>NC_059073.1:169904667-170214667 GCF_020497125.1 Mauremys mutica
TTTGCCTTCCCCTGCAGCATGGGGCACGGGTCACTTTCTGGAGGATTCTCTGCAGCTTGAGGTCTTCAAACTGCAATTTGGGGACTTTGATAACTCAGACATAGGCTAGGGGTTTGTTATAGAAGTGGACGGGTGGGATTCTGTGGCCTGCGTTGTGCAGGAGGTCAGACTAGATGATCATAATGGTCCCTTCTGACCTTAAAGTCTATGAGTCTATGACAGTTTCCTAACTCAAAAAGTGTTGCAGCCAACACAGGGGATTTCTTTGTTAGACCTCATCTTAACAAATATAGAGGAACTAATCAGAGAACTAAAAATTAATGGTAGCTTAGGTACAAGTGGTCATGACTTGATCACGTTTATAATGTGCAAATCCAAACAAGTAACATATATATTTGGTGTTTTAAAATGGGCAATTTCACAAAACTGAGAACTATTATGAGCCAAATCAGGAGGAGGAAGAATTTAATCAGAAAAGTGTGAATGATGATGAGGAATCATATAATAACATCTTACTAATTGCCCAAAAAGCCACAATCCAGGAAGACGGCCAGACTGGTTAAGAAAAACCCTGGTTTACAGAAGATATGAAGGCAGCTATCAGTATATATACCTTCCAATCAAATGGAACAAAGGAGAAGTAGGTAGTAATAACTATAAATCTGTGATTAGGAATTGTAGAAAACTGATTAGGGAAGCCAAGAAAAACAAGGAGAACTCTTTGGCCAGCAGAATTAAGGACAATGGGAGGAGGTTTTGAAATATATTAGGAACAAAAATAATCCTGACAATAGTATTGATTCATTACTAGATGGAAATGGTTGAATTCTCAATAATCATGCAGAAAATACAGAAGCGTTCAATAAATATTTCTATTCTGTTTTGGGGGGGGGGAAGATGATAAACAGAAGTTACTGAAATTAGATATTTTTAAATCAGTAGGTCCAGATAACTTGCATCCAAGAGTTTTAAAACAGCTGGCTGAGGAGCTTGCTGGACCTTTAATGTTGATTTTCAATAAGTCTTGGAGCATGGCAGTGTGATTAATCTCTGAGCAAAAGTGTTCATTTTAAGCTTGGCAATAAAGATATTGTCAATGGTAGGTCTCAAACTTCCGCTTTGCAAAGGTAAAAAGGGCATGCTTTGCAGAGGTGAAAAAGGCATGCTTTGCAGAAGTAAGCTAATACTTGTGGTCAAAACGTGCTGCAATCAGATAACACATTCTAACTCCTATAAAGCGAGATAAATTGTGCCCCCGGGCACAGCTTGTCTAACCCACAATTAAGACAATTGGCTGCAAGAAAATAAGTAAGTATAAATTATATGGTCAAAGCAACAGTGCTAACCACAATAAAGATTTGGCTGACCCTAATTGGTCGGTTTGTTTTAAAACACAGCCGACAGATCAGATAAAAAGTACGAAGGCACGGGACTGCGTGTTTCGGTCATAAAGGAAACCTGACCCACACCCCCTGAACCGAAGGGACGTGCACTTCATGACCGTCTGTGCCTGGCCAGTGCGGAAAATGGCCGACTGAAGGGTAACGTATTTTCGGGCGAATGCAGGGTAAGGTTATGGAGTACAGAAGTCTGGTAGCTCAGGCAGAATTGATCTTCAGTTGTATTGATACTATAGTGTTAAGATAGTAGTAAATAGCTAATGAATAGTAACTTTACATGTACTTGTGCTTGTCTTCGGTATAACTTGCCATTTATATTAATCCTTATTCAGTGCTGGTCTTTAATCTTGCTTTTCTTATTTTGTTTGTGTTGCCTTTATAGTCAAAAGTCATTAAAACATTTTTTTAAGGAATAATCAGTAGTTTTCATTTTTCTTATACAAACACTACTCAACCTCATTACATCTGTGTTGGGTGGTGGGAAGTAGTGATCACCCAGGGCCCAATTAGGGTCCTGACGCGTGCCTCCCTCTTTCTTTATCTCCACAGAGGGAAGCTACAGAATACTGGAAGAAAGCTAATGTGCCAATTTTTAAATAGTTAATAGGATAATCCAGGTAATTATAGGCCTGTCATCTTGACATAGATCTTGGACAAGATAATGGAGCAGCTGATATGGGACTCAATTATTAAAGAAATAAAGTAGGGTAATATTATTAATGCAAATCAACATAGGTTTGTGGAAAATAGATTCATTCAAAATATCTTAATATCTTTTTGATGAGATTACAAGTTTGGTTGAAAATGGTAGTAGTTGTGATGGAAAATACTTAGGCCTGATCTACAATATAGAGTTAGATCAACGCAAGGCAGCTTGTGTTGGGGGAGGGATAGCTCAGTGGTTTGAGCATTGGTCAGCTAAACCCAGGGTTTTGAGTTCAATCCTTGAGGGGGCCACTTAGGGATCTGGGGCAAAAATTGGTCCTGCTAGTGAAGGCAGGGGGCTGGACTCAATGACCTTTCAAGGTCCCTTCCAGCTCTAGGAGATTGGTATATCTCCAATTATTACATCAACCTAACTATGGAGGCATCCACACTTAAATTTCACTCCTATTGATGTAACTGCCCCACTATGCTGACTTAATAACTCCACCTCCATGAGCAGCATAGAATCAAGGTTGATGTGGTTAGGTTGACACAGGCCACGTTTACACTTACCTGCTGGATCGACGCGGCGAGTTCGACTGCTCGGAGTTCGAACTATCGCGTCTGATCTAGACGCGATAGTTCGAACCCCGGAAGCGCTAGTTCGAACTCCGATACTCCACCGTGGCAGGAGGAGTTGCCGGAGTCGACCTTGGAGCTGCGGAGTTCGCTTCCGTGGCGTCTGGACGGGTAAGTAAGTCGAACTAGGGTATTTCGAATTCAGCTACGTTATTCATGTAGCTGAATTCGCGTACCCTAGTTCGACCCCCGACCTTAGTGTAGACCAGGGCACAGTGTCAGTGTAGACACTGCATTACTTACATTGATTGTTAGTGGCCTCCAGGAGTTGTCCCACAAGGCCCCACCCTAACGGCTCTGGTCATCATTGTGAACTCCTCTGCGCAGTGGCCAGTGGACAGGGACCCACCCCTCCCCTTTAAAGTCTTGAAAATTTTTGAAATTCCTGGCTTGGAGAGTGTGACATCCTGTACATCAAAGCAGCACTATAGAACTCATATATTCACCCCTGTTGTATGATTATGTATAAAATTATATGTTTCATACAAAGCATGTCATGTAAGATATCATATGAAAGGTCATGATCTGATTAAATCCATTCTTCTGTAAAAATACATATATTGTTAGTGTGTATCAAGTTATGAGATTTTGCTGTATGGTTGTTACTGAAATATGTTGTAAGTTTGCTAGTGACCTACAAAGAAGGCAAACCACGCCCAGGAGGGTGTTCAATGACCATTAATCAGCAGAGGAGTTGTAACCAAGGGATTTACAATTCAGTGAGGGCTACACAAGCACTTCACAATGGGGACTGCTCAGCTCTGTGACTCATTTGCACAAGACCACCCCAGAAGAATTGCTCAACCCTGTGACTCAGCAAAGCACACCAGGACATGCCTGGGCAAGTGTCTCTTAGGCACATGGACTAAAGATATAAAATAGTGGCATCAAGAATGGAAGCAACAAGAATGCTGAGTAGACAAAGATTTCAACTGAGGAGATTGGTCCCAGGTTTCAAAGGAGAAGCCTGTGTATCAAGAACTATAATATCCAGTGCGGAGAAAAATTGCTTGATTTAAATGCTGCCCAGTGTAATAAGATTTAGATTGTGCATTTATGTTTTATTTTCTTGGGAACTATCTCTGACCTTTTATGCCTACCACTTATAATCACTTAAAATCTATTGCTTTTCTCATGTGATCCCTCCCCCAATGGCTAATTTTAAATGAAGCTACCCTCCCCTGACATGAATCTCCCTATGGCACTGAAATCTATCTTTCTCTAGTTAATAAATCTGTTTTATACTTTACCTAAAACAGTTTATTTTGCTTGAAGTGCTTGGGAAATCTCAGCTCAGGTTACAAATGCTAGTGCATGACTTCTCCACATTGAGGGAGGGGCAGATTGGGAAATAAACTTACACTAACCAAGGCAAGATGGTACCGCTCTGGGGTGCAAGGCTGGGGAGAGGGGGAGAATTGGCTGGTGCCTTTCTCTGTGTGATTCATGAGTGGCTTTGGGAGCATTCATGCAATCTAGCTGACCGTGGGGCTCGACATGCTGTTGTCATTGTGAGAGAGAGCCCAGGCTGGAGAGTTAAGGGGGCACAGCAGTACCCCAGTTTGAGGTTGTACCCCAGGGATCCCATCACAGAGAGCACACCTAGCAACTGTAGAGTATGCCTAGCAACTGCCCAGCTGACCATGCTGGCTACATGATGCAGACACACTCCTGCTTGAACTCCATAGGAAATGTTGGATCTCCTGGGTTGTTATCTGGGGTTCTTTCAACCCAAAGCTCTTGGTAACTTTTACTCTGTGTGAGGTGGTGTCAGGAAATAAATCAAGAGAGACATGGCCATCTGACCGATAGATGGCTGGCACAAACAGGACTACACAAGAGTGCTTTCTCTTAAAGCTAAACTTTACTTAGCCTCAAGCACTTACACACGTCTGCAACAGGTTAGTAAAACACCCCCAACCTTCAATAATTACTGAAGCTGAGTGTGGCTTTCGAGTGGCACAGCAACAGTCTTCTGTTGGCCAAACTTCCATCTGCCGGTAGGGACCACAAGATGCATCCAGAGGGAGAGTCCAACTACCTCAAACTTTTCCCCCTTATTTATAAATTAGTAATACAATGACATATCACTTAAAGAAAACTTGCTAAACAAGCAGTTTTTAAAGGTCACTGTAAGCCGGGGCGTCCTTCGCTACCGCTGCCGGGGGGGGGGTCCGTGGCACGCCCCTCAGGCAGGGGCGTCAGCGGGAGCCTCCCGTGGGCCCCTCTATTGGGGAACGCTGGCAAGTGTCCACGGCGCGCCCTCAGGCAGGGGAACGCCGGTAGCAGCCCCTGGCGTGCCCCTCTAGCAGGGGAACGCTGGCAAGCGTCCACAGCGCGCCCCTCAGGCAGGGGGATGCTGGCAAGTGTCCACAGCGCGCCCCTCAGGCTGGGGGACGCTGGCAAATGTCCACAGCGCGCCCCTCAGGCAGGGGAACACTGGTAAATGTCCACAGCGCGCCCCTCAGGCAGGGGGACGCTGGCAAATGTCCACGGCGCACCCCTCAGGCTGGGGGACGCTGGCAAATGTCCACAGCGCGCCCCTCAGGCAGGGGAACACTGGTAAATGTCCACAGCGCGCCCCTCAGGCAGGGGGACGCTGGCAAACGTCCACAGCGCGCCCCTCAGGCAGGGGAACGCTGGCAAACGTCCACAGCGCGCCCCTCAGGCAGGGGGACGCTGGCAAACGTCCACAGCGCGCCCCTCAGGCAGGGGGACGCTGGCAAATGTCCACGGCGTGCCCCCTCAGGCAGGGAGGCGTCGGAGGCGTCGGTCTGCACGACAAAGTCGCGATGGAAGTCCGGGCTGAAGAGTACCGGCTCGCTACACAGCCGGGCCGTGACCGCTAGAAAGGCCTTCTCACAGTCGGCCGACCAGCACACTCGGCGGGGGCTATTTTTCATCAAGAGGTCGGTCAAAGGGGCCGTAAGGGTCGCAAAGTGGGGTATGAACCGGCGATAATAACCAGCTAGGCCCAGGAACTGCCGTACCTGTCTTTTGGTGGTCGGCTGCTGGCACGCTTGGAGTGCTTGAACCTTCCCGATGAGGGGCCGCACCAGCCCCCGGCCTAAGGTGTAGCCCAGGTACGTGGTTTCTTCTCGTCCGATTTGGCACTTCTTGGGGTTGGCTGTAAGTCCGGCGGCGCGAAGGTTGCAGAGGACAGCCGCTACCTGGTTGAGATGGCCCTCCCAGTCGCTGCCGTAGATGACTACATCATCGAGGTAAGCCGCAGCGTATGTAGTATGGGGCCGCAACACCCGATCCATCAACCGCTGGAAGGTTGCGGGGGCCCCATGGAGGCCGAACGGCATTTGAGTGAAATGATAGAGCCCCGAAAGGCAAAGTCTTCTCCTTAGATCGTGGCTCCAAGGGGATCTGCCAATACCCTTTCGTAAGGTCTAGGGTGGTAATATATCGGGCGTCCCCAAGCTGCTCCAGGAGCTCGTCTACACGAGGCATGGGGTAAGCATCGAACTTCGACACGGCGTTGACCTTCCGAAAGTCGATGCAGAATCGCCGGCTCCCATCGGGCTTGGGGACAAGGACGACAGGGCTCCGCCACTCACTCTGGGAGCGCTCAATAACCCCCAGCTCCAACATCGCTTGGACTTCGTCTTCCACGGCCTCCCGCATTCGCCTGGGTAATGGCCGCGTCGTTCCCCGGACTACCACGCCGGGGTCGGTCTGAATCACATGTTGGGCCAGGGTAGTTCGCCTGGGCTTTGAGGTGAAGGTCGTGGGGAACGCGTCTATCAAGCAGGTAGCTTGGACCTGCTGCTCAGGGGTGAGCGTCTCGGCGAGGTGGGGCCGGCTGACTCCCGAGACCTCAGGGAGCTCCGGGCCCAGGTCTGGCTCGGAGGGGTATGGGGCAATTAGTAGCCCTTCCGGTTCCTTCCAGGGTTTTAACAGGTTTATATGGTAGACCTGTTTTTCTTTCCGGCGGCCGGGTTGTCGGATTTCGTAAGTAACCGGGCCCAGTCGTCGAAGCACCTCGTAGGGGCCTTGCCAGCGGGCGAAGAGCTTTGACTCCTCCGAGGGGAGTAGGAGGAGGACCCGGTCCCCTGGTGCGAACGTCCGGGCCTGGGCGCCCCGATTATATTGCCACTCCTGGGCTCTCTGGGCGGCGCTCAGGTTTTCTCTGGCCAGCTCACCCACCTGTGCGAGACGCCCCTGTAGTCGTAGGAGATACTGCAGGAGACCCTGCGTCGCGGACGGGGTGTGTTCCCACGTTTCCCTCAGGAGGTCCAACACGCCGCGGGGTCGTCGCCCATAGAGGAGCTCGAAGGGCGAGAATTTCGTGGAGGCCTGCGGGACTTCGCGGATTGCTAGTAACAGAGGGGGAAGTAGTTGGTCCCACTGGCGGAGGTCCTGTGTGGGGAAGCGTCGTAGCATCCCCTTCAGGGTGCGGTTGAACCGCTCGACAAGTCCGTCTGTCTGGGGATGGTAGACGGAGGTTTGCAACTTCTGGATCCCCAGCAGGGCACACACTTGACGGAACAGCTTAGATGTGAAGCTGGTTCCCTGGTCCGTGAGAATCTCCCGAGGGAGGCCTACCCGGGCAAAGATTTTCAGAAGCTCGGCGGCAATAGAGTGCGCGGTGATACTGCGTAAGGGAGCGGCCTCGGGGAAACGGGTGGCATAGTCCATTACGACGAGAATGTATTGATACCCCGCCTGGCTTTTGGGGAAGGGCCCGACGAGGTCCATCGCCACCCGCTCGAACGGCACCCCTACGACTGGCAAGGGGACCAAAGGGGCCTTCCGGACACCGGCGGGGGCAGCGTGTTGGCAATCCGGGCAGGACACACAATAGTCCCTCACCTCACGGTGAATACCAGGCCAGAAGAACTTGGCCAGGATCCTGGCTGCGGTCTTCTCCGGTCCCAGATGGCCTGCGGCGGGGATGTCGTGGGCCAGCTTCAGGACGGCCCGCCGGTGAATGCGGGGAACCACGAGTTGGGTTCGAACCTCCTCGGTTCGGGGGTCTTGCTCGACGCGGTAGAGGCGGTCATGGCGGAGCTCGAACCTCGGCCAGTGGGTAGTTCGGCGGGCATCCACAACATCCTCGTCGACTCGGGCTAGCTGCTCGTATGCGAACCTGAGGGTAGGGTCCTCCCGCTGATCCCAACTAAAGTCCTCGGTGCCCTCCCCGGGGTCCCCGGTCGCTCGCCCGTTCAGGCCGGGAAGGGGGAAGGGGGCCTCGTCCCGGTCCGCGCGGGTACGGGGGCCAATATCGGGCTCAGAGGATGCGCCCTCGAATGCCTCGGCCGAGCCCGCGGACCGGAGCACGTCGACAAATCCGGGCCAGTCCCGGCCTAGAATGACCGGATAGGCCAGGGACGGGGCCACGGCCACACTCAGCAGCTGGGTGGCCCCGTTCAGTGTGAGCGGGAGCTGAGCCGTAGGGTACGGTCTCACGTCCCCATGGATGCACTGGATCCGCACCTCCCCCGTGGTCTGCTGGCCCTCCGGAAGGAGTGCCTGCCGCACCAGAGTCTGTCCGCAACCTGAGTCGATCAGACCCACCACGTGGGTCCCGGCGACCTCCATGGGAGCCGTTAGCTTGGCCGCTGAGGGTGGGCGGGCTCGACGTTCCCCCGCATACACGTGACCAAAGTCACACTCCATCGCGGTACAGTCCCGTTGCAGGTGACCGCTCTCGCCACACCGGAAGCAGGGGCCTAGCTCCAGGCGCCCGGAACGGGTGGGGGCGCTGGGGGCCCCGCGGGGTTGGCCAGGTCCTGGGGATTGGGTCCAGCGTCCGGAGCCGGTACGCGGAGGCGGCTCAGGGGGTCGGGACAAAGAGGTCCCCCCGCTTTCTGGGCGCCGGGCCCGGGGCGGGGTCCCCGGCTTGGAGCTGGGGCTCCGCTCCGGCCTCTGGGTGCCTGGTCCTGCCGGGTGGCCTCGGGCAGCCGGCCCTAGAGGGGCCTCGGCTTCTAGAAAGTCCTCCATGAGGGTGACGGCCGCCCGCAGGGTTTGAGGTCGGTGCTGCAGCACCCATGCCCGCCCGGGTGTCGGGAGGATGTGAGTGAACTGTTCAATGACGATCTGTTCTATTACTTCGGCTGCGATTCTACGCTCCGGCTGGAGCCACCTGCTGGCTGCGTCCTGTAATTCCTGGGCGATGGCTCGGGGCCGGGCGCCTGGAGGATAACGCTTTCCCCGAAACCGCCGTCGAAAGGTCTCGGGGGTAATGTCAAAAGCGTCCAAGATGGCGGCCTTCACTCGGGCATAAACCCGAGCCTCATCGTCGGGGAGTCCCCGGTACGCCTTCTGCGCAGGCCCCGTCAAATAGGGGGCAAGGAGAGTTGCCCACTGGTCCGGGGCCCACCCAGCCATTGCCGCCACCCGTTCGAAGGTGACGAGATACGCCTCGGGGTCATCGTCGGGCCCCATCTTGGCCAGACGTACCGACGGTGCGGGGGGTGCAGGGGCCACAGCCCCCCCGGGTGCGGCGCCACCGGGGCTCGACCACAGCGTGGCAAGCTGCTGGAGGCATTGGGCCTGTTGCTCCCGGTGCTGGACCCCCAAGGTCTGGAGTAGCTGCTGCTGGTGGGCTCCCAGCTGCTGCACGAGCTGCTGCTGCTGTTGCTGCTGGCTCTCGGCCAGAAGCTTAATAAGGGCCTCTACCTCCATCTCCCGCCCAGGACGTCCGCTGCGCCCCGGCTCGGATCCCTTCCGGCAGGGATGGGTCAGGTCCCTGGTCAGGTGCCACTGTAAGCCGGGGCGTCCTTCGCTACTGCAGCCGGGGGGGGGGTCCGTGGCACGCCCCTCAGGCAGGGGCGTCGGCGGGAGCCTCCCATGGGCCCCTCTCGTAGGGGAACACTGGCAAGTGTCCACGGCGCGCCCTCAGGCAGGGGAACGCCGGTAGCAGCCCCTGGCGTGCCCCTCTAGCAGGGGAACGCTGGCAAGCGTCCACAGCGCGCCCCTCAGGCAGGGGGACGCTGGCAAGTGTCCATGGCGCACCCCTCAGGCTGGGGGACGCTGGCAAATGTCCACAGCGCGCCCCTCAGGCAGGGGGACGCTGGCAAACGTCCACAGCGCGCCCCTCAGGCAGGGGGACGCTGGCAAATGTCCACGGCGTGCCCCTCAGGCAGGGGAACGCTGGTAGCGGTCTCTAGCGTGCCCCTCTAGCAGGGGAACGCTGGTAAATGTCCAGATCCACGAACCTCCGGGTCGGTCGGATAGACCGCGGCGGGCAGCTCCGGCTCCGCGGGGGTTGCCGGGTCCTCCGCCTCCCTGGAGTCGGCAGCTAGGTCGGGCGGAAGCGGCTCGGCGTCAGCGTTTGCCTCCGTCCGGGATGCCGCCCCCCCGGAGCAAAGGGCCCTGCTCTGCCCCTCCCATAGCTGGGGACGGGGCGAGCGCGCTCCCCGCTCTGCCCCTCCCATAGCTGGGGATGGGGCGAGCGCGCCCTGGCCCCGCCCCCTCCGGCGGAGAACGCGGCGCGTCCCGGTCCGCTCCGCCCCTCCCAGCGCCGGGGTCGGAGCGAATGCGCCCTGGCCCCGCCCTCTCGGGCGGAGAGCGCGGCGCGTCCTGGTCCGGCTCGGTAGGGGGCCACCCCGGCTCCCTACAGTCACGCATGAGGTTTCCTTCTGATCATCAATTAACCAGATGTGTTTTTTTCAGAGTGTGCATGCCTTGAGGCAGGGCCTGATAGACACATTCCCGAGGGCACACATAGGCAAGCTTCCTGTTTTTCTAAAATACATGGATCAGCAATTTCAACATTCTTAGCAGGAAGGATGCGGGGTCAAGCTGCCGTTTCTGTGGCACCCAAAAACCCCTCTCCTCCTGCCTTGGTTAAACTAAGGCCGCTGCATGACCAATTTATGGCCTGCTGACTTGGTTACTTTTAGCAATAAGCAATATTGGTTTCAGGCACTTTACTGGTTTGCCAAAGTTTCCCCATTCAGGGTCTGTGGGGAGCAGAGGCTGTGCTGGCACAGCTCCAATCCAGCCTAGAAATTTCACCATCTACAAGCAGATCACTTGGGGCATGGAGGAGAAGGGCTAGAAGAGGGACCAGCAGCAGTGCTACATGAAAGCCAATGAGTTACAGCAGGCATATCAGAAGGCAAGGGAGGATAGCAATTGCTCTGGTGTGGCGCAGCAGACTTGTCACTTTTACAAAGAGCTGCATGCCATCCTCAGACAAGATGATACCACCACTCCCAAAAGCTTTGTGGATACTTTGGAGGAGCCCGAGTTGGAGGCCCACTTTGTGAACAGTAAGGAGGAGGTGTTGGACAAGGAAGAGAAGGAGGAGGAGTATGGAAAACCTACCTTAGCTTGGCTTGTCTAGAAGGTGGAGGGGAGATGTGATTGCTCTCTAAAAATACATCATAGAGATAAATACAAGGGAGGGAGAGGAGTTTTTTAAGTTAAGTGCCAATGTGGACACAAGAACAAATGGATATAAACTGGCCATCAACAAGTTTAGGCTTGAAATTAGGTGAAAGTTTCTAACCATCAGAGGAGTGAAGTTTTGGAACAGCCTTCCAAGGGGAACAGTAAGGAAAAAACTTAACTGGCTTCAAGACTGAGCTTGATAAGTTTATGGAGGGGACAGGGCCTCCCAGAGGATTCAGGGGCCTGGGGCAAAGCAATTTCGGGGGCCCTTCCATAAAAAAAATTGCAATACTATATTCTCATGGGGGGCCCCTGCGGGGCCGGGACAAATTGCCTCACTTGCTCCCCGCCAATGGGCAGCCCTGGGAAAAATAAACTTTCCGCATCTTGGCACAAACCCAGTTTTGAGAAAACTTCTTTACAAGGTATCACTGGTTCTCAGAATCAGCTAGTGCTAAAAGGCACTAAAGCTCATTAAAAGGGTTGGACAAATATTTTCCGTCAAAACTTTTTTTGGATTGAAAACTAGGGGTTTTTAAAAAGCAGAAAAAAATCACGGACAATGTCTGCTTTCCTTCAAAATTTCTTGTGGTTTTTTTTAATTGAAAAGCTGAAATTAGTCTGCCAAAACCTGAATATGGTTTGGGGTTTCAGAAGCGTGTGGCCAAATATTTGCTGCTTGCTGTGTTTGATTGTTTAAAGAAACAATAAAAAATTCTGCTTAAAAAAAATCCAAAACTTTTGAACCACCTCAGCTTGTGACCAAACACCTGAGCTCATCCAGTCAGAGATTTTTCCAGGTTTCTGATACTCTGCTGGCTTCCTTGACTCATACCTGTCTCCATAACTTTGGGTTCATTTAGGTTAGAACATAAGAACAGCCATACTGGGTCAAACTAAAGGTCCATCCAGCCCAGTATCCTGTCTGCCGACAATGGCCAATGCCAAGTGCCTCAGAGGGAGTGAACAGGTAATGATCAAGTGATCTCTCTCCAGCCATCCATCTCCACCCTCTGACAAACAGAGGCTAGGGACACCATTCCTTACCCTATCCTGGCTAATAGCCATTAATGGACTTAACCTCCATGCATTTATCTGTTTCCTAGAGACTGGCTCCATGGGGTCTCTCACAAACTGGAGATGGTTACTGTGGATTTGTCTTTAGTATAGCTTATGTGCTTATAGCTCAGTACTCCACGAACTGAGCATTTGAGCTTGTTCCAGAATCTGGGATGAGCCTATGTTGTGAAAACTGACATGCTCAAAATATCACATGCATGTGAATGGACACAGGGTGCTGAAATTAAATTAACCCAGGGGTTCTCAAACTGTGGGTCAGGAACCCTCAGGGGGTCACAAGGTTCTTACTGGGGGTCATGAGCTGTCAGCCTCCACCTCAAACCCCGCTTTGCCTCCAGCATTTATAATAGTGTTAAATATATAAAAAAGTGTTTTCAATTTATAAGGGGGTGGGGTTCCACTCAGAGGTGAAATGGGTCACCAGGACAAAAGTTTGAGAACCACTGAATTAACCCCTCTGAAGCCTCAGGGAATGCAGGGGAGAGGGGTCTCCCTTGGTAGGGTTGGGAAGGAGGTAGGTGGTGTAGGATATTGCTTTTCTCATGTGATCCCTCCCCCAATGGCTAATTTTAAATGAAGCTACCCTCCCCTGACATGAATCTCCCTATGGCACTGAAATTAAATATAGACTATAATTTGGCATTTGAGAAGTGAAAGGGATGGTAGCCCTAATCGAAAGCTAACAGCTTGGCTTTTCTGCAAGCCTCAAACTGCTGAATGAGCTTTAGGGTAGGGAAGGCTGTGCCTCCCAAACAGCCTGGCCCTGCCCCCTATCTGACCCCACCTACTTCCTGCCCCCCAACTGCCCGCCCCCCTCAGAATCCCCAACCCTCCTGCTCCTTGCCCCCTCACCGTCCCCCAGAGACCTCACCCCCACCACCCCAGGACCCTACCACTGCTCCCTGTCCACTGCCTGCCCCAACCCCTATCCACCCCCCACTGAGTCCTGACAGACCCCCCAGAACACCCACAATCCAAACCCCACGTTCCCTGTCCCCTGACCCCCCCCCCAACCTCTGCCCCCTCCCTGTCCCCGGGACTCTCTGCCCTTATCTAAACCCCCACCTCTGGCCCCGGCCCCGGCCCCTTACCCCTTGCCCCTGGCTCCCCCATCACCCAGAGCCTCAGCACGTTGTATCCAGGAGCGTCCCTGAACAGCAGTGCAGCGTGGCTCCAGCGGGGCCTGAGCTTCGCCCCGCTCAGAGTCGCGTGGTAAGGGGGGGCGGGACTGCAAGCTCCAGCGGCTCTGAGTGGGACGGAGCTCAGGCCCTGCCGGAGCCAGGCTGCATTGCTGTTCAGGGACGCTCCTGGATGCGCTGAGGCTCCGGGAGAGGGGCGGAGGCGGGGTCGGGCCAGGGCCGGAGGTGGGGTGGGAGCCTCACCCGTTCTCTTGGGGGCCCCTGCGGAGCCCGGGTCCTGGGGCAAATTGCCCCACTTGCCCCCCCCCCGGGCGGCCCTGGGAGGGGACGGTATGATGAGATTGTCTACAACTGCATGTGGCCCTTTGGCAACTGCCAGTAGCAAAAATCCCCAACTGAGGGAGACGGCTTTGAGTTACTACAGAGAATTCTTTCCCAGGTATCTGCCTGGTGGGTCTTGCACACATGCTCAGGGTCTAACTTATCACTAAATTTGGGATCCCTCGGGTTGGATTGGCAGAGACCCGGGGGGGTTTCACCTTCCCCTGCAGCATGGAGCACAGGTCATTTGCAGGTTTAAACTAGTGTTAAATGGTGAATTCTCTGTAACTTGAGGTCTTTATACCATAATTTGAGGACTTCAGTAACAGCCAGAGGTTAGGGGTCTATTTCAGGAGTGGGTGGGGTTCTGTGGCCTGCAATGTGCAGGAGGACAGACTAGATGATCATTATGGTCCCTTCTGACCTTAAAGTCTTCGAGTCTATGAGACAGGCAACTGTGGGATCCAGCTTCAAAGCAAGCTAAGACATGTTTTTTTACTCCAGCACAGTCTATCCAGTCCCTATAGCCCAGCATGGGTGAGCCTGATACAGGGGAAGGAATCTCTGGTAATTTGCTTTTTGCTTTGACATTACAGGGATGGAACCCCCAAAGTAGTTGGACAAATCTGGTGATTTACTCTTTTTTCACTTATGATAGAAGAGGTAGTGAAACAACCAACAGAGGTAGAGTTGCTATCTATTTCTCATCCCCCTCTAGAGTAAGGCAGAGAGGGATCTGTGGAACACTCTGTTTCTGTGCACTGAGATGTCCCATGAATTCTCTGTAGATATCTCAATGGAACTTTCATGCAGTAGTCTGCAATCCTCTGCCAAAGGTTTCTGGGGAGGGCTGCCTTATTTCTTCCACTGCAGTAAGACACTTTCCCATGCTACTCAGCAATTACTTCAGTGGGGAACCATTGTAGCACACATGGTACTAGCATATGGTCCCGGGCTGCAGCCAGATGCCTGCAAGACTTGTTCCTTTCAGCCTCTGTTACCTTCAGGAGTGAGATATTGCTAAAATCACCACCTCCTGTGGAAAATGGTGCCAGTTCAATTGCCCTATACACATATACTCATGCTCATGAGCTATCCTCCCTCATTTCCCCAATTCACTCCATGCCACTCACCATGGCTGGTGCTGTTACTGCCGCCATGCTGTATAAATCCTAAGGAGATGTGAGCATGTAGTGCTTACAACTTGTGTAGATCAAGGGGAATGAGTACAGTACCCTAAGTTTTGATTTATCTCGTGAATACACTAACCATAGTGCCTCTGTGTATTGCATCTTAAGCAGCTGCAAATGTGGCCTTGAGGGTCTCTCCAACCACACCATTGGAACACCTGCGCCAGATAAGGAGAAGATGGAAGTGGACTCGGGATGATATGTTCCAAGAGACCCTCCAAGCCTCCAATGCTTCAGATAATGAGCACAGGGCTTGGAGGATGACCCTTGCAGGCAGCATGGACAGGGATAAAGCAGAGAGGAGAAAGGCACAGGAAAAGGAGAGGGATGTACAACAGAAGATGCTTGCACTTCTCAGGCAGCAAACAGACATGCTGCAGACTCTGATGGACTGGCAGGTTCAATAATCCCTGCTTGTCTCCCTCTGCAGCTCAAGAACTGCATATCGGGACCTTCCTATACACTCCTCAACGTTCTGCATGGCATCAGAGGCTGCTGCACTATGCCTACCACTTCACCACTGCAGCTATTAAAGATATTCACAGCTGCACATACACCGACCTATGAAAGACACAGTGTTTGTATATCTGAAATGGAAATGACTGTTCTTTCCCCTTCATAAGTTCTTTTCCCTTAATTTATTTTGTTTTATTAAGTTATAAATGTTTTTCTATTTGCATTGTCAAGGAATAAAAGTCTGGTTTTGGAAACATAATTCATCTTTATTAGATCCCGACATATGCTAGGAGGTGATGACATCATTCTCAGAGAATATTAATAGATGCATTAGCAATGTTATATTATTATACTTGCAGCACTCACCAAAAGGTTCATACAGGGCTGCAAAAGAGCAAGGACAAGTAGAGCACACTACAGCAACACACACTACTCCGCTTCACTATCAAAATGGTTTTTCAAAGCCTCCCTGAGCTGAATAGCTCTGTGTTGAGCTCTTCCTATAGCTCTGGTATCTGGCTGCTCAAAACCAGCAGATAGCTACTCCACCTCTGCCCTCCCCGCAGCATAAACTTTTCCCCTTTTGCTTAACAGTTATTATGAAGGACACAGCAGGCAGCTATAACCATTGGAATATTTTTTTTCACTGAGGTCCAATCTCATGAGTAGACAGTGCCAGCCACCATTCAAATGACCAAATGCACATTCAACTGTCATTTTGCACCTGGTCAGCCTGTAGTTGAAGCACTCCTTGGTGCTGTCAAGGTACCTCGTGCACAGCTTCATGAGCCATGGGAGCAAGAAGAAGGCTGGGTCTCCCAGGATCACTATTAGCATTTCAACATTGCCAGTGGTAGTCCGCCTACTGGGAAAGAAAGTCCCTGCTTGCAGTTTTCTGAACAGTCCTATGTTCTTAAAGATGCGTGCATCATGCACCTTCTCTGATCAGCCCACACAGATGTCCGTATAGCATCCCCAGTGATCCACCAGTGGTTTCATACCACAGAAAAGTAGCCCTTTCTGTTGATGTACTCTGTGGCAAGGTGGTCTGATGCCAAACTGGGGATATGTATGCTTTCTGTCACCCCACTGCAGTTTGGGAACCCAATTGCTGCAAAATGATCCACTATGTCTTGCACATTGCCAAGAGTCACAGTCCTTTGTAACAGGAAACAATTAATGGCCCTGCACACTAGCATCATAACAGTCCCTGTGTTGAATTTTCCAACTCCAAACTGATTCCCAACTGATCAGTAGAAATATGGCATTGCAATTTTCCCCAGTGCGATTACCACTCAATTCTCCACTGTCAGTGTGCCTTTCATTGTGGTGTCACTGCTCCGGAAGGCTTGGGCGAGTTTGGTACACAGATCCAGGAATGTGGCCTTGTGCAGGAAAGTTCTGCAGCCGCTGCTCATCATCCCAAACCTGCATGACAATGTGATCCCACCAGTCAATGCTAGTTTCTCAGGCCCAGAACCGGCACTCCACTGTCTGAACATCACCAACTACCTTTAATTGTTTCTTTCTATATCCTAGAGCAGGGGTCGGCAACCTTTCAGAAGTGGTGTGCCGAGTCTTCATTTATTCACCCTAATTTAAGGTTTTGCGTGCCAGTCATATAATTTTAATGTTTTTAGAAAGTCTCTTTCTATAAGTCTATAATACATAACTAAACTATTGTATGTCAAATAAATAATGTTTAAGAAGCTTCATTTAAAATTAAATTAAAATGCAGAGCCCCGTGGACCAGTGGCCAGGACCTGGGCAGTGTGAGTGCCGCTGAAAATCAGCTTGTGTACCGCCTTCGGCACGCATGCCATAGGTTACCTACCCCTGTCCTAGAGCAACCTAGCCTCCAATGAATCATCATGTTCCCCATAGCTCCTCTTGCAGCTCTGCAAATACTACTAGATCAGCTGGCATGTGCTCACATTACTCATCAAAACAGTGCAGAGCTGTGCAGGCTCCATGCTTCTGTCGGAGACAGTGGACAGCGAGGAGGGATGTGCAGGATTGTGGGATTTTGAAAAGAGGCACGAAATATTATGGGTTGCAGATGTAATTATAGGATGGAGAACACTACATTATGGGAAGTTGATCCCATGCTCCCATGAAACACTGTAAAAACTTCCCAAAACATCCTGTGCTGGGTGATATCAAGTTGCACAGTAGGATAGCTACTCATGGTGCACTGCACTCTACATTGACACAAGAGCTCTTGGTGAGGATGCACACAAGAAGTGTAGTGTGGACACATGCAAGTGATGTAATAACTGTGGCAGCTGTACGTCAACATAACTTAGGTCAACATAATTTTGTGGTGTAGGCATGGCCTTAGATTTCTGTAAGGCATTTGATTTGGTACCACATGATATTTTGATTAAAAAAGCTAGAATGGTATAAAATTAATATGATATACACTAAATTGATTAAAAACTGGTTGAAAGGTCTCAAAATGTAATTGTAAATGGAGAATTATCATGGAATGGGTGTTTTTCCAATGGGTTACCACAGAGATAGGCTCTTGACCCTATGCTATTTAACTTTTTTTATCAGTGACCAGAAAGACAACATAAAATCATCACTGATAAAGTTTGGAGATGACACAAGAATTGGGGGAATGATAAATAATGAAAAAGGACAATCACTGATTTAGAGTGATCTGGATTGAGTAACTGGGCACAAACAATATGGTTTTAATATGACTAAATGTAAAGGTATAGATATAGGAACAAAGAATTTAGGCTATACTTACAGGATGGGAAGCAGTGTCCTGGAAAGCAGTGACTCTGAAAAAGATTTGGGTGTGTGATGGGGTATACAAACCCCACACTGGAGAACAAGGTGTTAAGGAGCTGCTCTAGGCTCAGTCAGTCCTACCCTACCACACCTGCACAGGTGGAAGGAGGAATTAAAAGGTAAGCAGAACAGCTCACTTGTGGGCAGACCAGGGAAGAAAGCAGATCTTCAGCCCTTAGTTCCTGAGGAAAGAGCAAAGAGAAGACAGGATCTTTCCCAACAACAACTTCCCTGAGGGAACTGAGGGCTTGATCCCAAGAGGGAGGTGTGCCTCTGTCTCATACTAACTTAGTTAGTGTTAATTCCCCTTGCTTTTTGTTAATGGACTACCCTGAAAAAGGAGAGATGTGGCAGGTGGGCCAAGTCACAGGAAGAGGCAGGCCACTGCAGAGGTGGAGCAGCCACTGGCTGCAGACCCCAGGGAAGAGAGAGCTGATATGCCATGCCCAGCCATGAGGAAGCATTAAGTGGTGAGCTGACCCCTTCATGGGAGGTTGTAGTGGATAATCAGCTGAACATGAACTCCCAATGAGAGCCTTGGGAGAATCTCAAGTAGGCTATTTTATCTCTGTATTTAGCACTGGTGTTATCGCTGCTGAAATACTGTATCCAGGTCTGATATCCACAATTCAAGAAAGATGTTGATAAATAGAAGAAGGTTCAGATAAAAGCCATGAGAATGACTAAAGAATTAGAAAACATGCCTTATAGTGATAGACTCAAAAGGTATGACTACACTGTAAGGTAAGATCAGTGTTTGAACTTGAGCTTAAACCTATCTCCCTTTCCTTCTACACACAAATTGCACTAACCCAGGATTTGAATCAAGGATCCCACAGGGGATGTAGTTAGGTCTGGACCTACGGTTCAAGTTCTACTGCTTTGGAATGTAGGCTCAACTGCACTGAATGCATGCTCTGGGAGTCTGCCAGAAGCATGCCACAATCCCACAGGCTGACTTTCTTTGTCCTCTGGACAGTCAAGTTTGGTGGATAGTCAAGTTTTCCCACACTGCACCATGAACTAAGGGCTAGAGTGGACACATTTTGGGAGGGCACTAGGACATCTGGGATATGGTTGATTGGACTTGGGTCTGCACAATGCAGCATAGATGCTGGAGCCCCAGGTTGTGACCCAGGGTTCAACAATTCCTAACCTGGGATTACAGATGAGTGTAAATGCTCAAGACCTAGGTTAACAAACCCATGGTCTGCTAACTCGAGTTCTGCTAACCCTGGGCTTACAGTGCAGTGTAGCCATACTCAAAGAGCTCAATCTGTTTACTTTAACAAAGAGAAAGTAAAAGGGGGACTTGATTACAGTCTATAAATATCTACATGAGTGTAATGTTTTGCAGTTCAGTCAAGATCAGTAAGGGGTTGTGTCACTGCCTGTCCTGCTTTAAATGCTATGCTGAAATAACTCACTGCCCAGACACCAACAGCTAGCATACATGCATGCAGGTCATGCCCTGTCTTCCACCACCCATTTACTGTTTGCAGAGTGACACCAACATCCCCTGCAAGTTCAAGAGACTGAAACAGCAGCTTGTTAGCTTGACTAGAGTTAATAATCACTTCAGTTCAAACAAAGCACCACGCTGGTTTAGAAAAAAAGTAAAAAGTTTATTTGATCAAAAAGAGAGAGGTTTTAAATAATTAAACCATAAGGGATAAAGATAGAAAGGGTTACAAATAAAAGTAAAAATACTGTTTATAATGGCTAGGGACTAATTTAACAAGATACGGTCTTTGTTCAGAGTTATTTCCTCGCCAATATTCTTTTCTCCAGCAATGGCTGAGTAACTCTTAGTCAGGATCCCCACAGAGTTCAAAGTGCTGGTTTTCCTTGTTTTCTCACGTGAAGGGTAACATAGGCATTCTCTGCCCTGCTCTTTATAGTCCAGTAAACCTTTGAAAAGTATATTTCTCAAGGTTCACTGATGTTGTTTCAAGAGGAAGGAAAACTTCCTAGGTGCAGACTCCATTCGCTGTTGAGATTGTTAAGTGATCATTTTTACTCCCCTTGCTTTCCTGATGGCTTTTTGTGCCTGGTATGCAAATATGCTTTTCTTTGTCTTTTGTCACACCTTGCTCAATTTACATTGGAGGAACATTCATTCAGACAGAACCATTTTTGGGTGGAAAAAAAGACTGTTTATCAACTCCCCTGACAGGCCTAGCTTAAGCACATTTTAGTCATAATTTTAATATAATCCTTTGTGAATTGACCATAAATAAATCACAACAGAATATTAATAACCTGAGTGTTATTAATTTTCCCATGACATATTACATGACACTGTTAGCTTCAGATAATAACATATTGAGTTGAGGTACACTGAGCTGGTCAGGTCAGCTAAAACTCACTTGTAGAAATCAGGGATCCCCTTGCTTGGTATAGTAATACTCTTAGAGTGACAATAGGGAACAAATATTTGATAGTGGACTTTTCAATCTAGCAGAAAAAGCTATAACATGATTGAATGGTTGGATGCTAAAGCTAGACAAATTCAGACCAGAAATAAGGCACAATTTATTAACTGTGAGAGTAATTAACCATTGGAATAATTGACCAAGGGTTACGGTGGATTTCTCCATCACCGAGAATTTTTAAATCAAGATTGGATGTTTTTCTAGGAGATATGCTCTGGGAATTATTTTCAGGATGCTCTGTGGTCTGTTATACAGGAGGTCAGACTAGAAGATCACAAAGTCCATTCTGGCTTTAAAAACTTTGAATCTAGGGCTGCTCAGGCAATGAGAACGTCCGCTGTTAACAATGGCAGAAATGCCCAGCATCTCTCTGGAGCACTGCAAAATTCCTCTGCAGCAGTGGCAGAAGTGTGAACAGTGCTATTTGGGTACAGGAATTGTAGTACTCTGAGCTTTCTTTGCAGGAGTTACAGAAGTTTCTGCAGTTTTGTAGGGGCCACATAGCTCTTAGGAAATTATCTAGTCTTGATTTTAAAATGTCTAGTAATGGAGAATTCTAACTTTGGGTAAATTGTTCCAATGGTTAACTACACTGTTAAGGAATTGCAACATATTTCTAATCTGGGTTGGTCTAGCTTCAATTTACAGCTATTAGATCTTATTACACCGTTCTCTTCTGCTAGACATCTGCAGCAGCACAGGAGCCAGCAAACAGAGCTGTAAAAAGTGGAGTTTGAGTGGGAGTTCTGTTGGAGGAGAAGAGGCTGGTAGGGGCTGTGTGCTGGGAGAGAAGCTGAGCCCTGATTAGGAGGCAGGGCTTCTCTGACTAGGGGTCCTATAAAGGTAGCCAACCAGTCAGGGAATGGCATAGACAGCTGCAGCAGCACAGGAGCCAGCAAACAGAGCTTTACAGGGGAGTTTGAGTGGGAGTTTGCAAGGAGAGTTTCGGGGGAAGACTAAGGGAGCCAGGCAGAGGAACAGACAGGCTAGTGAAGGGAGTGTGTGGTGGTCTGGCAGTGTTTTGGTGCTCATTGGGGGTTTGTGTTGCTGCGGGTGGTGGTGTTTTGGTTTGGTTTGTGTTCCCAGACTAACAGGACTTAGATGAGAAGGCTATGACAGATACAGAGGCAGCAGTGGTAGTGATCCAAGCTGAGGAAGACAAAATGAAGATGGCTGGATGTGGAAGTTGTGGCATGTACATGATCCTGGAGGGGGCACCTGAAAAGAGTTTTGTCTGCATGAAGTGCCGCCTGATAGAGCTGATGGAAGAAAAGATCTGAGGATTGGAGATGCAGGTGGAAACTCTGGTTGAGTTTAGAAAGGGGTTTGAGCGGATGATGGAGCAAAGGCATGAGGAGGCTGAAGGGAAAAGCTCAGACTTGCAGATGGAAGCAGGACCAAAGAACTCTGAGGGGAGACTGTTGGGTGAGGAAAGTGGACAGTGAAAGTGTGTGACTAAGAGAACTGGGCAGAGGAAAAGATGGGCTAGTGAATGAGAAATAGAGCTCAGGAACAGGTTTGTGGAGTTGGAAAATGAAGAAGGGGCACAGCAGGTGGTCGCTGAAGGTGAGAGGGCAAGGAAGAAGAGAAGAGCAGCTAGTCCTATAGGAAGAGGGAAAGAGTCAATGGAGATAACACCAAATATGAGCCCCAGGAGGATACAGGATGGGTCGTGGAGGATTGCAAGGGACAATAGGAATCAAGCGGACTTGCAGCCAAAGGGAACAGAGGATAGACTGGAGAATCGCACCATCTCCAGGAAAAGGCAGGTCTATTGGGGACTCCTTACTGAGAAGAATAGACAGGCCTGTAACTAGAGATGATCTGGAGAACAGAAGGGTGTGCTGTCTGCCGGGTGCTAAGATACAGGATGTGGACCTGAGGCTGAAGAGGATCCTAACGGAAGCGGGAAAGAATCGTCTGATTGTCCTTCATGTGGGAACAAATGATACGGCTAGATTCTTGCTGGAACGTATCAAAGGAGACTATGCCAGGCTGGGGAAGACACTTAAGGAAATCGAGGCTCAGGTGATCTTCAGTGGGTTTCTGCCTGTTCCTAGAGAAAGGCAACAAAGGTGTGACAAGATTATGATGATCAACAGATGGCTCAGGCAGTGGTGCTATAAGGAGGGCTTTGGGATGTATGGCCACTGGGAAGCATTCATGGACAGAGGACTGTTCTCAGGATGGACTTCACCTGAGTAGGGAGGGAAATAGACATCTAGGATGGAGGCTGGCACAACTGATTAAGAGATCTTTAAACTAGGAATCTGGGGGAGATGGTTGGGAGATGTCCAAGTAATCTCCATGCCGGATTTTAACATTGAGAGGGGAAAAAAACAAGTAAGAAAGGATACAGCCATGGGTAGGAGACTGGACATAAGGAGGAAGGGTAGTGTAGATACCAGTCTAATAGGTGACACTGGCGGTAGAATGTCTGTGCCTAATTGGGTAAAGAATGTGAGCAAAGCCAAACAGCAAAAATTAAGATGTTTGTTACCGAAGAGCCTAGGTAACAAAATGAAGGAACTAGAGTTACTGGTGCAGGAAGGGAAACCAGCTATTATAGGGATAAGAGAAACATGGTGGAATAGTAGTCATGACTGGAGTACAGGTATTGAAGGGTATGTGCTGTTTAGGAAAGACAGAAATAAAGGCAAAGGTGGTGGAGTAGCATTGTATATCAATGATAAAGTAGACTGTAAAGAAATAAGACATGATGGAATGGATAAGACAAAGTCTATCTGGGCAAAAATCACATTGGGGAAGAAAGCTACTAGAGCTTCCCCTGGGATAGTGTTTGGGGTGTGCTATAGACCGCCAGGATCCGATTTGGATATGGATAGAGACCTCTTTAATGTTTTTAATGAAGTAAATACTAATGGGAATTGTGTGATCATGGGAGACTTTAACTTCCCAGATATAGACTGGAGGACAAGTGCTCAGATTTTCCTGGATGCGATAGCTGATGGATTCCTTCACCAAGTAGTTGCTGAACCAACAAGAGGGGATGCCATTTTAGATTTGGTTTTGGTGAGTAGTGAGGACCTCTTAGAAGAAATGATTGTGGTGACAACCTTGGTTCAAGCGATCATGAGCTAATTCAGTTGAAACTAAACGGAAAGATGAACAAAAATAGACCTGTGACTAGGGGTTTTGATTTCAAAAGGGCTAACTTTAAAAAATTAAGGAAATTAGTTAGGGAAGGGGATTGGACTGAAGAACTTGTGGATCTAAAGGCAGAGGAGGCCTAGATTTACTTCAAGTCAACGTTGCAGAAACTATCAGAAGCCTGCATCCCAAGAAAGGGGAAAAAACTCATAGGCAGGAGTTGTAGACCGAGTTGGATGAGCAAGCATCTCAGAGAGGTGATTAAGAAAAAGCAAAAAGCCTACAAGGAGTGGAAGATGGGAGGGATTAGCAAGGAAAGCTACTTTATTGAGGTCAGAACATGTAGGGATAAAGTGAAAAAGGCCAAAAGCCATGTAGAGTTGGACCTTGCAAAGGGATTAAAACCAATAGTAAAAGGTTCTATAGCCATATAAATAAAAAGAAAACAAAGAAAGAAGAAGCGGGACCGCTAAACACTGAGGGTGGAGTGGAGATTAAGGATAATTTAGGCATGGTCCAATATCTAAACAAATACTTTGCCTCAGTCTTTAATGAGGCTAATGAGGAGCTTAGGGAGAATGGTAGGATGACAAATGGGAATGAGTATATGGAGGTAGATATTACCACATCCGAGGTAGAAGCCAAACTCGAACAGCTTAATAGGACTAAATCGGGGGGCCCAGATAATTTTCATCCAGGAATATTAAAGGAACTGGCACATGAAATTGCAGGCCCGTTATCAAGGATTTTTAATGTCTCTGTAAACTCAGGGGTTGTACCGTATGACTGGAGAATTAATAACATAGTTCCTATTTTTAAGAAAGAAAAAAACGTGATCTGGGTAACTACAGGCCTGTTAGTTTGACATCTGTAGTATGCAAGGTCTTGGAAAAAAATTTGAAGGAGAAAGTAGTTAAGGACATTGAGGTCAATGGTAATTGAGAGAAAATACAACATGGTTTTATAAAAGTGTTAAGGAGAGTTAGCATATGTGAGTTAGCATATGTAACTCCATTTTGTATTCTGGGCCCGCCATTAGCTAGAAGCGAGCACATCACATACCAGGAAAGGGGGGGGGGGCATCTGGAGAAAAAGAGATAAGGGCAACAGTTAGAGAAAAAACCTAACTGCATGCCTGGGTAGTTGCAACACTAGGCAGCATGGGGATGTGCCTAGAGGGGATAGGTGGTAGATAAGAAAAAGGCTTGTGTATTGGCTAAAGCTTACGGTGCACAAGGGCAGCATGCTCTGTTAAGAGGTATATAATCTTTGTGTAAACTGCGTTTTGGGTCCCCTCTCTGACTAGCAGGAGGGTACCACGCTCGAGCGTAATAAAACTATTACTTTTGGATACTCTGCAGTCTTGGAATTTGTTCATGTGCCTCAGCCTAGACACGAACTGCGCGTGACCTATAGGTATAATTCACTACAAAAAGGTAGATCGTGCCAAACCAACCCGATCTCCTTCTTTGAGAAGCAGCAAAGAATCCTGTGGCACCTTATAGACTAACAGACGTTTTGCAGCATGGGCTTTCGTGGGTGAATGCCCACTCCGACGAAGTGGGCATTCACCCACGAAAGCTCATGCTGCAAAACGTCTGTTAGTCTATAAGGTGCCACAGGATTCTTTGCTGCTTTTACAGAACCAGACTAACACGGCTACCTCTCTGGTTCTTTGAGAAGGTAACAGCTTTTTTAGACAAAGGAAATGGAGTGAATCTAATTTACCTCAATTTCAGTAAGGCATTTGATATGGTTCCACATGGGGAATTACTAGCTAAATTGGAAAAGATGGGGATCAATATGAAAATTGAAAGGTGGATAAGGAACTTGTTAAAGGGGAGACTACAACAGGTCTTACTGTTCAAAATGATCTGGACAAACTGGAGAAATGGTCTGAAATGAATAGGATGAAATTCAAAAGGACAAATGCAAAGTACTCCATTTAGCTTCCTAAACAATCAGTTGTACGCATACAAAATAGGAAATGACTACCTAGGAAGCAGTACTGCGGAAAGGGATCTGGGGGTCATAGTGGACCACAAGCTAAATATGAGTCAACAGTGTAACACTGCTGCAAAAAAAGGAAACATCATTCTGGGATGTATTAGCAGGAGTGTCGCAAGCAAGACATGAGAAGTAATTCTTCCACGCTACTCTGTGCTAACTAGACCTCAACTGGAGTATTGTGTTCAGTTCTGGGTGCCACATTTCAGGAAAGATGTGGACAAATTGGAGAAAGTCCAAAGAAGAGAAACAAAAATGATTAAAGGTCTAGAAAACATGACCTATGAGGGAAGACTGAAACATAACTGTTTTCAAGTACATAAAAGGTTGTTACAAGGAGGAGGGAGAATAGGACAAGAAGCAATGGGCTTAAATTGCAGCAAGGGCGGTTTAGGTTGGCCATTAGGAAAAATGTCCTGTCAGTGTCGTTAAGCACTGGAATAAATTGCCTCAGGAAGGGAATCTCCATCAGTGGAGATTTTTAAGAGTGGGCTGGACAAACCCATGTCAGGAATGGTCTAGATCAGTAGGTCTCAAACTTTTTTACTGGTGACCCCTTTCACATCACAAGCCTCTGAGTGTGACCTCCCAATAAATTAAACACTTTTTAATATATTTAACACCATTATAAATGCCCGAGGCAAGCGGGCTTGGGGTGGAGGCTGACAACTCAGGACACCTCATGTAATGACCTTGTGACCCCCTGAGGGGTCCCATCCCCCAGTGTGAGACCCCCCGGTCTAGATAATACTTTGTCCTGCCATGAGTGCAGGGGACAAACTGCTAGCTGCAGGAATTTGCAAGATCAGAGAGCAGGATTTGCAAACTCGGATAGCAGGCTCCCGTCTCAGTGCGGCGGCGCCAGGCCAACCCCCGCCTCCCAGCCGCGCGCTCTTGGCCCTGCCTCCGCCCCGGGGGGTGGGTGTGGCCTGCGCGGTGCCGCGGGTTCCCTTGTCAGGAGTGGGAGGGCGTTTGCTTGGGCGCGTGCGCGGGGCCGGCATGGCGGAGGCGCAGCCAGGCTCAGGTAGGGCTCGCGCGGGTCTAGGCTGTGGCAGAGCTGCCCGGGGAGGGGACCGCGGCTCAGGGACCTGCCCGCAGCGGAGTCTGGGGGCTGAATCGCCCCCCCCCACCCCCCGCGCGGGAACCCAGCTCGGCTGGCAGGCGGCCCCGTGCGCGGCGCGAGCTCATGGCGGGGGTGGTTTGTCCGGGCGGGCGCCAGCGAAGCCGCTTTCCTATATCTGTGCAAGCGGCAGCCTGCCCCGGACAGGGCCCTTCCCCCCTCCACCCCGGGCCTTGCGCCCCGCCGCCGCCGCCGGGAGAGAAAGAAATGTTCCTGGGAAAGCTATTGGGGGGGGGGGGGCAGTGATTTGGTCTCCTAGAGCATTTTCTAGGGCCCTGAGCTCACTTCACAGCTCCTGTCAGCAATTTTTTTCCTAATAAAATATTGTAGTCAACTTAGGGAAAAAGTGAGTTTTTTCCCTAAGATAAACTAACTGTAATTTTGGTGTACTCCAGTAGCCTATCGGTGGGTACAAAGTATGATTTCACCATGTAATAATATAAGCAAAGACAAACAAATGCAAAAAGTCCAGGAACACAATTGTAAAACTGAGTATTTCAAAGTGAGGAATCTTCAGATGTCTTTATTCTTACAGCAAGCTTCGTGTATAAGGCAGTCCCTCTTCCTGATGGGATAAACATTTGTTTCTAGATCTAGTTACTAGTTACTAGTAAGTAGTGAGGTATTAGTAGAGGCAACTAAAATTCATTTTTAAATATTTTATTATCTGGGAATTCTGTCTATATGAGGAAGTGTGTGTGTGTGTGAGGTGATGGGAGGAGTAGGCCTTGGGGATTGGCCAGAGGTTGGGGGCTGGGGTGTATTGCAGAGGGAGACTGATTCATCCTCACCACATAGCAGGAGATCCTGACCCATGGGACTGGGCCCAGCTCTCTGCTTTTACTCCTGGTGGGATTCTGCCTGCCTGCAGAAAACACCCCCTGCCCCGGAATTCCTGTGCTTCCCTGCAGAAAACAACAGGGAAGCAAAGGGAACGACCATGGGTGCAGTTTTTTTGGGGGGAGAGGGGTTGCTCCCTCAACAGAGGTGAGGCATGGGATTACATGCCACTGTCCCCCCTCATTTCTGAAAGCCCAGAGCTGCCAAGCTGAAGGAGGCTGCCACTGACTCTGCAGCTGGATGCTGCCACTTAGGTTCTAGTGCCAGTGGTGTTCTCCTTCTGTATGCTGGGAGCCTTCCTGTTTTCTGTGCAACAGTGAGTGCCAGTGGCGGGGCTGGGTAAGAGGGCGTGGAATAGAGTGGGGGAGGGGAATGGAGAATAAAAGGGGATAGGGCAATGGCCGGGGGAAGCAGGAGCCCAGCATGTGGCATCTCCTCTACAGCAGATGGGGCTCCCTCGTTAAGCACTGAACCCTCATCCTGACAAGCCCTACCCCCCTACACTTGGGCCCCTCCACTGAGCCCTAAGCCGCTGCACCAGGACCCCCACCTCATCAAGCCCTACTTCCCCTGCACCCAGGCTCCCTCTGGAGCCCCGTCTGCCCACACCTAGCCCCTCCCCCTCCAAGCCCCAGCCACCTTCACCCGGATCCCATGCAGAGTCCCATTGCCCCTGCACCCAGACCCCCCAATGAACCCCTGTACATCCAGATCTCCCACTGAGCTGCCTGCACCCAGATCGCCCCACACAGAAACCTCTCACGCTAAGCCCCATCACACCCCAGGGCCCCAGGATGTTTCTGGGGCAGGCCCAGACCTGTGTCAGGGTCAGGTGCAGACTCACTGCCAAGTCCCTCAGGGTGATCTCCCACCTCAATACAGCCAGTAGCCTATGCTCCCTTCTGCCATGTTGGAGCCACATTTAGTGACAAAATTTGCAGAATTTTAAAATACTGTGTGCATAATTTTTATTTTTTTGGTGCAGAATTCCCTCAGCAGTACTGCTTTGCAACTTGGGCTTTTCAGTCTCGTACAGACGGGTATAACAGTCGAATGGCACAATGAAGTTGAAGCTAGACAACTTCAGAATGGAAATAAGATGTATATTTTTAACAGGGCGGGTAATTGTTACAATGGTTAGTGTCGATTCTCCTTCACTGACAACTTTTAAATAAGATTGGATGCTTTTCTAAAGATATGCTCTAGGAATTTTATCGACATTGCGTTGCCTATGTTATACAGGAGGTCAGCCTAGATGATTACAGTGGTCCCTTTGGTCTTGGAACCTATGAATGTGTGGGATGAATTTATTTTATTTCATGTTAGGCCTTATTTTTAAGCTTTGTATGGAAGAGTTATATTTTAGATTCTGAAAATGTTAGTTATGATTTCTCTCCCCTTACATTTAATATTATGTTGTGAATAAGTAGTTAGGTTGGTGTTGTATGGTCATATAATGAAAGACTCTGGTGATGGAAGTAAAGCTCAAAATAGTAAGATCTTTAAGCTAACATTCAAAAATTTGTATATTGGGTGTTTATCTGAAGAAGCCTAACACTTTATCCATGTTCTGATAGTTAGCAGTCTTTGGAGGAGAAAAACCAAGCAAATCCGTTCAACTGTCTGAAGTCAAAATTGTTCTTCTTCTAATTTCTTTAATAATTGGCCGAGCTAAATCAACAGTAATGTAAACTGCAGTAATACAGACTCCAGAATTTAGCTTTCCAAAAAACTGTGTACCTGCTTTATGAAAAATGTAGACTTTATAACTGAGTACTTGCTGTGAACCTAGAATGCAAAATCAAATTTAAAGTTTCCAGCCTTCTTATATTAATCTGGATACCAATTTAATGCTTTATTGAAGCCAGACACTTTCTAATTAATAAAAATAGAAAGTGATTCGTATTCATTTATTCTGAATTCTTTCTAGATAATGTTTTATTCTTAATCTAATTTTTAACAAGTGCCAATCACAGCATGGGGACCGACTGGCTAAGCGGTAGTTCTGCAGAAAAGGACCTGCGGATTACAGTGGACAAGAAGCTGGGTATGAGTCGTCAATGTGCCCTTGTTGCATTAGTAGGAACATTGCCAGCAGATTGAGGGAAGTGATTATTCTCCCCCTATTCGGCACTGCTGAGGCCACATCTGGAGTATTACATCCACGTTTGGGCCTCGCACTACAGAAAGGATATGGACAAATTGGAGAGAGTCCAGCGGAGGGCAACGAAAATGATTAGGGGGCTGGAGCACATGACTTATGAGAGAGGATGAGGGAACTGGGCATGTTTAGTTTGCAGAAGAGAAGAGTGGGCGGGGGGATTTGATAGCAGCCTTCAAATACCTGAAGGGGGGTTCCAAAGAGAATGGAGCTAGGCTGTTCTCAGTAGTGGCAGATGACAGAACAAGGAGCAATGATATTTAATTGCAGTGGGGGAGATCTAGGTTGGATTTATTTCATTAGGAGCGTGATGAAGCACTGGAATGGATTACCTAGAGAGATGGTGGAATCTCCATCCTTAGAGGTTTTTAAGGCCTGGCTTGACAAAGCCCTGGTTGGGATGATTTAGTTGGGGTTGGTCCTGCTTTGAGCAGGGGGTTGGACTAGATGACCTCCTGAGGTCTCTTCCAACCCTAATCTTCTATGATTCTACTGTAATGTTGCTCTTAGTAGACTTCCCAGAGACATCTAATGTAAGACAAGGTCCAACAAGTGGACTGCATTTCCCCCATTCTCCCTAGGAGTTGCTAGTGAAAAAACAAACTTTTTTTCAACATACGTATGGGGAATATGATCTTCCTTTCTTCTTTCTATTTTTTCCCCAGTTGCTGCTGCTGTTATGGGATGGCTAGGCTAAAGTAGTGAGTCTTATATTTTATTCTGAAGGTGGAGGGGTCTTGTGATCATTCTCACTTTCAGAATATGGTTCCTTGGTCTTGGATCAGTTGCTGAGAAAACTCCAGCCCCTGCTTTCATGAGTCTTAGCCTTAATATTGACAGATTTATGGTTCCTGTGTAACTCATTTGTTGAAGGAGGTCTTGGGGAAAGGTACTTTCTTTACTTGGTCCAGTTCCTTGGAGGACTTTAAAAGTGAAGATGGCTATCTTGAAATTAACCTGGTTCTGTTATGTGCCAGTGAATGAGCAGGGGGTGATGTGCTGCTGGTGGCTGGTGCTGCTCCGGAGATGGGCTGCTGAGTTTTAGACTGGATAGAGTTTTCTTTAAGGTCGGACATTTACAGTCTACTGCAGTAATACAGTTTGCAACTCAGTGTATCACTGTCATGGGATCATCATACAACAGTAGGTGCACCATCTTCTTGCTAACTGCAGGTGAAAGAAGGTGATTTTGGAAGTTGTGGATGTGAGTGGCCAGAATTAATGAGATGATCAGAAGAAGCCCCAGTTTATGGCCTGACTTCACTATTGAGTGTAGACTCCCTCAGAGATGTGATGGTGGCAGCTAGGTCTTCCTACCTTCAGTTTTTGTCCCCTTGCTAATCTGTCAGGTATTGGGGTAACTGAAGGATAGCATTATTAGCATCAGAAGTGAGGAACATGTTGTTCATTACCTGTATGCTATTGACATTATAGACCATGCGTTGTGATTTTTCTAAGTGGCTCCATATAGTTGTCAAATGGAATGAGCAAGTCGTGACTGCTGTGCCTAGTCCGGAGGCACACAATGACCATTTTGCGGTCACCGCCTGCACGTGGGTCTGTGACTAGGGACTCCTTGTGATCACTTCATCTGTCCCCATCGCCACTCACCCATCACTGCAGGACTTTTATGCGTGGGGTAGGGAGAAAGTTCTTCCTGTGAAAGAAGCTTGAGTGTGAGTACTTTAATGTGAGGGAGCTGTTGCACACCAGCAGCCACACAAATCTTGGCAGAAGAGATACCTGTGTCTGGTGGCAAGGAGGTCCACAACAACAGTGGGTTTCTTCTCCATTGCAGCCTTCATCTGCCTTTGCAGCCATTGAGAGGTAATCCTGCTTTATCCACTTGCTCTGCCATTGAGGTCTTTATACTCGGTTGTGTTGGGCTGTGCTTTGTCTGGTACCTTGCCTTCGACCTTATCGCCTTGGGTGACCCTAACAGGAGTGCAGGACTCCTGATGGCATTGTTCCTAGGGTCTTAAGTATACTCAAGCTTCTTCACCATGTCAAGGTGGCAGCCCAAGAAGATGCTGCAGTGTGTACATAGCCACAGTAAAAAACAGTTCTAAGATATAAGGATACAGACAATCCATAAAATCACACTGAATTCATAAGCTGTACATAGACAGATTCCCCAAATCATTGCAATAACCTTGACACTAAATTTGGTGGTACTTATTAACCAGGAGGAGCTGAGACATTGTATTTATACATGTTTATTTAAGCAATTGAATAGCATAACGTTTTTATTCAGCTTCTTAATTTTTACAGTTGTTAGAAAATAGCGTGACACAACTTTTATTTATTAGATAACTTCTTACTTGGAATTTGTGTCATGCTGCATTTGGATCAAAATTGGAATTCAATTAAATGTACAAAACAAGCATTTTAAAATAGTTTATTAGTTAAATAAAACTACCTGAAATGTGTTGTCATGGTTTCAGGCAGCTGCACCTGTATTCCCAGTCTGTGGTCCAACAAGGGTACCCAGTTTAGGGTGCTAGCTCCCAGCTGTCAACTCTCTTGGGTGAAGACCCACATCTCACTCCTTCTTGACTGGGGACTTTAAGACTACACAGCTTCCTGTTGTATCCTGTGATATCCATAGCAAGCCAGACTGCCTAAACAGGCCAGCCCCCATGCTTTGCTTTCTTTTCAATGTATTGCCCACAGTTCTGAGTTATCTTACAGCTTCTTCTAAGCAAACACATTCAAGCTGAGTCTACACCTAAAACTTAGGTCAACCAAGCTACATTCCTCAAGGCTTTGGAAAAGATTCATGCCCTGTGCGATGTATTGAGGTCAACCTAACCCCCACAGTGTACACTGCTACCACCTCTCAAGGAAGTGTATTTACTACAGCGATGTGGGGGGAACACAACCCTTTCCATCACATAAGTCTACACTATAGCACTACAGCTTATTCTTAAGGTACAAAAATTACATTGAAAACATATTAAAGAATAAAAGAACCTCATGCATGCCAAAAATCTTACCAGAGATAATCCCAACTCCAACCTAGAGCTCTGGTAGATTTTAGTCCTTCAAAACCCATCATAGGTTTTCCCCATGGTTACAAGTTCATCTCGATTATAGATCCAGAAGCAGAACCCAGGCTGGGCACGTGAGCTGTTTCTCCTTGTAGAGCTCAGGCCTTTGCTGATTACCTGTTAAAGAAAGGCCAAGATCAGACAATGAGTGACCCTGGGGTAGCATCTAAAGGCTGGGTTTTTGGATAAGCAGAGTTAGAGAATTTGCATTAAGCTGTCCCCAGGGATTCCCCAGGAAATCCACTTAACAGGTATTGTCCCAAAAGTCCATAGTTGTTTGGCAGGTTTTCAGTATAGTTTTTTGAACTCTCAGGTCTCACATCACCACCCCCACCACCTCACGTGGTTATGTACAATCCTGTCTCATAAAAATGCATAAACTTAATATAATAAAGTCCTTTAAGGATATTGCGGGAAATAGCCCCGTCTGTCACATGCTGAGTACATTTAAAAAACAAACAAACACAAAATATGTTTTGTATTTTAAACTGATAGGAACTCTAATTAGTGAATTAACAGATTTTCTGGTCATCACGGGCCAGATTTTTCAAAGGTGTTTAGGCACCTAAATATGCAGATTAGATGCCATGTGGGATTTTCAGAAGTGCCTAAAAGCAGGTTAACTTGCCCTATGTGCTTCGCATTTTTAGAGTTAATAGATCCCATCCTCTAGTACCTGGGTTTTATTCATAGATTGGAAGGGGGAAAAACAAGATTTCTTGGTTTTTCAATTCCAAACTGGTTTCTTAACTTTGTTTTCTTCTTGGACTAGTTGATTCATTCTCTCTGCACCCGCTAGCTAATATGAAATCAAAAATAATTTAAGGTAAAAGCTTTTCTGCACAACAAAATTGAAAGTAGTTATATTTGGAAAATGTAAATACCAGCACTTGCTCCACTGTAAAGAGTGAAAATAATATAGTTAATGTGGTACATAATACTGACACTTATGAAATTGGGTGTTCCTTAAAGTTTGATGTTTTCTCCTGATTCTGAATATAATTAAACAGAAGCACCCTGTAATTCTTTTAAAATGTGAGGAGGACTCGTTGGTGCAGCACATATTTCATTTATATGCATTATATTAATTATAATAAATTTAAGCATTAATTTAAATTGTCATAATTTCAGATTTAAAGAGAAGGAAAACAATTTTTTTAATTTAAATTAGATATTAGTTTTTTAAATCCATCCTGGCTTAAGGAACTGCATGCTGTTACTGTTGGCAGGCTCCTAAAAGAAAACTCTTGCAGGTGCCAAACCTGTTGGACCTGCTAAATGTCATGGTTGGCAACCAGAGATCAAGTCAGAGAGTGGTTGGATCACATTGTCCTGCCTCAGAAGTGAAGGCACAGGCTTGTCACTTGAGAGGGGTGTTACATGGGGGACTGGAAAAGGGTCTCAGGAGGGGCAGCCTACAGAAAGGTTAACTTTGTTGCAGCCTGACTGTTGTGAGTGCTTATGCAGGACTTTATCTCATCAGCTTAAGTTTGCAGGAATAGTGCTGGGCTGAGGTTTTGTTCTGTTGTTGTGAGATGTCTTTTGTAATAGTTGCCAATGTTACAATCTGCTGCAATTGAAGTTTTCGCTTTGGTTTGCTGCAGCTTTCAAAGAAGCTTCTCTCCCTTTGACTAATTCAAGGGTTATAGGATTTGGCCAAATAACAAATCTTAAGCATGGACCACCCCTGCCACCTTCAAAGAATCTTTTAGATGTTGTTGCTCTTGTTTCCATTGGTTGATTTTTTTTTTTATTTTTTGTTTTAATTTAAGCTTCAAAGGGTTTTAATCCAATCTTGGAGAGTTTCATTTTAAGAACACACTTTGCAGAAATTTAGCTGAATTCATATATTGGGTCAATGGGGGGATGGTTTTAGTGCTTTTAGCTAATGAGTGTATATATAATCAGTTCATGTAGTAGAATCATGAATTTTGTTGGATTTCATGGCTCGACCCTTGGTGCTAAGAAGGATGTGTCTACGTCAGCAGTTCTCAATCAGTGGTCGGGAGCTCCCTGGGAGGCCATGAGCAGATATTAGGGTCTCCGCCAAAATAAACCAGAGAGCAGGGCTGGCATTAGACTCGCTGGGACTCAGGGCAGAGAGCTGAAGCCCAAGCCCCGCTGCCCGGGGCTGGGGCTGAAGCCCAAGCAACTTCTTGGGGACCTGGGCAACTGCCCTGCTTGCTACCCCCTACCACCAGCCCTGGCTTTTAATCTACTGGATATGCAGAAAAACAGTTGTGGCACAGGTGGGCTGTGGAATTTTTATAGCATGTTACAGTGGCCTCAGAAAGAAAAAGGTTGAGAACTCCTGTTCTAGGTCACTGTAAAAAGTATTACTTTTTAATGATCTTTTTGTTTTTCTGAGCATGCCATTTATTTAATATATCTGGTTTGAATAAGCACCAAAGAGTCCTGTGGCACCTTATAGACTAACAGACATACAGGAGCATGAGTTTTCGTGGATTAATACCCACTTCGTCGGATGCATCCGACAACGTGGGTATTCACCCACGAAAGCTCATGCTCCAATACGTCTCTTAGTCTATAAGGTGCCACAGGACTCTTTGCTGCTTTTCCAGATCCAGACTAACTCGGCTACCCCTCTGATACTGCTTTGAATAGCTGATTACTGCTTAAAAAATGAGCATGTTTAAAAATTATCTTTGTATTTATGCATACAAAGTGTATTATTGTTGACATAAACATATTAAGAATATAAGAATGGCCATACTGGGTCAGACCTAAGGTCTGTCCAGCCCAGCATCCTGTCCTCCGACAGTGGCCAGTGCCAGGTGCACCAGAGGGAATGAACAGCCTCTGGCAAAAAGGAATGAAAGTAAGGAATGCTTTTTAAAAATGAAAGGCTTGCAGTTTGCTAAGGGCTTGGCTACACTTACAAATTTGCAGCGCTGCAGCAGGGTGTGAAAACACACCCTCTCCAGCACTGCAAATTGCGGCGCTGCAAAGCGCCAGTGTGGTCAAAGCCCCAGCGCTGGGAGCGCGGCTCCCAGCGCTGTCCGTTATTCCCCACAGGGAGGTGGAGTACGGACAGCGCTGGGAGAGCTCTCTCCCAGCGCTGGTGCTTTGACTACACTTAGCGCTTCAAAGCGCTACCGCGGCAGCGCTTTGAAGTGCTAAGTGTAGCCACAGCCTAAGTTTAAAAATATACAAGCTTATTTCATCTTAAATCATAAGAAGCTGATGTTTTCATTTTTGAGTAAAGCATGACTTAGCAACTCTAACAACTCCTACAAATGTTACCTAACGTTAAATATTCTTAAACATGTGTGTTTAAAAACAAACCGGTAGATTTACCTCTTTCACAAGGAGAGTGCGGGAGTAAGTTAGTATACTTCATTAGCTGAAAACTATAGTAAGGAACTTTTGTGCCCTCTTTTCTTTCAGGTCTTTCATAAAAGAAAGACGATTAGGCAGAGTTTGTGTATCTGAAATGTTTAAACTGTAAATTTCTGGGACACTGGCCATTTTGATCACATGCCTCTGTCATTGTATGTATGTCATTTTTTTTTTTTTGCGCTGGAGGGTGGGTTAAAAGAAATTTAAAAATCATCCTTACATGACCCTTGCTTCAACCTCAACTGTGTAGAGGTTATCTTTCCATAACAAAGTGCATACACCTGCACACATGGATTTAGAAGACAGGACCCACAGCTTTAGAATACACCCTTTCTCTGCCACTTGTCTTTACTACTTATCTGTTTAGCAATGGAAGGACTTTTTTAACGTTCTAATCTGCAGTATGCTTGTGCAGATATTATACACACTCTTGCTCCAGTGAATTGAATGACAAAAAATTCCATGGATTGGAAATCAGTATTTTTTGCCTATTACACCCCAAACCACCCACAACAAAAATATTTAATAACCTTATTTAATCACAACCCAATTTCTTCAATGAATAAAGCAGCTGCATGAGTTTTCAAGGAGATACATATATGTAAATCTGGAGGGGTAAAAAAATAAAATGACACCCAGATTTGAATTTTTTACTTTAGGCTAAGTTCTTAATGACCTGTAACATTATCAAACAATTTGAGTTTTCTTTGTACTTCTTAAAAACATTCCCTTTTGCCTTCAGAATAAATTTAGCAATTTTCTAACTAAACTAGTCTTCTAAGCAAGAGTTAGTGTGACTGAAATATGTCTCTGATTAGGGCTGTCAATTAGTCACAGTCAACTCACGCAATTAACTCAAAAAAATTAATCGCACTGTTTAATTTCAATTGGTACTCTATTATTTAATATTTTGGATGTTTTCTACATTTTCAAATATATTGATTTAAATTACAATGCAGAATACAAAGTGTATAGTACTCACTTTATATTATTTTTATTACAAATATTTGCACTGTAAAAATGATAAAAGAAATAGTATTTTTCAGTTCACCTCATACAAGTACCCTAGTGCAGTCTCTTTATCATGAAAGCGCAACTTACAAATGTAGATTTTTTTTGTTTGTTACATAACTGCACTCAAAAACAAAACCATGTAAAACTTCAGAGCCTACAAGTTCACTTAGTCCTACTTCTTGTTCAGCCAATCACTAAGAGAAACAAGTTTGTTTGCGTTTACAGGAGATAATGCAGCTCGCTTCTTGTTTATAGTGTCACCTGAAAGTGAGAACAGAGGTTTGCATGGCACTTTTGTAGCCAGCTTTGCAAGATATTTATGTCCCAGATATGTTAAACATTCATATGCCCCTTCATGCTTTGGCCATCATTCCAGAGGACGTGTTTCCATGCTGATGACACTCGTTAATTAAATTTGTGACTGAAATCCTTGGGGGAGAATTATATGTCTCCTGCTCTATTTTACACCTGCCATATATTTCATGTTATAGCAGTCTTTGATGATAACCCAGCATTTTGTTTGTTTTAAGAACACTTTCACTGCAGGTTGGACAAAACACATAGAAGGTACCAATGTGAGATTTCTAAAGATAGTTACAGCACTCAACCCAAGATTTAAGAATCTGAAGTGCTTTCCAAAAGCTGATCAGGATGGGGTGTGAAGCATGCTTTCAGAAGTCTTAAAAGAGCAGCACTCCAATGTGGAAAATACAGAACCCAAACCACCAAAAAAGAAAATCAACCTTCTGCTGGTGGCATCAGACTGAAATGATGAAAATGAACATGCATTGGTCTGCACTGCTTTGGATCGTTATCGAGCAGAACCCATCATCAGCATGGACATGTCCTCTGGAATGGTGGATGAAGCATGAAGGGACATACGAAACTTTAGCACATCTGGCACGTAAATATTTTCCAGCGCTGGCTACAACAGTGGCATGTGAACGTCTGTTCTCACTTTCAGATGACATTGTAAACAAGCGGGCAGCATTATTTCCTGCAAATGTAAACAAACTTGTTTGAGCGATTGGCTAAACAAGAAGTAGGACTGAGTGCACTTGTAGGCTCTAAAGTTTTACATTATTTTGTTTGAGTGCATTTGTATAACAAAAAAAATTACATTTGGAAGTTGCGCTTTCATGGTAAAGAGATTGCACTTTGGCATTTGTTTGAGGTGAATTGAAAAATACTATTTTTTTTTTGTTTATCATTTTTACAGTGCAAATATTTTTAATAAAAATAATAGAAAGTGTGTGGTGTGCACTTCGTATTCTGTGTTGTAATTGAAATCAATATATTTGAAAATGTTAAAAACATCCAAAAATGTTTTATATAAGTGGTATTCTATTACTGTTTCACTGCACGATTAATCGTGATTAATTTTTTTATTGCAATTTTTTAATCACTTGGCAGCCCTATCTCTGATAGAAGATGGATGCAACTTTAACTGTAGAGAAGCTACTATCTCTTCATCATATAAGACAGGAGTGGCAAACATATTGCCTGCCCAAAGGACCCACAGCTCCTGCGGAAATTAACAAAGGAATCTGCCTATAGCTCTGCCACAGTATAAAGGGGTTGGGAGGTAGCTAAAGTAAAAGTAGGTGGAGTGGAAGAGGGAGATAATGTCTTAGCCCCTACCCTGCTTCCCTTAGCAATAGTGCCTCACATGCCCCTCAGCTTTGGCTTAGGAGAAGGTCTTCCCAGTGCTCCCCGCCCACATGAGTCATCCTTTGTCTCTTTCCTCACCCCACTCCATTCCTGCTGCCACCAGTCTCCCAGCACTGGGATCAGAAGAACCTTCTTTCTAGACTTCTCCCTCATTGCCACTGCTGCTGCGCCTCATACTACTAAGGAAAAGGACATTTTTTATTACTATGCTCTCACCTTAGTCCAGGAACCAGGACCTGGCAGGCAGGAAGAGTGGGGAGAAGAATCAACAAATGAGGTAGAGAGGAGGAACAAGAGAGGGTAGGAAAAAGGAGGTGTGGGGGAAAGGAAGTTGATGAGAAGAGGACGAGGGGGGGGGAAATGCCAAAGTGAGGTTGGTTGGGAGTGGAGAGGGTATGTGTGAGGAGGTGTTGTGAGTGTCCAAAATGGGACAATGGATAGGGAAAAGAGGGGACAGTCACATAAAGAATGGAGGTTATGGGGGTGAAGAAAGGAGGTTTCAGGAATGCAAAGGGTTTCTTGTGGTAAGTCTTTAAATGTGATATTTTACTTGGCTAGCTAAAGGACACTGCACTCAAAAGACTGCAGAATTTTCTTCCTAGTGAAAGTTTTACTCTCAGTACATAACCAAGAAGGTACAGAATAAATTTATCATGCCTGATATAAGGCAAATAGAAAATAACTATTTTCATATTCCCTGAAAAAATTGAACTCCTGGATGTTGGTCCTTATTCTGCAATTTAGTGTTTGGAGCAGCTGCACTATTAGACCCATTGTGTACGCAGTAGATTTTGCTGTGGTACATCATTAGAGGAATTGTAATACTTATGCAGTTCTGAACTTCAGCAACTTTTTTGTTTTGTTTTACTTTTTAGGTGTATTAAACTTCAATCCGGATGCAGCTGATTTCATTCCCAGAGAGAGAGAGACTCCTGATGTAAATTGGAGAAGTCTGGGTAGATTAGAATCCAATAGGAATCAGAACAGAAATGATACTCTACCACTTCCTAGTCAGTCTTCTGATAGAGGCACAGACTATGAAAACTCTTCCACAAAGCAACACAGCTTTTATAGTCCAGAAAGCCAGTACTGTAGCCAGCAAGATTTTCTCCAGCTCGGTGGTACCAGTAAACCTCATAAGAATCGTAGTTTTCAAAGTCAGCGATGGCAGAGATCTAGAAGTGATAGGACATATACTAGAAACCGGATAAGGCAATCATCTACTGATGGTACAAAAGACATGACAGTTTTAGATACCACATTAGTACCAAGGTGGAGAGTCAATCCTAAAGAATACAATGACTTTTGCTCTTCAGAGAGTGACAAGGAGGTATCTAGTGCAGATAATAGAGGAGCAAAGCCAAAGAAAACACACTTGATGCCTGCACCTGGAAGAGGTCTCAAAGAGAAGGGGAAGCAGTTACATGAGCGGGATAAGAGAGTGACATCTAAACAGAAGGATGATATGTTTAAAAACATACAATCTCTGGATCTGACTCAGTCTGACTCTTCAGAAGCATCTGTTGCCAAAGCATTGTTTGATGGATATGCTGGCAATGGTGATGAACAAAAAAGATATTCATTTGCGAACAAGAAATACCCCAGGAAGTCCATGTGGAGTAAACCCCAGTTTGGTAAAGAAATCCAGAAAAAACAAGATACTCACCGCAGTAAAAATACAAAAGAAGTTAAAAAGCCTACTCTTATTTACGCTCCAAAAGATAAAATTAGAGAGAGGAGCAAAGAATCAGGCATTCACAACAATGATCAAAACTTGACCTGCATAACACAAGCTCATCAATTAAGGGAATCAGTCAAATATGGGGGAAGACAGCTTCACCTACAGGTGGGACACACAACCTCCCTTCACTTCAATTGGACTCAGTATTGGAAAAAGCAGAGTGATGTACCAAGGAACAAGGAAACTCATACAGGTAAGTTTCCTGGACTGGTTTAGACCTCCAAATTAAAGGTCTGGTCCTGTGAGATGAACAATTTCAACTGCTGTTGAAGTTAGTTGAAGATGGTTGGCATTTCACAGGAGTTGCTCAACACCTCACAGGGTCTGTTTCAAAGGATGCAAAGGATACTTAACATACCTGGATTATATTTAAATGCATCTGTTTGCTATGTGTCTGGTGATGTTCCATAATTCCCATTTCATTATAGAAAGATGGCAGCCTTTCCACATGTGTTGTTTAAAGCTGAATTTTGCATCTTTTGTAAATCAAAATGGAAGTCACATCAGGGACAAGAGTAGAATTGTGGGGAAAATGTAAAGTGATTTGAACAAGTGTTCTAAAGCTGGAGTATCCTTAAATGAAATTATTGTCAAAGTAGAAAACTTTCGCAAATGTTTTGTTGCACACAGAAAGGAGCTAATTAAGGGATGGGTAAAATGAAACTCCTATTGCTGGACTCCCCTTGCTGAGATCAAGCATATAGTACCAAAAATATGTAATATTGGAAATACAAAAAAAGCTGTTAGGCCTTAGTTTTGGAACAGTGGAGTGGAAAGGTGTGGCACTGACCATCAATGAGAATATCACCAGCAGTGTTCAAACTCTGTAGTGGAACTTGTGAAAAGTCTTCGGTTCCAGGCTTTAGAACTCAATCAGATGTGGAGGGGACAGACCACCCTCCAAAACCACAGCACTGATTTCTATTTTTCATCTAAAGAAATAGCTCCTTCACTCAGGCCTGGCCTACACTACAAAGATAGGTTGGATGTCACCTTGCATCAACTTACATGTGTGTATATCTACACTCATATTTGATTGCTGCCTATGTAAGCGCCCCTGTTAGGGCGACATGGTAACACCCCTGCCCAAATGGCATTGAGCCATGCTTGACATACTGTGGTTAATGCAGAGCGAATGTAAATGCTATGTGACCTATCTTGACCCTAACAATCCTTCAGTAGCAGTCCCACAATGATCACTCTAGTCACAACTGTGAACTCCACTGCCCAGGGATCACAGAGACCAGAAGCCATGTCTCCCCACCTTTGAAACCCTCATCAGTTTTTTAAAATGCCTTTTTTTCCTGATTTCCCACTTGGCAGCTCTCCCTCATTGTGTACAGCTGCTCAACCAACCATGCCGGCTCCATGTGTGTCTGCTTGTAGTAGACACGAGGTATTGAATCTTCTAGATGTATGGGGAGAAGAGGCTATGTAGGCAGAGCTATGGACTAGTCATAGAAACATGAATGAAAATATTGCATAGGGGATGCAGCAGTGCCGCATGAAAGCAAAGATGCTGTAGCAGGTATTTTTCAAGGCCATGGATGCCGACAATTGAGCTGATGCCAAGCTGCACATCTGTCGCTTTTACCACGAGTTGCATGCAATACTTGGCAGAGAACCCACGAGCATCTGCAGACCACTGTGGATATCTTGGAGGAGCCTGAGACAGAGACCCATGTGATCAACAGTGAGGTGGAGGTGGGAGATATTGTAGGGAAATCCAGCTATGCTGCGAGCCATGTTCTTTCAATACTTCACCGCGGACTAGCAAGTACTGCCAGCTGAGCACAGAGGAACCTGAGGAAGTTAGCCATACACAGGTATTGCCTTTAATTGTTTTACTTGTATGAGACAAGGTAGCAATATAACAACCAGATAGTTGTCTGCTTCTCAATCCCCTGTATGGTTAGGTGGGCAGGGGGGAGCATGCAGAGCAGTTCATAGGAATGTTCTCAGGAAGATACAAAGAAATCTTCATTAAATCTTCATAGATGTACTCTGCAATCCTCTCCTGAAGGCTTCTAGGTGTGGCTGCCTTATTTACTCCTCAATGGTAGGTCACTTTCCCATGCCACTCTGTGATGACTTCGCCTGGCACCATTGCAGTTCACAGGCTAGTGGCATATGGGTCTGGACAGCTTTGGGACGTCAGTAGCAGCTATGCTTTCTGTGCCTTTCTTACCCTCAGGAGTGAGACATCAGCTAAAATAACTACTGCCTGTGGAAAATTAGTGCCACAGTATTAGTGCCACAGTATTGCCCTATGTTCGTACTCATGGAAATAAAGGCTGATATTTCATATAACGGAAAAATTCCTTCCTCATTTCTCCCCACTCCTTTCCCCCAGCTTCTATGCCCTTGGTGAGCCATATTCCTGATGCCTGGGACTGGAGAGCTAGACTGTGCAGAGGCACTTCAAAGCTGATGTGTCAGCAAGCATGGTTTTATTAAAAATATTTATGGGATTAAGAGAATAGGGTTCTGAAATTTATCTTTCACTTTCCATTGTGACTGTAAATCCAATGATACATTGTCTGTTTTATCTGTAGTTACGGCTGTTGGGGCCCTGTGGGGTACCCCTTCCACACACATGGAATGCCTGACCCAGATGAGAACGAGAAAGAAGGGGACTGTGGAGGATATGTTCATTGAGATCCTCCAAGCTAGTGCTGCATTGGACTGTGAATGGGGAGCCTGCTATGTGAATGTGGCAGAAAAGCCCAGAGGTCCCAGTGGGAAAAAAGAGATTGAGATGCACGGGGACATGTCTTTTTAGTCAGGAAACACAAATGCTGCAGACTCTTGTTGACCTACAGGTCCAACAATTGTGATCTCACTTCCCTTTGCAGTCAGTGGAGAACTCCATTTTAGCACTTCCCTGTAGTGAGGTGGAGTGGCCTCCCACTGAGCCAGAGGGGGCAGAACCACTCTCTGAGCCCAGGTGGGTGGAGCCCATCCCTCCCACTGGAAGTCAGGAGGCAAGACAGGAAGTATAAAGGGCAGGTCCTGGAGCTCAGTTGTGCTGCAGCTACCGGAGGAGATGGATGCCTCCTACCCCACCCTTTCCTGATGCTGGAAACCATACAGGAGCCCCGCTGAGCTGAGGACTGGCCAGAGCTGCTAGCTGACCGAGGCACTGAGGAGTCAGCTAGTGGCAATCCCAGCATCTACCCTGAGGAAATGGAGTACCCCCACGAATCCAGATACACTCCAAGGGGAGGAAGTCGCCCAAGAACAGCAGACCCAGTCTGTCTGCATTGCTGCCAGAAACCTGGTCAGCGTGTTGTGGCTGGATTCCCCGCTGACCCACTGGTGGAACACTCTGTAGGACCCTGGGCTGGGACCCGGTGGAGTTGGCTGAGCCCGGGTCCTCCTGCCCCCCCATCACGGGGTGGCAGCCTCCCCACCTTAGGCCACGAGGTCTGCATTTGTCTGCCATCTACCTGAGCCAAGATGTCAGGCAGTAGACTGCCTACTGCTCTGCTCCATCTCAGAGGTCAGAGAAACCCCTCCTGAGGCCCGAGACAGTTTGGTACCCCGTCCTGAGACTAATTGCGGCTCTGCCCCTGCCTAAGGGCCAGAGATCGCACACTGCTCATTGCCCTGCCTTGCTTGAGGGCCGGAAGCATCGCCAATTAAATATGCTGGTTGGAAAAGCATGACCCTGCCTGCAGCTTCCTGTGAACAGTCCTGTTGTTGTTAAAGATGTGCGCATCCCATACCTTCCTTGACCAGCCCGTGTTGATAGCCGTGAAGTATTCCCCATGATCCACCAACATTTGCAGAACCACAGAAAAGGAGCCTTTTCTGTTGATGTACTCTGTCAAGGTGGATTGGTGCCAAATTAGGGATGTGTACGCCATCTATTCCCCCAACACAGTTTTGGAACTCCATTGCTGCAAATCCATCCATGATGCCCTGCATATTGTGTAGCACTTGCTGTCTTGTGTAACAGGATATGCTAAATCACAGTATACGCTGGTGTGATAACAGCCTCTGCTGTGGATTTTCCAACTCTAAAAGATTTCCCATTGACCGGTAGCAATCCAGCTTTGCAAGATTCCACTGCGTGATTGCCACTTCTTAACTGTCAATGCAGCTCTTAGTCTGGTGTTCATCCACTGGAGGGAGAGGGCCAGAAAAAAGTGCTGTGTGGGTGTGGCACACTTTACCTCCAAGCAGCACCCTGGAACCCCCACATTCACACATATAATTATGGTCTATTTCATACAAAGCATGTCATGTAAGATACTTTATGAAAGGTCATGATCTGCTGAAACCCATTCTGTCAAAATAAGTATATTGTTAGTGTGCATCAAGTTATGAGACTTTGCTGTATGGTTGTTTCTGCAATGTGCTGTAAATTTGCTAGTGGCATACAAAGGATGTGATCCCTGCCCAGGAGGGTGTTCAATGACCATTAATTAACAGGGGAGTTGTAAAAGTTTTTACAATTAATGACAGTTGCACAAGACCACACCAGGGGAAGCACTCAACCCTGTCACTCAGCAAAGCCCACCAGGATGTGTTTGGGCTATTATTTTCCAGGCAGGTGGACTGAGGGTATAAAATAAGGGACAGTAGCATCGTTCCTTTGCCTTTCTCCTCCCCCACCTATGCTGGAAACAAGAATGCTGAGAAGACAAAGACTTCAACTGAGGAGACTGGTCCCAGGTTTGAGAAAGAGAAGTCTGTGTTTTAAGAACTGTAACATCCAGTGGGGTGAGAGAAATGCTTGATCTAAATACTGCTTTGTGTAATAAGGTTTGAGATTTAGATTGTGCGCTTACCTTTTATTTTTTTGGTAACTTTTTCTGACCTGTTATACCTACCACTTATTATCACTTACAATCTTTCTGTAGTTAACAAATCTGTTTTATATTTTACCTAAAACTGTATTTTGGTTGAGGTGCTTGGGGAAATCTCAGCTCAGGTTACAAAGGCTGGTGTATGTCCTCCCCATTGAGTAATAAACTTACACTAACCAGGGCAAGACGGTACAGCTCTGGGGTGCAAGGCTGGGGTGATGGGGGAAATTGGCTGGTGCCTTTTTCTGTGTGATTCGTGAGTGGCTTTGGGAGCATTCACAAAATCTAGCTGAATGTGATGCTTGACATGGTGTTGTGCTGAGTGATAGCAGCACCTGGAGGGGTTGGCTGCTTGTCACTAGCAAAGCATTGTGAGAGACAGTCCAGGCTGGAGAGTTAAGGGGGCACAGTGGTACCCCAGTTCCTGGTTGTGCCCCAGGGATCCTGTCACAGTGGGTTTGTGGTATTTTTAAAAAGCTTACAAACTATGGAATAGGGATGGTATTATGGAATGGAGAAAGTTACATGATGTTAACTTGACTCTTGCCCTCAGCCACCCCAACCCCCATGCAGCTTGTGTGTACCCCACAACATGTTGCAACAATTTATCAAAAGGTATTTTACTGGAGGGTGATGCAGTACACTGAGGTTTGTGTTTGGACAGGCACTGCTGGTGAGGATGTGTAGAACCAACCCAAGCAGCCATACTCTAACTGCAGCAGCTTTATGCTGACATAACTTAAGTTGACCAAAGTTTGTAGTGTAAATGTGGCCTTGCAGCAGCAGGCTGTCCTCCTCTAAAGCAGACCAACTATTAGATGGTACCCCAAAATACACGAGCCAGTGTTCTACACAACCACATAAAAATACTTAAGAAGGAAGGAAATCTTAATAAGATTGAAGCCATTGTGGTGTTTGGTGGCCCTTTTGAAAGGGATATCCCTTTCACTGTTGCCAGTGGGACTGAGCATCTTGATTCCACCATCATCCCCAAGGGCCGGAGATGGATAGCTCAGAGGTTTGAGCATTGAACCCAGGGTTATGAGTTCAATCCTTGAGGGGGCCATTTAGGGATCTGGAGCAAAAATCTGTCTGGGGATTGGTCCTGCTTTGAGCAGGGGGTTGGACTAGATGACCACCTGAGGTCCCTTCCAACCCTATGATTCTGTGTGGCACCAGGCCCATTGAAGACTGTGGGAGATGGTCATTTTGGAAGGGAAAATTTTTTTGTGCCAGGTAACTTGACAAATAAAAGTAAAAAATGACCATTAATCCTAAATGTCTTCAAAAACCACCTTTGCACTGGATCCCGTCATCAGGCCAGAAGGGAACATGAAAGTAGCATGTATGTGCTAGGGAACCCAAATTACACTAACGATTGCCCTGTCACCAACTTTTCAAACTTTCCATATTAAAATTCTGTGCATTGGCAGCATTGTAATATTTCTTTTAGGCTTAATGGTCATTTTTTCATAACTTAAAAATATTAAATTTTCATTCAGGAGAAACCTTAAATGCACCCGGTAGTGACACAGTGCAAAACCAGTCAACCATGATTAAGGTATTTTAGGTTTTGTGGACTCAGATTAGATTAAACTGACTTCTAAAGATGCACTTGATTTTTTTTTTCTTCTCCTCTCCTCCCCGACTCTGATGGTATAGCTATAGGGCAGAGTTAAGGTTGTTTGGCTGCCCTAACTATATTTGCACACCTTAATGTATTTTCAGACTTTTCCCACCATCTGTTTTTAGTTTCTTCCGTCTTGTGTTTAAGGTGCACTTCCCTCTTAGTTTTCAGAGTAGTCTTTGATGCTACTTTGCATACTAAAAGGGTCCCATATTATGGCAACCATCCCTTTGGCCTAGAGTAGTTGAATGTGGCTCTGTCTGGAGCCCACAACTCTGCTCCTAAAACAGCAAGTTAGAAAGTGCTTCCTCTTATGGGTGGAGTGTGAAGTCTTCTGCATATTCCCAGTACTTCATTATTCAGCTGGTCTGTAAATAATGCACAGGTACAGGATTTTAATTTTGTTTAGTTTGAGATTTGTATAGTAATGTACATTTTGCGGTATTCTTTGTAAAAAGTAGAAAAAAGCTAAATTCTCCCACTTAAGGTAGCTGGAACAAAAGACTAGTAAAATTTTCTCTTCTGTCAGATAAGACTCACTAATAGGTTTAAAGGAAACACCTGAACAATTTATTATTGCTTTTGCCCAAATTTAAGAGACTGACACACAAGAAAGCAGAACATTTGTACCAAATTTTTGGATTGGAATCTTTCAGTTTTTCTAACAGAAGAAAAAGCTTTGCATTACATTTATATGAAGAAATAAATTCTAAAATTGCATTTAAAGTGTAGCATATTTTGGTGCTGTTTTTAGTATGTATATTGTCTTGATTAATTTAGGTGTGTACATATTGAATTTTCTTTTCAGGTTCTCTGATAGAGCAGCTGACCACAGAGAAATATGAGTGTATGGTGTGCTGTGAGGTGATCCGAACAATAGCCCCGGTATGGAGCTGTCAGAATTGTTATCATGTGTTTCATCTGAACTGCATTAAGAAGTGGGCAAGATCACCAGCATCACAAGCCGAAGGTAGGTATTTTCTTATCAGATGTACAGAGAAGTTCAAATTTTTCATAGTATGTGGAAGAAGAGAAATTCTAGTCCTAAATTACCTATTCATTTAAGTTAAGTACAACTGCCTCCCAGTAAAGCAAGCTGTAAATCAGAAATGGGCAAATTTTATGGTTCTTCACATTACAACTCTAATGTTATTTTCTATACTTCTGGAAGTTCATTCAGCCAAGAGAGAGTGGGGGAGTGTGTGTGTGTGTGAATGATAGTGGCATGCCAGTACTGCTGTAGTTACAGTTGCATTAAGACATCTGTTTGACGGTTGCCTTATTCTAAGTTCTCTAGAATTGATGTGCTAAGTTAGATTTATTTGAAATTTGATGTGTGCCAGGGGGGTGCAGGGTAGAGTTAGTCACCCATATTGGAGTCATGTGTATGTACTGGTCTGGCAATATCAGACCTGAAAAAAATAGCCATTTTTAAAGAAACTTATGGATGGGATTTTTTTCTGCTTAGCAGTTGAGATCAAACTGTTGATTGACTCCATTTTCATCCACTAATAATCTGCCAAGATTTACCCAACATAGTGATGGCAGCCTGAGAAAAATTAAAATGTGCATTTTCTGCTGCACACACACCAGTACAGAAAAATAGCTAGACGGTTTCTATTCTTATAATTTTATATGGTTTAAAGCTCCAAGCTTATAAGCTGTCTAAAATCTGAATGTTTAATTTTTGGGGTGCCTCATGGGGTACAGGGTAGTGTTTGTTAGTGATCCAAATTTGAGGTCACTTGACTCTGGGATTCCTGAGTTATGGAGCTTCCCCCCAAACCCCACCTCCCACCTTCCTTCTGCTTCCTTGTGCTGTTAAATGAAGAAGTACTAATCACTGGTAGAATCACATGCCTTGTTGAATTTGATGACTGAAATCACCATTGATGGCTTTGATTTCAATTAACTAAACTAAGATAAAATTAATTGCAAGCCCTCACCTAAGACAAAAGGAGTTTTGAACTGAGTGGCTGGACATTACTACGATTTGTGAGTCATGGGTGGCAGTTTTATTTGGGGGAATGTAATCATACTATTTTAGGGGGGGGGGAATTAGACACGTGACTGCTTCCTGGGAGGGAAGGAGTACTAGGGGGTGGAGGAGTGAGGGAATGGTGGGGGAGTTTAGGGAGGAGGATAAATGTGAATGGATGTTAGGGGGAGGTGAGAGATGTTTGGAACTTAGGTGAGGGAGGCATCGCACCCCCCAACTCTGCCAGTGCACTTCAACCCCCCTGCATCTCCCAGCTATGCCAGTGGACTGCAAACATCCTGCACACACAGCTGTGCCAGCTACCATGTACCCCAACTCCCTGCATCCCCCAACTCTGCCAGTGCACCTCAACAGTTATGCACCCCAACTCTGCCAGAGCACTCCCGCTACCCCAGTTGTGCCAGACATCATGCACTCTAACCCCACCCCCGTGCATCTTCCTGCCCTGCCCGTGGACCGCAACCACCCTGCATCCACAGAAGTCTTTGGAGGGAAGAAATTAGACATGTGAATTCTTTCTTGAAGAGGGAGGTGTTATGGGGTTTGGGGTGCAATCCACACCAGTGACTGTAACCTGGGGTGCCTCTCAATGCTTTGCTGCTGTATTTCCCAGCCTGGGATGCTCACAACCAACCTGTCAACATCCAGGTAACAGCCTAAGTGTCTGTGGGCTGAACAGCTCTGGTTTAGCAGCTCTGGCACCAGCAGCCTGCCAGCAGCACACCAAATATGCTCTCCCTGGTCTCCACCAGCCTTGGGTACTACTTGCAGGGTGACCCCAACACACTCCCAATCATGAATTTTTCCAAAAACCTCGTGCTCTGTAATGTCCATCCCTCTCCTGGACAGTTCAGAGAAATAATAGGGTTTGTTTGTTCCTCTAAAGGCACACAACCTGGCAGCTTTCCACATTCACTTTAATTCAAATACAGTACTGGTGGTTTAGATTAAAAGTAAAACAAATTTATTAATAAAAGATAGGATTTTAAGTGAGTTCAGGTATAAGAGAGAAAGTTAGAAAGGGTAACAAGCAAATAAAAGTGAAAATACACATCTGAGTCTAAAACTTAATTTAGCAGGGTTCAGGGTTTGTTCAAGATGATTTCTCTCACCAATCATCATTCTTCTACAATGACAGACTTTCCCTCAGTTAGAACTGTAATTTTTGTGTGTGTGTGCTGTCTCAACTCTGCGCAGATAGCTGACACAGCAGACCTTGATAAAATTGCCCAAAAGACTATAGACCCATTTCAGGAGAGAGAGCACTTGGCCAGGTTTGTCAACGAAGCACAATCCTAATGCCCTGGCTCAGTGGTTACCGGTACACTAACATATGTATGCCCATTGCAACGGGCTCAGCTGAAGTGAATGGCGGAACTTTCCATTCCCCTTGGTTAGCCAAAGACACTCCCTCTGAAACCCCTCTTTATACACTGATACAAACAAGTTATGTATCATAGACTATTAGGGTTGGAAGAGACCTCAGGAGGTCATCTAGTCCAACCTCCTGCTCAAAGCAGGACCAACCCCAACTAAATCATCCCAGCCAGGGCTTTGTCAAGCCAGGCCTTAAAAACCTCTAAGGATGGAGATTCAGGTAACCCATTCCAGTGCTTCACCACCCTCCTAGTGAAATAGCTTTTCCTAATATCCAACCTAAACCTCCCCCACTGCAACTTGAGACCATTGCTCCCAGTTCTGTCATCTGCCACCACTGAGAACAGCCTAGCTTCATTCTCTTTGGAACCCCCCATTCAGGTACTTGAAGGCTGCTATCAAATCCCTCCTCACTCTTCTCTTCTGCAACCTAATTAAGCCCAGTTCTCTCATCCGCTCATAAGTCATGTGCCCCAGCCCCCTGATCATTATTGTTGCCCTCCGCTGGACTCTCTCCAATTTGTTCACATCCTTTCTGTAGTGTGAGGCCCAAAAATGGATGTAATAATCCAGATGTGGCCTCACCAGTGCCGAATAATCACTTCCCTCAATCTGCTGGCAAGGCTTCTGCTAATTAAGCCTAATATGCCATTTGCCTTCCTGGCAACAAGGACACACTGTTGACTCCTGTCCAGCTTCTAGTCCACTGTAGTCCCCAGGTCCTGCACAATTGCTGCTTAGCCAGTTGATCTCCAGCATGTAGCGGTGTATGGGATTCTTCCGTCCTAAGTGTCCTTGTTGAACCTCATCAGATTTCTTTTGGCCCAGTCCTCCAATTTGTGTCGGTTACTCTGGACCCTGTCTCTACTCTCCAGTGTATCTACCTCTCCCCCTAGCTTAGTGTCATCTGCGAACTTGCTGAGGGTACAATCCATCCTATCATCCAGATGATACCTCTTGATACTGGTTGCCAACTAGACATCGAGCCGTTGATCACTACCCATTGAGCCTGACGATGTAGCCAGCTTTCTATCCACCTTATAGTTGATTCATCCAAGCCATACTTCTTTAACTTGCTGGCAAGAATACTGTGGGAGACTGTATCAAAAGCTTTGCTAAAGTCAAGGTATATCACGTGCGCCGCTTTCCCCATATCCACAGAGCCAGTTATCTCATCATAGAAGGCAATCATGTTGGTCAGGCATGACTTGCCCTTCGGGAATCCATGTCGACTGTTCCTGATCACGTTCCTCTCCTCCAAGTGCTTCAAAGTGGATTCCTTGAAGATCTGCTCTATGATTTTTCCAGGAACCGAGGTGAGGCTGTAGTTCCCCGGATTCTCCTCCTTCCCTTTTTTAAAAAAGGGCACTATATTTGCCTTTTTCCAATCGTCTGGGACCTCCCCCAATCGCCACAAGTTTTCAAAGATAATGGCCAATGGCTCTGCAATTGCATCAGCCAATTCCCTCAGCTCCCTCGGATGCATTGCATCCGGCCCCATGGACTTGTGCATGTCCAGCTTTTCTTAATAGTCCTTAACCTGTTCTTTCACCACTGAGGGCTGCTCACCTCCTCGCCATACTGTATGTCCCAGTGCAGAAGTCTGGGAGCTGACCTCGTCTGTGAAGACCGAGGCAAAAAAAGCATTGAGTATTTCAGCTTTTTCCACATCATCTGTCACTGGGTTGCCTCCCCAATTCAGTAAGGGTCCCACACTTTCCCTGACCACCTTCTTGTTGCTAACATACCTGTAGAAATCCTTCTTGTTACCCTTTATATGCCTTGCTAGCTGGAACTCCAGTTGTGCTTTGGCCTTCCTAATTACACCCCGGCATGCTTGAGCAATATTTTTATACTCCTCCCTAGTCATCTGTCCAATTTCTCACTTATGATAAGCTTCCTTTTTGTGTTTAAGCTCACCGAAGATTTATCTGTTAAGCCAAGCTGATCTCCTGCAATATTTGCTATTCTTTTTGCATATCGGGTTGGTTTCGTTCTGTGCCCTCAATAAGGCTTCTTTAAAACACAGCCAGCTCTCCTGGACTCCTTTCCCCCTCATATTAGCCTCCCAGGGGATCCTGCCCATTAGTTCCCTGAGGGAGTCAGAGTCTGTTTTTCAGAAGTCCAGGGTCTGTATTGTGCTGCTCTCTTTTCTTCCTTTTGTCAGGATCCTGAACTCGACCATCTCATGGTCACTGCTACCCAGGTTGCCACCCACTTGTATTTCCCCTATGAATTCTGCCCCGTTTGTGAGCAGCAGGTCAAGAGGAGCACGGCCTCTAACAAAGCAGCCTTTGGCAGGACATTACTGAATGTATCAATTCAGAACAAATTGCTTAGAGCAGGGCAGTCACAGCCGAAAGCTGGGGATTCTTCACTACTAAGGCACACCAAACCAGCCAAACAGAGAGAACTTTGGTTTTACCCCACTGGCTAACTAGAAGTCATACAAGCCATTCCCTCAGACACTCCAGTTTCCCAGTATCACCACCAGCGCCACTCCTTATTGGGATGAACGGTTATGAAAACCAATACCCCAGCAAAAGAGAAAAGGTTCTCCCAATCCCAAAGGACCAAGCCCCAAACCCACGTCAATAAACCAGTCAGATCTTACCCACAAATCACGCTGTTGCCAGTTCTTTAGAATCTAAAATCTAAAGGTTTATTCATAAACAGAAAGAAATATAGATGAGTTAAAACTGTTAAATGGAATCAAATACATACAACAATTGCAAAGTTCTTAGTTCAAGCTTCATGCAGGCTTGATGGGATTACTGCTAATTTAAACCAATCAAGTCTCTAGAGTACAAACATCCCAGTGTATGGGTCATTCAGTCCTTTGTTCAGAGCTTCAGTTTCAAGCACAGTTCCTCCAGAGGTGCGAAGCAGGATTGAAGAGAAAATGGAGGGGTTTCCACGGCCTTTTATATCCTCTGCCCTGTGGAAGGACACCCCTTTTTCTTACTGTGGAAAATCACATCAGCAAGATGGAGTTTGGAATCACATCGGCAAGTCACATGTCCATGCATGACTCAGTTTGCAAGTGGCAGCCATTGCTCACATGCTACTGTGAATGTCTCCAGGAAGGCTCCTCAGATGTGGATTGGGGTCTCCCAAGGTCCATTGTCAGTTAAGTGTTTCTTGATTGGGCACTTAATCTGAAGAATTATTTCTCAAGAAGCTGACCAAATGCTTCATGAATGCTACTTAGAATCAAACACATTGAGATACATGTACATAGGCCATATTCATAACTTCACATACAAAAATGATACACAGTTACAGACAGCATAATCCTAACCAGCAAATTACAACCTTTTCATAGACACCTTACTTGACCTCCTTCGTACAAGATTTGGTGCAACTACAAGACCTTGGTTGCAACAATGATTTATATGGTCATAGTTCATGTCAATAACGTCACATGGTCCCTAATTGGTTCCTCCAGCATTTGCACCAGGAAGTTGTCGCCAACACTTTCCAAAAACTTCCTGGATTGTCTGTGCACTGTTGTATTGCTCTCCCAGCAGATATCAGGGTGATTTGAAGTCCCCCATGAGAACCAGGGCCTGTCATCTGGAAACTTCTGTTAGTTGTCCAAAGAAAGCCTCGTCTACCTCATCCTCCTGGTCTGGTGGTCTATAGCAGACACCCACCATGACGTCACCCTTGTTGCTCTCACCTCTAAGATTAATGCAAAGACTGTCAACAGGCTTTTCTCTGGAGCTCTGCAATCATACTGTTCTCTTATATACAGTGCAACTCCTCCACCTTTCTCCCCCACCTGTCCTTCCTGAACAGTTTATGCCCAACCATGACAGTGCTCCAGTCTGCCCGTCTGACATAATTAATTACCATCCGTTACCTTATACATGTTGAGTCGATCAAAACATCTCTATCCATCACACTGTCATCACAACATTATCTTTAGGAGGGGCCAGTGTGTTCCTGTTATCTTTGGGGAGTGAGTTTGTACCACACCTGGTATCGGGATGATCTGTTGCCACCCTTATGGAATGTGTTTGCATGAGTGTCCTGCGCGTATCACTTCTTAGGACTCTGTGTGTTTTTGCAATAGCAGCCCTGTTTTTGCCAAGTTCTGTGAACTTGAAAGCAGGCATGTTTTATAACAGGGTCTGACTTCTGCTTACAACCTGACTTTTGATAACTTTGCTTCATAAGAGCAGGGCCAAACTACTACTTTAATTCAGGCCTCATGTTTCACGCTCTCTCTTTCTAGTACAAGGACCTTCCCCAGAAGCACAAGGGTTGGCTTCCCTTGTCTTCGGTGAAAGATCTTAGTCTAAGATGGTTTCTCATCCTTATTCAATTTCTAGATACTTCAATCCCCCTTTAATTGAAGGACCCATCTTTTGCAGTTGTTCCTTTCTATCTAAGCAGTAAAGAGTCCTGTGGCATCTTATAGACTAACAGAAGTATTGGAGCATGAGCTTTTGTGGGTGAATTCACCCACGAAAGCTCATGCTCCAATACTTCTGTTAGTCTATAAGATGCCGCAGGACTCTTTACTGCTTTTACAGATCCAGACTAACACAGCTACCCCTCTGATACCTTTCTATCTAGTTAGGGATGCGAAAAATGGCTTCTCTCCTTGCTTCAGTCTTCCAAAGTTTAATGAGTTTGTTTCAAGAGGCAGGAGGCCTCATCTTGTTTTTCCCTTCCTGTGGACTCCCAATCTCCTTGCTGATATCTGTGTAAATGGGGCTTCTATTGTTTTTGTTCACGCTTTGCTTAATAGCACTGGAGCCAAGTAAATAGGTGCCTTCTCCTGTTTCGGAGGCAGCCTGTTTCTCCCTGTTTGGCCACAGACTTTAAAGCCTAATATCATTCAGGCTATGGCTACACTTGCACTTCAAAGCGCTGCCGCGGCAGCGCTTTGAAGCACTAAGTGTAGTGAAAGCGCCAGCGCTGGGAGAGAGCTCTCCTAGCGCTGTCCGTACTCCACCTCCCTGTGGGGAATAACGTACAGCGCTGGGAGCCGCGCTCCCAGCGCTGGGGCTTTGACCACACTGGCGCTTTGCAGCGCCGCAATTTGCAGCGCTGGAGAGGGTGTGTTTTCACACCCTGCTGCAGCGCTGCAAATTTGCAAGTGTAGCCATGGCCTAAGTTTCTGTATCTCCTCAGATAGTGCTAATATATAAGTTTCAGGACATAAATCACCAGTGTGTCATTAGCTTTCAGAAAAGATCTCACTCTGTACACTTTTATAATATATTGTATACAATCAGCTGATTCAATTGCTGATCACTTATGGTTCAGCCCCCCATATTTATAGACCAGTATGATTTTTTTAACTGAATTGGGCCCACTGTGGATGCCAGCCTACTCAAGGAGCAAGTTGGTTTTTGACCACCAAGAAGTTGCTGTGATCAAGTCCTGGCTCTTGCTGCAAACATTGAGGCTGGATTCCGATGAAAACTCAAGACCAGTACTGCTTTGCCCCTTATGCTGCTGACAGATTGATAAGTTTGGAAGGATGGTCTGCTACTTGAAACTGACCAAAATGATCCCCTATGTGTGGATTCTCAGGCTGCAGAATGCCATGCTTAGCAGCCAAAGTTTGTGCATGTACTTTGGAAGTCAAACCAGCAGGCCATGCACTTTTTGAATAATGGGCTACCACAAGGCTCTGTATTTGCTCTGACACTCTTCAATTAATACACCATTGATACGCTTGAAGTGATAGCACAGAAGTTTGTGTATGCTGATGATTTGGCACTTGTAACTCAGGCCCATAGCTTTAAAGAACTTGAAGTGAACCTTACATTTGACTGTAAGATCATGGAGAAATACTTCCAGAAGTGGAAGCAGAGACCAAATCTGAGCAAATCAGTAGTCGCTACTTTCCACCTTGAGAATAGAATTGCACAAATGTTCTAACTGTGGAGTTGTGTGGCAAAACTGTGCCTTATGACCCAAAGCTAACACATCTTGGTGTCATCTTTGACCGTAAACTGACCTTTCATGATCACCTCAAGAAAGTAGCCTCTAACACGAAGACTCGCTTCAACGTTATTCAAAAGTTAGTGGGACCAAGCTGTGGATCAACTGCCTCGGTGTTACAAACATCAGTCTTGGCGTTAGTGTACTATTTGCAGAGTACCCAACTTGTGGCTGGGCAGCTGAATCAGAACATGCGAATCATCACGGGAACTTTTAAAATCAACGTCTCTACCATGACTTTCTGTATTAGCTTGAGGTTTGATGTTTGCTATCTGCTGAGATATAGCCACAGGACAAGAACTTAAATGTGCCAAAGAGTAGCCAGAACTTCCCATCCAGTAGGTTATGAATAACATACCCCAATGATGCCTGAAATTGCAAAATTTAATGACCATATGTGACCACCTCATGTCTTTGGATCCGGCCAGGGAATGGCAAAGTTCTGGACCTCATCTACCTTCCAAACAAGCACATCCTTACTGACCCAACAAGCTGCCCTCTTGGTTTTAACATGCCACACAGACTTTGTGCCACATTGACCTACATCTGAACAAACCATGGAAGATGTAGCTACTTGATGCACAAGTGAAAAATCAGACTCTCCTTTGTATGACTGAGGTGAGAACATTCAAATCATCAAACATCACACATCTTTACTTTGCCAGCCTCACAGTTCACATCCTTTTACAGCCCTTTCACACTCACCCACAGGATTTCATCTGTTAAATGAGAAAAAGAGGGAAGGGATAGCTCAGTGGTTTGAGCATTGGCCTGCTAAACCCAGGGTTGTGAGTTCAATCCTTGAGGGGGCCATTTAGGGATCTGGGGCAAAAATCTGTCTGGGGATTGGTCCTGCTTTGAGCAGCGGGTTGGACTTGGTGACCTCCTTAGGTCCCTTCCAACCCTGATATTCTGTGATTCTATGAAAAGGTTGGTTTTGCCATTTTCTGTTCCCCTGGAGGTGGCAACAGCCAGTGGTAATTCATTTATGTACCAGGTGTAGTCAGTGTGTCAGGTTTACCTATCTGAAATGGGGGAGGCAGTAGTAGTAGGCTCTGCTTGGTAAAGTTGTGTTGGTGATATGAGGACCTGTGGTTAACTTTGAGTTGTGTGACGGATTTGTGGTTATATGTGTTGCACCTTCAGTGTGTGAGCAAAGGGAAGAGCTGCATGTGAGTCTTCAGGATCTACTGTGCATCAATTTAATGTATAGTTGTGTAAATTATGTAATTAGCAGGGCACAGATGTTCTAATAGAGTGCTTTCATATCCAGCTTGCTACTGACAGTTATCTATGCATTTATTATCTGCATATATTCCAGGTAAAGTGAGTGTGGTCGATGTCAGATGTAGCTTATTGGTAAATTGTATAATAAATTGCTTAACCACATATTGGTTCCTTATGAAATATATTCAAGAGATGAAATAACCAATGTTAGTCAGGTTTACTGGTATAAGCCAATAATCATAGAATATCAGGGTTGGAACCCCTCAAAGCAGGACTAATTCCCAACTAAATCATCCCAGCCAGGGCTTTGTCAAGCCTGACCTTAAAAAACCTACCACCTCCCTAGGTAACCCATTCCACTGCTTCACCATTCTCCTAGTGAAAAAGTTTTCCTAATATCCAACCTAAACGTCCCCCGCTGCAACTTGAGACCATTACTCCTTGTTCTGTAATCAGGTACCACTGAGAACAGTCTAGGTCCATCCTCTTTGGAACCCCCTTTCAGGTAGTGAAAGCAGCTATCAAATCCCCCCATTCTTCTCTTCTGCAGACTAAACAATCCCAGTTCCCTCAGCCTCTTCTCATAAGTCATGTGATATAGTACAGGAAAAGGGTTCTATACAATACCAGATTCCGGGAAGTCGTCTCATGTAGTATTGATGCATTCACTTTACGCAGAAGGTGTATGTGATGGGACCCCTGAGTACAACTTGGAATTGTGGGACTGCTATGCATCCATAACTCTCTAGCCTGAGTTTTCTCACAGTGCTTTGCTAGTGACAAGCAGCAAACCCCTCCAGATGCTGTTGTTACTCAGCCATCACCATGCAGAGGCACACACAGCTAAGTTGCATGAATGTTCTCCAAGTCACTCATGAACTATGCACAGATCAGCAAATCTCCCAAGCCACTAACCTTGCACCCAGGGGTGCTGGAACAATTTGCATAGTGGGGTTACTGAGATCCATTGAACCAAACTGTAAACCCTGCAGGGCCAGCTTTAGGCAGAATTCCTCTGAATTGGGCTCCGTGCCTAAGAAGGACTCGTGCCCTAAAGAAGAGTGCCTAACTTAGGCGCCTTTTTAATTTTTACTCACCTGGTGGCAGTCTGGGTCTTTGGTGGCACTTCGGTGGCGGGTCCTTCACTCGCTCCGGGTCTTAAGCAGCGGGTCCTTCGGTGCCATGGAAGACCCAGAGTGAATGAAGGACCCACCGCCGAAGTTCCGCTGAAGACCCGGACCGCCGCCGGGTTATCGAATTGGGCCTCGCACTTCCTAAAGTTGGCCCTGAAACCCTATATATGATGGAAACCATTTCAAGTCAGGGGATTCGGCCAGCGCACCTAGTTCCAGCACCTATGCTTGCACCCCAGAAATTTACCATCTTACACTGCTCAATACCTTTTCTTTAACAGTGCAAGCTCATTAATTAGTTCACCACTTTGTCAAAGGAAAGTGGATGTTCACTAGCCTTTGTAAACTGAGCAGATTCCCCAAGCACTTTAGACAAACTCACTGGTAAGGATAAAATATTAAAATAAGTTTATTAACTACAGAAAGATAGATTTCAAGTGATTATAAAGTGGTAGGCATAAAGGTTAGAGATAGTTACCTTTAGAAAAGAAAAAGTAAATATGCATTCTAAATCCTAAACTTTTAGACTAAGCGAGAGTTGAATCAAACAGTTTTCCTCATCCCACTGAATGTAGCAGGTAGGTTATATGTTTTTATACACAGTCTGAATTTCCTTCCCAGTCTGGGACCAGTCTTCTCAGTTCACAGTCTTTGTCTTCACAGTGTTCTTGTTGTCTTCAGCGTAAATGGAGAGAGGTGGTCTCATTATGCCACTGTCTCTTATTTTATACGCTCACTCCATGTACCTGAAAAAATACTGGCTCAGACATGTACTGGTGGGCCTTGCTGAGTCACAGAGTTGAGCAATCCTCCTTGTATGCTGCTTGCACAACTGAGTCATAGAGTTTAGGATTATATGGGGAATATAAGAAAGGGCACTAAGCACCCATATCCACTATTTCTAGGCAGATATAGTCAAGAACCTTTACAGGACTACGAAGTGTTCATAAAAGATCCCCCTTTTCTGAGGTCTCACTCAGACAAACCTTTGGCTAGTTGCTGGCTAGAACAGCACAGAACTTAATTCAAGGAATTTTCTGTCTCTCTTTCTGCCTTTCAGTGCTCATCTTTATCAAGCATTATAAAACAGTTGTGGTGTTTGTCCAATGTGGCTTTTGGGTGAAAGGTTTTGAAGTCTTTCTCTTGGTTTTCCTTCATTCACACCCTTCATGTCATCATGGAAGCACTCAGTCTCATACAGGGACTGAATCCTTGGGGTATTTCTTCTGCTCTGTGACCTACTACAATTGGGCCCTATGTTCTGTGATATTGCTTACCACTCAGGGTGTTGCCCATATCACAGTCACATGACAGTCAGTCATACACTGAGCTATTGGAGATGACTGAGTTCAGAAGACCATATTGCTGCTTGTTTCCCCACAAAAGTATCATTGTCCATCATCTTTCTCAGACCAGCTGAATCTAGTTACACTTTAGCTGCTAAAGAGCCCTTTACAATTAAGCGGTTTCTCTCTGTAGGTGCTTATAAAATGTTTCCAAGTAATCTGCTAACCTTTACTTCAATAAACTGATGTATTGAACTCCATTGCTAATTATAAAGTATTTTTTCACACCACATATCCATACTTCTGGCTCTTCTCTGAACCCTCTCCAGTTTTTCAACATCGTTTTTTGAAGTGTGGACACTAGTAGTGGATGCAGTTTTTCCCATAATGGTCTCACCAGTACCAGGTACTGCGATTACTACCTTCCTTATATACTATCCTATTTATACATCCAGTGATCGTGTTAGCTTACTTTGACACATTGCTGTATTAGGAATTCATGTTCAATTGATTACTCTGACCTCAAGTCTTCTTCAGTACTGCTTTCCAGAATACAGGCTCTCATCCTGTAAGCCTGGCCTGTAATCTGTGTCCCTAAATGTATGACTTTGATTGTATTTAAAATATAGTTTGATTGCATCCATCATAGTGGTGATCCAAATCACTTGGTAATATGTTGTCCCCATTGGTATTTACCAACCCACCAATCTTTGTTTTATCTGCAAGCTTTACTGGCAATGAGTTTATATTTTCTTCCAGGTAATCGATAAAAATAGAGTAACATTGGGCTGAGGACCAATCCCGGTGGCACCCCCGTAAGAACACTACCACTCATTCATGATCTTGAATTAGCAATTCTATTTTGAGATCTATCTGTTCATTTTTATTTTATTTAAAATGAGTCACTGATTTTTCTATAGCACTAATTATTAAACTGAATGTGACACATTACAAAATCAGATTTCTATAAGGTGGTATAGTATAGTATTACTTGAAATGGTGAAATTAGTAAAATCTGAAAAAAGTTTGCTGTCTTGTGCCATTATTCTAAATTGTTTATCATCTGTCTTAAACATATTTTAAGTTCTTGTATATTAATTTCTTTACAGATGGCAATAGTGGCTGGAGATGTCCTGCTTGTCAAAATGCTTCAACACAAGTTCCTACTACTTACACCTGTTTTTGTGGTGAGTGTAGTTGATATTTACAGTTGGTATTCCTTAATTAATAAGTTCTAATACTGTTGAAGAATCTTTCCTTACATCCCCAAAAGCTCTCTTTCGTGGCTACTTTGTTAATGATATTGGAAGATAACCGCCTGACTTGTGTGACGTTTGATTTCTATATAAAGATTATATATAACAAATATTTAGATAAATGTTAAAATAAAACCTTTATTAGGAATGTTTTGGAATCAGTATTGATATGAAGACATTTTGTAGGAAAAAATAATCTAGAAATACCTTGTTCTAAGGTACAGGTAATTACAGCTATTATAGGCCTTTCCCTACATATGTTATATTGGTGCAACTTTTCTAACGTGAATTTAAACCAATATAGTTAAACCAATTCAGACTCCTGTTTGGACACTCTTATTTTGGTATAAGAGTGGCTTTATTGTCTTAGATTAAATTGATTGGAAATGGGATTAAATTAAACTAAAATAAGTGTTCACACAGGAACTTGCACTAGTTTTAATTAAATCAGTTTAAGAAAAGATTTAAGTTAAACAGGTGCAACTTTCCTGTGTAGATCCAGAGCCTAGATCTCTACTTTACCATATGTAGGCTGATGCACAAAACATTGCAGAATCATGAGATAAATGAATTAACTGCATACCTTTAGATATCTCACCAGTATTCTGACCACTGATTCATATTTTTGAGACTTGCACTAAATTTCCAAACTTCTGAGCAGCTTCAATCAGCTTCCACTTCTTAAAATCAGCCTGTCTTGGAAAAGTTGCCTCCTATTTTCTAAAAACTTGGAATATCACCTCACTTAAAGTGACACCTCAGAGTCCAAGATGGTCCCTCCCTCATCACTCTCAGTATGTTTACTTTAAAGTTCATTATTGTATTGAAGCTGTTTCTGCATCTAATTTTTTGTTTTTGTTTTGCTTTTTAGGTAAGGTAAACAACCCTGAATGGAATAGAAATGAAATTCCACATAGCTGTGGAGAGCTTTGTAGAAAAAGAAGACCAGGTCAGGACTGTCCCCACTCTTGTAATATGTAAGTAAGAGAGTTTCAGACTGTTTTGTAGTGATCTACAAGCATTTGTGAAAGCTGTGGAAATAGATATTTGGATATTTGTATTTTTCTTTCAATTTGTTGGTTACTTAATTCTTAAAACCTCTGTTTTGATGGCTGTTTCGTGGATGAACAAAAGATTTGTATGAAATTGATTATTATGGAATGTGGTTTTCTTTACCAGTATGAAAAAGTTTCAGGCTTTCAGTGACTAATGCCAGGTACTATTTGTTAGACATTTTTCAGGTTCCTTTAGGAAAGTGTAAAAATTTAAACTTTTTTTCAATGTCTTTAATTCTGAGCATAAAATATATTACTTCACTGGATCAAGTATATTTTTCAGTAGAAGCGTAGAAATTAGTACAATGGCACTTGTTCCTCTTCGCTCTGTTTTATAGAGAGGGGAAATAATAAATGCTTTTTCAGTTTTGATCTCATTGTAAAAGAAATAAAATTACAGTGTAACCAGATATAACAAATGTAGAAATTTTTAGGAATTTTAATCTTTGTTTAAAGGCTTGTGCTTATGGCTGAAAATTTTGGATTTTAAGTATAACAGCCCATCTTTCTTAGAACTGATAGGTTTTTTGTATTGGGAATGAAAAATAAAATCAATTTTTTAGGATTGGTTAGTTTTTGGGCCAGTCTGCTGAAATAATATCTTTTAAATTTGGGTATTGCCACCAAGATCAGATTGTGCACCCTGTTTTATTTAAAAAAAATACACTTAAAAATGTTGACCATTGTGTACCCCTTTACTGTTGTAAAGATAAATGTAGTAGGTGAATCTATAATTTCCCCACTTTCTAAATCTACTTTGAAAAAGGCATTTTCTAGCTTAGTAATACAATGATCAGTAGTAGCTGCAGGTTTGTTTCCCCTTAAAGAGAGGAAAGATGGTCAGTGGTTCAGGTGCTGGACTGGTTCTAGTCTCACTTTGGCCACTGATTTGCTGTGTGGCTTCTCAAACAGAAGTTATGGGCTTCATGCAGAATTTACTGGGTGGAGTTCTATGGCCTTTTGTTCAGGAGGTCAAACTAGATCATAATGCTTCGTTCTGGCCTTAAAATGTATGAAAGTATCTGTCTCTTGCAAGTTAGTGTGCTATAGGGATATTGTCAAGTTAAAGTGAATCTTTTTTTGTATTGACTGACTTCAAAATGTTCTCCCAGAACAACCTTTAAATAGTATTTCCCAAAACTTCTTTTTTAAAAGGTAAGGATATTTAAAAGGATCATTTGGGCAGGCGCAGAATGCCTGCTGCTTTTTTAGTTTCAGCTTTGCTGCTGCTGCTAGTAGCTGAGTAGTAGCTGCTACTTTGCTGCTGCTCTTGCTGAGCCTAAGCAAAGGCATGCACCATCATCAAAACAGTTATATTGATGTTCCATTTAGCAGCACCTTAATACGTTGATTAAATAAATTTTTCTTTAGTCTGTCTCAGGTGTGGTAATCTTAAGGGTTACTTATAAAACAATAGTTAGTGCAAAACATCATATGGAAATGTGATTTTCCAAATGCATGATATCCCTTTAAGTGACCTTGCAAGTAAAACTAAAATAAATCTCAAATAACATCAAGAACTAAAAATACATTAAATATTTCTGTTATATATAACATTCTTGTGTTCATAGTTTGCTTGTTTTTATTTGAGAACACATGGTTAAAACTCCTCCCCACCCTCCAATATCCATATATGTCAATACAGGTGTAATATGAGTTCTTCTCAGAAGATGGAAAGGAAACCTGTTAAAAGCATTGTGGTATTTCTGTATAATGGGAACTGATCCAGCTTGAACACAGTAGTTTAAAAAACTTTCAGAGAAACACATAATGGGGAAGAAGAGAATAAAACCAAATGTTCACCCAGTGTCGCCTCAAATATTTAAAACTTGTTAGTGGTTGTCTGTCTAATATTGTTTGTTTATCTTGCCTTTTTAGATTGTAAATTCCTGGGTCAAGGATTTTTCTTTCTACGTATTTATATGGCACCTGGCATAATGGATCCCTAATCCTTATTCGGGCATTTAAAGTAGAAGTAATAAAGAATAATAATAAAAACAAGGAAAATTAATATATGTTTATATAGAAATGCAAACTAAGTAGCTTTGTTTAGTTTTCCATTATTAAATCAAATATCTTCCCCACCTTTTTAGCAGTGTATACGTAGTTTTGTACAAATTCATACATTTGTAAGACCAGAAGAGACAATTATGATCACCTAGCCTGACTTCCTGCATAGTACAGGTCATATGAATTACTGGGTGGAATTCTGCGTCAAGCTCATATCTTGTAGTTGAGCTAGAACATCTTTTTTTTTTTGAAAGATGGTCTTAATTTAAAGATTTCAAGTGATGGAGAATCCACCAAATCCCTAGGTAAATTGTTTCAATAGTTAATTATCCTCATTGTTAAAATGTTGTACCTTGTTCCTAACCTGAAACTAGATAAATTCTGCTTCCACACATCAGCACTGATTATGTCTTTGTCTGCTATATTAAAGAGCCTGCTACTATCCTTATGGAGGTTCTTATGAGACATGATCAAGTAATCTTTTAACCTTGTCTTTGATAAACTAAAAAGATACAGTAAAAGACTTAAAAAGCTCTAAGGCAGGATTTGCAGACCTCAGATCATTCTTGTAGCTCTCTTCAGAACCCTTTCCAAATTTTCAACGTTTATGTTGTGTGGACACCAGGACTGGACATACCATTCCAGTTGTGTGTACAGAGGTAGTATCCTCGCCCTACTTCTTGATATTTCCCCTTCTTTCAATGCAATTTCTACAATTTCAAGGACTGTATTTAGCTTTCTTTAGCATTGCAGTGGGGAGTATATGTTCAGTGGGTTATTTACCATGACCCTAAAATCACTTTTGAGTCCCTGCTTTCCAGGATACAGGTTCCAATCTAATAAGTGTGACTTGTACTCTTTGTTCTTAGCTGTACAGGGCCTTGTATTTTGGTGTATTAAAATACATGTTGCTTAAATGAACCCAATTTACCAAATGATTCAGGCTGCTTTAAGCCTTTTCTGCATCTTTGTTGACAATTTTTTTTTAAACTATCTCACCTAGTACTGAACTTCTGTCATCTCTAGGATTTCTTTTATTCTTGATTTTTATATACAGTAACTCCTCACTTAATGTCATCCCGGTTAACGTTGTTTCTTTGTTATGTCGCTGATCTATTAGAGAACATGCTCATTTAAAGTTGCTCAATGCTCCCTTATAATGTTGTTTGACAGTTGCCTGCTTTGTCCACTGCTTGCAGGAAGAGCAGCCCGTTGGAGCCAGCTGGTGGGGGGGTGGAACCAGGGTAGACTGGCAGCCCTCCATCAGCTCCCCTAAGTTCCCTGTGCAGCAGCCACCCAGCAGGCTATCAATTGCTGGGCAGTTCAGATGTCCCTCCCCACACTGCCATGTGCTGCTCCTGCCTTTTGCCTTGGAGCTGCTCCCAGGAGCCTCCTGCTTGCTGTGCAGTGGGTGGAGGGGCACTGATGTCAGGGTGTCCCCCTCCCCTCCCATACCCCGACACCACGGGGTGGGAGGAGGACATGACAGGGCTCAGGATGGAGGGAGCGTATGGGCAGCCGCTGCTGTCTCAAGTTGCTGATCTATTTAAAAAGGCAGTGTACTTAGACGGGTGTCAGTGTACTTAAAGGGGCAATGCGCGCGTGTGTGTGTGTGTCTCTCTCTCTCTCTCTCTCTCTCTCTCTCTCTCAGAGACACACACACACACTCTGTGTGTGTGTGTGTGTGTCTCTCTCACTCACTCACACTCTCTCTCTCTCTCTCTCTCTCTTTCTCTCTGTGTCTTTGTCTCACACGTGCACTCCTCGGCATTGGGCCTGGTGACGTATTGTTGCATCTCAGTGCGTCTCGTGCGGGCATGGACAGAGCCCAACAATCAATGTGATTGGTAGCAAAGTCATTTATTTCTCTCCAGCATACTCTTATATACAATTATGGCAGGCAATCAAGCAATTGCTAATTGGTTAATAAGGTACACACAGGCACAGCTATAACTGCATTGGATAACTGTCATCCTGTACAACTTTCTGATTTATTATCCTGTTTACTGCCTACTGGCAGATGAGAACCAGCCCAAGGCCAGCATCTCACTACACAGCTCACAGCCTAATTAGCCCGTCCTTGAAGCCTAAACACCTCAGCTTCTCACACTACCATCTGCCAAATTAGCAAGATATTCCCACAACGTATTGCTTTTTAAATTATCTGTTTGTTCGAGCACCTTTTCTTCTAATGTAGTCTCTGATAGCACCTTTTCTTTATTACCAGAAAAGAGCATGTCTGAGATAGGTATCTGCCCAACCTCCTCTCCAGTGAAGAATGGTGCAAAAAAATCATTTAGGTTCTCAGCAATGACCCTCTCTTTACCTGAGAATCTCAGCTTTCATTTTTAAAAGTAAATTTCTAACCCTCATATTTGTAGAGACGAGCATGAGAATAATTAGACTGATTCGGGACATGGAAAAAAACTCATATGAAGAGAGTGAAAGGATTTGGGATTGTTTACCTTAGAAAGGTGACTACTAAGAGAGGACAAATGATAATATGTATAAAATAATAAATGATTCAGAGAAGGTAGATCAGGATCTTCGGTTCTTTAAGAGTAAGGGGACCTTCAATTAAATTAAAAGGTGGCAAATTCAAAACTGATTGAAGAAATACTTTTTTTTTTTTTTTACAGATTACATAATTAGATTGCCTTATTGCCCTATGAAATTGTGAAAGCCAAGAAATTAACCATATAGATGTCAACCTCATTTTGAATCTTGATAATTTCTTTGTCTCCATCTCTAATACCCCTTTCTCTAATATCCCTCCGTCTCTAATATCCCTTCAAAAATGTCACCTTTTGTTACAACTCTGTATATTCTTGTTAACCATATAAATATCCAATCTCTTTTTAAATCTTGCTAACAAGGATATACAGAAAGGTATATGTAATGAAAGGTAACATATTTTGGAAGGGATATTAGACCTCATGCTTCAGGATTTAAAACAATCTAACTATGAGATATTCGAATGAGAGCTAATGTCGGGGGTAAACTATCTAATTTCTGCCTCCTGGGAGGTTCTTACACCTTCCTCTAAGACATCTGGCACTTGCCACTGTCAGATGTTACTGGTCTAGGCGGACCTTGAGTCTGATCAATTGTGACCATTTCTCTCTTTCCTAATGTAATCACATGGTGCTAGTAGCTGGAGCTTTAGGACCTCAAGAGCTGGCAACACTGATTATTCTTCTTACCAGCTTTGCCTGTGACTTTGGGGTATGCTCATTTATTAGGATTACTCTTTGGATGGTGGGGGGTTCTGTACTTCTCTCAATGTACTGCTTGTGTCACTTGTGTTCTCATATGGAGCTCTACTTCTCCCTGCTGCAAGTTCCCTCCCAATGGAGCGATCCTGCAGGACCTAGGTTCCCCAGGGCTAGGTTCTTCCAGCCCCAGAATCACACGAACACACACGCACACACATATTAACAGAGCATGTCTGAGAGGACCAGATTAATCAGCGCTCCCAAGCTGACACCTTATATGTCCCTGGACTCAATAGGCTGGGTTGAGCAGCACTTCCAAGCTGTCACTCTCATAGGCCCTGGGCCCCGCACCTGAATAGAGCATGCCTGAGCAGGCTGGGTCGAGCAGCACCTTCAATCTGCCACCCTCATATGCCCCTGGACTCAGCAGACTGGGTCGAGCAGCACTTCTAAAATGCCACCCTCATATGTCCCAGGTTCAGCACGTCTCTAGCCCCACTTTCATGTTACAACTGTTCTGGTAGTAACCCACTTGATGAGCAAACCCCACAGGATTTTGGGATCTGCAGGGATCTTTTAGCTTAGGTACGAGGAGAGTTGCTGCAGAGCAAATGAGGAAACCAAAAAACACCCATGAAGGGAAGAGAGCGAGAGAAGCAACCAGCTTAATCATGAAAGTTATTTATTGCCAGATAATAACCATAGGGGAGCCAAACAAACAAAACAGTTATAATATTAAATATAACTTAAATTTGATTATAAAAGTCAGGTATACAAAACTGTAACTGATCACACAAGTCAGGGTCAGAAGGCTATACCGAGAGAGAGCGAGCTGGGTTCTTACCACTCTGTGAAGCTTGAATCGATCAGGGGTCCCAGGTGGTGGTGGTAGCTGAGGGTCCAGAGTGTGGAGTCAGGCAGAGCCCGCAGCACGATCAGTCAGGAGAAGATGAAGTCCCAATGGAACTGATGTAGATTTTGGATCCAGGCATCAGAACACTTACTTGAGCATAGGTAGGGGTTTTTGTAGAGAAACAACAATGGTTCAAGGGAGAACATTAGATTTGTTTGTGTAAACAAGGAGTATACCAAAGTTGTTTTGTTCAGGCTATACCATGGGAGCTGATCCTTCCTGGTTTTGGGCGGTGTTCCTTGGAGGGAGCTCACAATGTAATTAGGGAGCGTCACTATTTTGGATACCAATAAAGCATTTATTACTAGATTTGGTCTGATAACTACTGAGCTGTGTGTGTGTGTGTCGGCATGGGTTCATTAACATCTGGAGCAGAGATTCCCCCATCATGAAGTGCTTCCCTGCTTTTCTGGTCCCAGAGTTCCATGTGGTTTTTGCCTTGGAATCTCTGTTCTCCATACGGTATGCTAATGGAGATGCCTCCTTGTCCTATCTTCGATGTAAATGAGGTTCGGGGAGTTTCCTTAATCCTGTCATCCTTATCCCAGGGAGTTAGGTGCGTCTCCCACTGTCTTTTCGTTGCTTTTTGTAAGTCTTTCTTCTGATGCAGATTTGGTTCAAGCAGAGGCGGGGGAAGGGGTGGTGGTGTCTCCAATGAGTCAGACATGCTGGATACTGTCTAGGGAATACTTTAGATATTGCTCCCTCATCTACTTGGCCTACTCTGTCTTTTACTGTGTTGTAACCAGGTATTACAGTATCCCACTGATTTTTTCATTCCAGCGTATTTCCACAATGCCAGCTATCATTTGCTAGTAAGATAGTCTTGTTCTTTTAATTTTTGCTTTAGAGTCTCATGTTTGAACAGAAATTTGTCTATCATTATTATTTTATTTTTTACCAAGCACCTGTTTTAACTGCCTAATCTGACAGCTTTTTTTTTTTTTTTTTTCTGGAATTTCATGGGTTCTTGTCCTGTCCTTATCCTTTAGTTCAATTGTAATTTTGCTTCCTATTCTTTATTGGTTATACAGATGCAATTGTCCATCAATGTGCTCCTTAACTCCTGTCAGCTTTCCCCCACCTCTTAATTTAAACACTCCTCCAATATCTTATTTTATGTGCTCGCAGTCTGGTTTCATTTTAATTAAAGTGGAGCCCCCATCCCTTCTGTACAGGCTTCCCCTTCCACAAAATATTCCCAAGTTCCTAGTAAACTTAAACTTGTCCTCTTTACACTATCTTGTCAACCATGCATTGAGACCCTAAAGTTCTCTGTGCCTAGTTAGAACCAGGCATGGACTTGAAAGCATTTCAGAGAAGGTTTCTACAGAGGCCTTGGATGTAAACCTTCTTCCTAGTAGTCTAAATTTAACTTCCAGGATCTCTCTCCTGCATGGTTGGTACCAGTGTGTAACATGACTGTAGACTTCTGATGATTGCTGTGGAGAGTCCATGTAGGTTTCTTGTGATGTCCACAGTCTTCTCACAGACAGGCAAGTTTCCAAACTGTTTTCTCGGTCACTGTATACCCAATATATTCCTATATCCCCTATTACCGCGGCCTTTCTTAGTCTCCCAAGAGTTTCTCTTCCCCTGGCGAGCAGTGACCTTGATGCGTGAGGAATTGTCAGTCTAAGTGGGTTCCAGTTAAGGGTGAGTGTTTGAGTCTAATTGCTAATCAAAAACATATATGTGCATTGGAGATCAGTTAATGTCACTGAGGTGTCGAGCTTTTGCATTTCCTTACTTTTATGATTTTAATTTCTAGTTCTAACATTGCATTGTTATAAAACAAACAGGTTAGTTATGACTGTTTTTAAAATATACCATGTGACTGAATTTTTCCTACTGTTTTAAGTTGTTATACTTTTCTCTGAATACATTAGAAAAATGCCTGCTAAAGATTGCAACATGTTTTTAAACTTTAAATATAAAAGTTATCTTGAATGTTGATATTGACATAGGGTTACTGTTCAAGGTTGTCATTGTTACTGATGACATATAATGGTTAGCATGGGAGTTAATGTTGAGACAGTGTTGCTGAGGGGACAAGCTATAATTATAGCATTAGCATTATCTCTACAATGGCAGAGGGATTAGGAGGACATGGTGCACCAGATATACTAGAGAACTTTAGAAGATCATGTGGTAACCCACCCTAACAGAGTGTAGTTTTTAGTGACTTTTAGGGATTAGACCACAATTAGTAGCTTGAGTCTGCACCTGGTTCTGTAACTCAAGCACTAGAGAGTCATGCTTTTAGATTCAGAGATCCCTGCTTCAATCCCCACAGATACAGGTAGGCTTGGCTGAATTTGATTTTTTGTTTTTATGCATTTTTTATTTTTATTGATTTTAAATTGTTATGGTTGTGCAGAATTATGAGTTTTAAAGCATTCTATTTTTTATTTTTAATTTATTTAAATTTTCACCATTGCAGGAAATTATGGGAGGGTCAGACAATGGGGGGGATGGATCAACAATAATTATTTAATGACAGTAGGTGTTGAAATTCAAACACAAATGGTCACAATCACATGTCAACATATATACAATAAATATTAAATCAAAGTTCTCAAGGAGCATTTTTTTACTGTAAATGTCTGTCAGTAAATTTCAATTATTATAATGGAAATATTTTTTCATCACTTTGTGTGAGTACAGTGAAGTCAATATTTACTGAAATTTACAGATAAAAATCTAATTCTTTCAAGCCTACTTATAGGATTTAAAGTGCTATGGACATCTGGAGTTCAGAATGAGAGAGGTTCCCTGTCAAAGCGAGTGTACAATCTGCAATGACAGCATGGCTTCTTCTCTTCCTCTAGTAACTTGGTATTGTGTAATGATGCCCCTAGTCAGGACATCTGTACAAAAAGAATGCTGGACTTCTGGATTTAAAAGAATCAGCTACTACTCTTTGAGCTAAATGATAGAGCCTTTAAGTTAAAGACAGATTTCACAAAGGGTATGCCTACACTCCAGTCAAGGGTGTGATTGCAGCTTGTGTAGGCATACCCACACAAGCTTTAATCTAGCTAGCACGGCTAAAAGTAGAAGTGATGCCATGGTGGCAAGAGCTTAATTGCACGCTAGGAACATGAGACTATACCCAGGGTCTCAGGTGGGCTTGTACAGCCTGTGCTGCAGCTTGTGCTGCCATGGTTTCACTGCTGTTTTTATCCATGCTATGAGTGAGTTAGATTAAAGCTAGACTAGATATTTTACACAGTCTGAAATCACCTCTCCCCTTTAATTCCAGTGTACGCGTTATCCATGCCTGCTTGGGTGTGGCACTCTGTCCCTTCTAGTGGCACCTAGCCCAGCTAGAGATTGTTGAGTCAGCTACAGCCTTAGCTAATAGCCTTCTGGCTTTTAACTACAGCCTTAGCTAATAGCCATCTGGCTTTTAGCTCATGCAGTAGAGACTCATACACTAAGCTTCAGAGATTCCAGGTTTAATCCTGCCCGCCGACGGTCTGTTGGCATTACACACGTACCCAAAGCTAAATGTTAGTGAAAGTTAAAAACTGTGGCGTTTGAAAGAAAATGTTATTAATAGGTATGCCAAATGCCTAAAAAGTTTAGAGGGTTAGTGTCACAGAAGAGCAGGTTTGAAGATTTGAAAGGTAGGCACATCTTTTGCTAGCGTCCAGGAGCGTATCATCAACAACGTTCTAATTGATGTGAAGGTGGCAAAGAATACTGGAGACCTTGCCCTTAACTTATTTCCATGCTGTCAAGGATTTGGGTGAGTGGTGTAAATCCTGAATTGTCACTAAGTTTTTGTTAGTGTAAATATAACTTTGTAAAACACTTTAGGAAAAAATATTAATATACAAATGTTCTGATAATGAACTGTTGTATTTTAAATTTACAAGCCTTTTATATTGCTGCAGACTATAGAAACTTTCACTCTGACTAGTGAAACAAGTTTAAAAATAAAGATACCATATATTTTTTGTGACTTATTAAAATGTTTTCATTTTTAAGCCTCTGCCATCCAGGTCCTTGCCCATCATGCCCTGCCTTTATGACAAAAACATGTGAATGTGGGCGAACAAGGTGAGATGATTTTTATTTATTTTTTTTTTACAAACAAAAATAGGAAATTTTATAAATACAGGTTGTAATAAATTTCCATTCTTTTGAGGTATACTTCCAGTCTGTGTATTGGGAATGTCCAAAGCTATTTCTGCCAACTTTGCTGAAAACTAGACACAATGTATTTGAAATCTACTCTGTTTAAAAAAAATCTAAATAGGGACAGATGTAATATCTGAAATAGAGTCATCCTGGTAACTTGTCATTTTTGCAATTACATTTTCATATATTTTTAAATTCTCTTTGCTTTTTTTGTGTGTGAGATCCACAGAAACAGGGAATGGAAACTGAAACTGATAAAATTCTAATTGTTATAGTACTCTTAAATGTTATTTGTAATAGGTAAATGATTGAGATAATTTTTAGTTGATGTAAACATGTTGCTCTAAACCAGGGGTTCTCAAACTTCATTGCAGCGCGACCCCCTTCTGACAACAAAAATTACTACATGACCCCCAGGAGGTGGGACCGAAGCCTGAGCACGCCTGAGTCCTGCTGTACCGAATGGGTGGGTGGGAGCCAAAGCCTGAGCCCCACTACCCTCAGGCTTTGGCCCCGGGCTTCCGCCCTGGGCCCTGGCCCTAAGCCCCCAGGCAACCCCATTCAAACGGGGTCGCAACCCACTTTGGGGTTCTGACCCACAGTTTGAGAACCACTGCTCTAAACCCTGTAAACAAGTCTTTAAAATTCCAGTAGAAGCAAAAAATGTATTGCTAATTTTAAAAAATTTAAATAGTGCCATATTTTAACAAAATTGCATTACTAAGATCTTGTCTCTGGGTGAGAAACAAAATTTATACAAGTTTTTAGGATTTTTTTGAAAGTTTGTGTTTGCGAAATAATAATTAGACAGATGTTAATATATACTCTGGCATTTCAGTGGTAGTGTAAAAATCATAATGAAGCCCAAATCTTGGTTCTGTAGTTAGTTCATGACTCAAAGTCCTGTAGCTTTAGAATTCTACTGGGCACTATATATCTTCAGAGCAAGTATAACAACCTTCTATTGTCAGAGGGGTAGCCGTGTTAGTCTGGTTCTGTAGAAGCAGCAAAGAATCCTGTGGCACCTTATAGACTAACAGACGTTTTGCAGCATGAGCTTTCGTGGGTGAATACCCACTTCTTCAGATGCAAGACTTGCATCTGAAGAAGTGGGTATTCACCCACGAAAGCTCATGCTGCAAAACGTCTGTTAGTCTATAAGGTGCCACAGGATTCTTTGCACCTTCTATTGTGTCTAACGTTTTTCACCACTAACGTTAGGTGAATGCCCTTTCACAGCTGCTGCCACCATGGAAAAGTGGATCTGTTGGTTCAGCCATACCTCTTCTAACCTTGATTTTTACTGTTGACTTTTCAAAGACTCTAGTTCTGACAGTGTTTACTAATACAGACCTCTGAATCTCAGCCTCAGCTCATGCAATCTGATGACTATCACCTCACAACTTTGTCTGTATTGGTGATACAGACACTTCATCTCTAGCTGGTCAAATCACTGTCCTGTCACAAAGCCTGTCTCCTATGCTTCAAATATGTGTGGCACCTCTTGCTCCAAATCTGTTAGGAGCTGGTGCTGACAATTTCAGTGCAACCAAATGGACATCTATTCAAATTCTGTCACACATCTGCTATCAGTCTCAATTTAATCTACTATATGAAATAGAGATATTTCAACAGGGTATTTAGTTAATTTGATGACCCAGATCAGCTGGAGGATTATTGTGACACAACTCATACCTCCATACAGACTAAAGAGAACAAAGCCCTGTCCTCAGTTAGGTTGCTCAACAAAGAGAAGCTAAGTGGTGACTTGATAATACAATTTGTAAGTACCTATTTGGGTACTTACAAATACTTACATATTTGGGGAACAAATATGTAATAATGGGTCTTTCAGTCTAACAGAGAAGGGTATAACATGATCCAATTGAAGTTAGACAAATTCGGACTGAAAATGGGGCATACATTTTTAACAGTGAAGATAGTTAATCACTGGAGCAATTTAGCAAGGGTTGTGGTGGATTCTAAATCACTGACCATTTTAAAATCAATTTCAGTTGCTTTTCTAAAAGATATGCCCTGGGAGTTATTTTGGAGAATCTATAGCCTGATTATCACAGTGGTCCCTTTTGGCCTTGGAATCTATGAACATGATTTTTTTTCCCATTGTGAATGGACTAGATACACTAGGATAATCCTATTTACATTTGAAACCACTAAGGACTCAAGGTAAAAATTATGGAATATCTTGACCTATCTTTTTGTGGCTGGGGTGATAGTATTCATCTCATTCCACCACATCATTGACTGGATGAAGGATGTGTAAAAACATCCTCATTACTATCCTGGCAGTACCTAAAGTAACTTATACCCAAAGAAACATCTCCTCACATCTTCCACATAGAAGCTTAATAGATGTCAGAGACAGAAAGGACCACTATGACCATTTACTTCCTGAAGCATTTAAAAATGCTTCCTATGCTTCCTTATTGTTAACCACAAAACTCTAACCGAAATGGCCATAGGTACTTCACTGATATCATTTAAAATCCCCTTATTAATTGCCTAAATTTCTTAAATTCAAACATGTTATTGCCATGAGCCTCCCCCTTTGTATTAGCATTTTTCCATGGCAGATTTATGGCTTTGGGACATTTAATAAGGTGTTCTGAAAGAATTCCAAACTTTTATTCATATGTCTGTTAACATTTTTGTGTTCCCAATTAATTTTGTTCATAATTGTTATTTAGCTTTTAGCTTTCAAACCCTTTGAAGCACTCTCCTTGTTTGTAGGCATAATATCGTTATTACTCTGTGGGACTGCATTGTGTTTTCACAAAGCAGGTGTAATAAGGTCCTGATCACTTGTGTCACCCTGCCTGGAGGGGCTCATGACTGTGAGTGCCTGCCTCAGTGCAGACTGTCAAAAAAGGGCCAAACTGGTGGTGATCTAGAATTAGATTTCACCAAACCAGTAACATATGTGAACTCCTGGATCATTATAACCGTGTTAACATGGAGTCACAGATAGTCCTCTTAAACTTTCCAGTTTATCTTGCCACTCAGACAAACTGAACTTAGTGATAAATGGTCACTTACAACAAAAATCACACCACATTCAGGTTGCTTCCCATCCCAAGAGACTTATTCCAGATCAATTGGTACCCTAAATCTTGCACCAAAGACAACACCTGTAGCCAATCCAGTAGTAAACTATCTAAAGGTTTATTAACTAGGAAAAAAGGAATAAGAATTATTTACAAGTTAAAGCAAGCCAACATACACACACACAAATGAGTTATTATCCAGCTCCTCAGAGTGACAGAGTTGTAGTGATCTGTTAATTCAAAGTGTCTTTCAGAGCAGACCCAGGAGGCTCTTGGGGATCTCTGGCTTCAGTTTAGAGTCCGTCGTCCTCTCCTCCCCTCCCCGAGTTCAAATAGACAAAAAGATGCAGTTTCTTCTTGTCAGGGATTTTTATTCCCTTCACCCAGAGTTCAAGATGATGCGACGAGTTCACATGCATGTCTCCTCTTTATGGGTGTGGGGGGAGTAATCAAAAAAGTATTTGTCCTCTCATGTTCCACTATGGTTTATCTGGGATCTGTGGGCCTCTTTTGTGGGGCAGTAGATAACACCTCTTGTGGCAAACTAGTATTTCACACTTGGTAATGTTTCTGACCTGACTGGTGGGGGGAGGAGGTGGGGTTTACAGTCACAGAGCAAACATTTCAATATTACCTTATAACATGGGATATAGATATTATAAGATTTCTATATGTAGCAACATACAAGCATTTCATAGAGTCTAAACACTAAATACATTCTTAGAAGACTAATACCTGTTTTGAACAAAATTAACATATAGGTGACCTGGTGTGCTCTCCAGCTACGAGGTTGTCAGTTCTTAGCTAATGCATGCAGCCTGGGCAAGAGCTGTTATCTGGCCTGAAAGCATCACAACTTGCACTAGGCAGCCACCAAATTTTAGTTCAGTGACCATTTCTCTCCGTCAGAATGAAGTCTGGTATTGAATTACCCCCTGTTGAGAAGAATGTTTTTTCTTAAATTATCTATGATTTGTAGAAACTCCAGGTTGAAGTCCTCATGTTTTTCTTTGTCTGGTGGTAGAGGTGCTATGTCAAAGGCACCATCCGTAGACTGTTCTTCCAAGTGCTGAGTGGGTAGGTAGATACATAAGTCCTTGAAGCAAACTACCTGTAATAGAAATGAATGAGTTCTGTGTAATAAAATACCTGTTCATGCTCTTTATATAAAACAAAAAAACCTTTCCCATCCTAGAAGAAACATGCAGATTTTTAAAAAACCCATCTGTGAAAGTTTGGAGCTAGTTCAGCACTAAGTGCAAATACACTTTTTAAAGAATGTGATGTTCCAGCAAACACAATTGTCTCCATGGTAGATGCTGCAGATATAGATGGCTGACAGCGCCTGATCTTTGGAAAAAGCATGAGAACCTAATATATAAAGATGGGAAGCTTTTAGGGGAGATGGTACCTGATCTTATTAAGGAAAACAGTGTCACATTTCAATCGTTCCTTTACCTTTTTCTCTCATAGAGGGAAGACGAAGACAACAGGCAACAAACCAGCCAGTATTTATAGACATAAGTTCAAGAGTGCTCAGTATCTCCCCATTGGCCTATAATAATCTTGGTTCGACATTGTTGAGCAAATAAGAATTCCTGTTATAAGTTGGGGGGCTCATCAGTTGGAAACAGCAGATTATGAGAAAGACCTGGGAATGTTAGTTTGATTGCAGAATGGCTGAGCCATCAGCATGATGCAGCCATAAAAATGGAAAATGCAATCCTAGGGTGTATCAGATGAAGTATTTCTAAAGAATTATTACCTCATCTGGAATACTATGTGTAATTCTAGCTCCCCATGCTCAAGAAAGATGAGTTCAAACTGCAACAGGTACAGAGAAGGGGAATGGAGACTAAAAGAGCTTGGCTTGTTTAGCCTAGCAAAATGCAGGGGCTGGGGGGGGGAAGTGTATGATTACACCCTGATGTATTTATAGACCATAAACACCAAGGCGGGAGAAGAGCTGTTTAAGCCAGTGGCCAATTTGGTACAAGAAATAATGGGTATATACTGGTCATGAATAAATTTAGGCTGAAATTAGAAGGTTTCTAAGCATCAGAGGAGTGTGATTCTGGAACAGCCTTTCAAAAGGAGTAGTGGGGGCCAAAGCACTTTATTAGTTTTAAGGAGGAGCTTGATAATCCCATTCATAAATTTACTTGAAGGGGTTACCTCTGATCGTGGGAGACTGGACTTGGTGACCCAGGAAGTCTCTTATAGTCTTACGTTACTGTGTCCAAAGCTACAAAATTTGTTTTGAAAGTCTTATCAAATTGTCCAGTCAAATTGTCCCGCTTGAGACAGCTCTTGAATACTGCAGAATTTGGAGGTCAGGGGGAACTGCAGGAAATCCACTTCCTTCTCACAAAATGCTATTGAACCTATTCCACAGGGTGAAATATGGAAGGAATTTTATTCCAGTTTGGTACTAAAGGTTAGGAAGGATATGCTTAGTCCTGGATTTCATGATACCAGATGACTGTTTTTTGCACTATTTACGTCAGCATATATAGTCATGTAAAGTTTAGCATTTTTATACTATCATCTCAGCATCCAGAATACGGGGTGCATATGCAAACATGATTTAAAAGGGGTTATTTTTGAGATGTAAAAAAAGATTAAAAACAGCTGCCATTCCGTGGATACAGTTATAGTCATGGTTTGAGATCAGCTTATTAGCAGGCTAACCTGGAAGAGGGTGTGTAATTCACTCTCATTTCTTATAGTGACATTAATTTCACTCAGAATTCCAGATCCATTTCGGTTTTCAAGTTGTCCAGTCTGCAACTTGTTCCTGTGGTACTATACCTAGCCATTTAAAAACACACACACACACACACACACACACACACACACACACACACACACACACACACACACACACACACACACACACACACACACACACACACACACACACACACACACACACACACACACACACACACGATATGGATTCAAGATGAGTGAAAGAGTAAAGTCAGTTACCAAATTGTGCAAAAGCAGTGCATCTAGAATTCTGTAATCAGTGGATTTTACAACTAGGACACTATAATATTAGCATTACTAACCTTTGTATATATCCCAGACAAAAAGTTAAAGCTTAGAGAATGTATCTAATTTAAGAGTAAAATAAAATTACAGATGTTGCCTGATAGATTGTGTATTATATTGATTACTTAAGAATTTCTAGCTAATGCTCTGAAGTTTGATAGGTTCTTGTCCCAAAATCAGGCCTAGTATTAAAATTTCACACCTTTCCCAGTTCCCTCAAAACTCAGAGTAACTGTCTGGTAACTTGCTCTTGCCTAGGCCAAGGGCCTCAAAGCCTTATACTAACTGCTCAAGCTAATGTCTTACAGGATGTAGACATGAAGGCTCATTGTTTTACTGTCTTAACTTATGCCTATGTAACTATCCCAAAACCAAGCATTATAAACTCAGCAAATTCAGAGTAAGACCACACTTAAAAGAAATTCAAATATCTCAAGGCACTGTTTCCCCCCAGAATATCAAATCAAGTGCAAAATTATATTCTGCATTTTAAATACTACACTACACCCAGTTAGTGTGACGTCAAACACTTTTCTTTATGATGCGATGTAAGAAGAGTCTAAGGCCACAGCATTATTTCTGAACAGAATTATGTATCTGTCATTAACAAATAGCACTTGTTTACTTTGAATGTTGCAGCATATATTGGAAAGGGGTTATTTGTATATATAAATATGTGAAATATTTAAATCCGGCTAAAAGATACTATACTAACTACAGTATCATATTTATCTACAGTCATTCAGTTCGCTGCGGCCAGTCCACCACAATTCATTGTTCTAATGTATGTGGGAATACTTTAAATTGTGGTAGGCATACCTGTGCTCAGGTGTGCCATGTGGGAAAATGTCATCCGTGCCAGCTTACAGTACAGCAAGGTAGGTATCAGACATGTGGAAATGTACTTAGATTTGTATGTTCAGTAGAGCTGTTTTTCAATTTCTTTAAGTTATCTAGCTGCTAGTAAACAAATAAATTAGAGTACAATAGTGAACAAAATAATAGGTAATCTTTAATGCCAAGATTTTAAAAAAATGACTGCTGAAGTTGCATTTAATTTACAATGGGTCACTAGCCCTTATTCTTAATATATGCAAGTACATATACATGCAACCTTTTTATTTAGTGATTATTTCCTGAACAGTGAAACAACTTAAAATTCATCCTAATATTTCCCAGGAACATGTCTCAGCTTTGTCCTTTTTCTGATGCAGCTATATAAGGAACTTATTTGTTCCAGTAAAACCCAGAATTAGGCACTTCACCTGCTGGGTTTTAATCTAAAATTTGGATAGTGCATAAAGTCTCTTCCAGTATAATGGGAGTGGTGACTGCCATAGCTTTGTAACTGCTTTCAGTTGCTTATAACATCTTGAATTTCACCTTTTGGGATTAAATTTTTCAAGCTCAATCTTTGCCTGAAGGTAAATATTTTATGGAAAGTTTAAGCAAAAAATGATTCAGCCAATTTGAGAGTGGAAAAACAAAACAAAAATACTGGAATATTATTTTGATTACTTTCAACAGTAAAAATGATAGGAAGTTGAATTGTAGTATGGAAATAGCTCACATTAAAGAGAAATGCTGAAATTTGGTTTTGTGTTGATTAAGTTACAAGCCTTTTAAAAATCAGTCTTGAAGATATGCAGTACATTTTAAAGACTGGTTTTCAGGTGTGATGATGAGTTTGGCCAGTTTTTCTTGCTGGCCCAAAATTTAGGGATGAGCACAAATAAACAAGGGGAAGAAGACAAAAGAAGGCAGCTTCCCCTGAAGATGTGGAAGGTATAGAATTTCAGGGTTGGAAAAGACCTCAGGAGGTCATTTAGTCCAACCCCCCCTGCTCAACGCAGAATCCCCAACTAAATCATCCCAGCCAGGGCTTTGTCAAGCCTCATCTTAAAAACCTCTGAGGAAAGAGATTCTACCACCTCCCTAGGTAACTCATTCCAGTGCTTCACCACCCTCCTAGTGAAAAAGTTTTTCCCAATATCCAACCTAAACCTCTCCAACTGCAACTTGAGACCATTACTCCTTGTTCTGTCATCTGGTATCACTAAGAACAGTCTAGATCCATCCTCTTTGGGAACCCCCTTTCAGGTAGTTGAAAGCAGCTATCAAATCCCCCCTCATTCTTCTCTTCTGCAGACTAAACAATCCCAGTTCCCTCAGCCTCTCCTCATAAATTATGTGCTCCAGCCCCCTAATCATTTTTGTTGCCCTCCGCTGGATTCTTTCCAATTTTTCCACATCCTCCTTGTAGTGTGGGGCCCCAAACTGGACACAGTACTCCAGATGAGGCCTCACCAATGCTGAATAGAGGGGAATGATCTTGTACCTTGATCTGTTGGCAGTGCCCCAACTTATACAGCCCAAAATGCCGTTAGCCTTCTTGGCAACAGGGGCACACTGTCATCTCATATCCAGCTTCTCATCCACTGTAACCCCTAGGTCCTTTTCTGCAGAACTGCTTCCTAGCCATTTGGTCCCTAGTCTGTAGCAGTGCATGGGATTCTTCCATCCTAAGTGCAGGACTCTGCACTTGTCAAACCTCATCAGATTTCTTTTGGTCCAATCCTCTAATTTGTCTCGGTCCTTCTGTATGCTATTCCTACCCTCCAGGGTATCTACCACACCTCCCAGTTTAGTGTAATCTGCAAACTTGCGGAGGGTGCAATTCACGCCATCCTCCAGATCATTAATGAAGATATTGAACAAAACCGGCCCCAGGACCGACCCTTGGGGCACTTTCCTTGATACCAGCCGCCAACTAGACATGGAGCCATTGATCACTACCTGTTGAGCCCAACGATCTAGCCAGTTTTCTATCCACCTTATAGTCCATTCCCAGCCCTTACTACTTTAACTTGCCAGCAAGAATATTGTGGGAGACCATATCAAATGTTTGCTAAAGTCAAGGAATAATATGTCCACTGCTTTCCCCTCATCCACAGAGCCAGTTATCTCATCATAGAAGGCAATTCGGTTAGTAAGGCATGACTTGCCCTTTGTGAATCCATGCTGACTGTTCCTGATCACTTTCTTCTCCTCTAAGTGCATCAGAATTGATTCCTTGAGGACCTGCTCCATGATTTTTCCAGGGACTGAGGTGAGGCTGACTGGCCTGTAGTTCCCCGGATCCTCCTCCTCCCCTTTTTTAAAGAGGAGCACTACATTAGCCTTTTTCCAGTCATCCGATGAAAAGGTTTTTAAATGGTACTGTATAATAAAACATGCATCCAACTTTTTAGGGAAAATTATCTATTTGCTTAAAAGTGAGATGTTCTTTTTCCCAAGAGTATACTAATCCGCCACTGACAAGCATTTTAACTCTTGGGACAGGAGTTTTCTTTTTATAAATCTCAGCTCCAGTCAACTGTTGTCTAACCCATTTTGTTGTTACCTGATTAGCTTTGTCATTCAAGTTTTCTTTACTGTCGTTGCTAAAGTGTCCTTACTTTATTACATTGGAACCTAAAAGACTTTTGTTAAAGTCAGGCATAGCCTGCCTGAAGACTATCCCCTTGCCAAATTTGGGAGATTGAGCAGTTACAAAAAAGTCAGAAGAATTTTAATTATAGGGGTTGGTGCTTTGCTTCTTTTAATTAATATTGCAATGGATTTGCTATCATGGCAAGTTTATATAAATTAGTAATTCTATAAATTATATGTATGATGAGTACCGCTAACACCTTTCCATCTAAAGGCTGAATACATGCTTATCTTTTATAAGTGAGTTTACTTCCAAATTGAGAGAAGTCTTGCTTCAGACAGGCACTTAATTTTAATTTTTTTACTTTTAAAAAATGCATCTGCAAGGGTTCTGTAAATCAAAACAGGTGATATACAATTGTTACAGGATATTTTAAATACTAATTTACTCTTGACTAGGAAAATCTTACCTATGTGTCACCTCTACGACTTTTTAAATCAGTAGTTTCAAAAGTAACAGAAAACCTGTATAAAAGTAAATTTAAAGAAGTATACTTAAATAAACACCCACACTTTTCAAATGGCTAAAAGTATTTTACCTCTGGTCTGATAACCCATGTGGCTCCTATGATGTCCAGATGTCTAGTACAGTATAATAATATTGGTACATTTCTTTGTGATATATACAAAGAAAATGCTTGCATTTATTTTTTATGTAAATTTTTTGAAGTTTAGTTTAAGATAAAAGTTCCCATTCAAGATTAATTTGCATTATTTTTTGAATGTCAAGTATTGCTATACTGATTAAGCCCTCTTTTGCAAGTAGTTTGTCCTTTTTATTGATCCTCTTTTATTAGTATCTTCTGCTAATAAAAGTAATATAGAAACTCAGTCTGTATACAGCTAAGTCAAGTCTAAATAGAGCAACTAAAGTACACTTTTAAAGGTTTAAAACAACCTTTAAAAGTGTACTTTAGTTGCTCTATTTATACATTTTGAATTTTTATGTTCAGTTTTTCAAATTTAGTATTGTCCTGCATATACAGTGTTTAGTGTTCCTTGTAATACTGTTTTTTCTTATTGTTTGTTCTCTCTTAGTCTGTTACTGTGGGAGTACCTTTCGAGATGTATTGTGTGGAACAAATGAAGAGTTTTCTGATGGATTTGGAAAGTTCTCCTGCCAGAAGACATGTGACAAGTAAGGGCCTCTTTCTCCCCCAAAAAACCTAAAGCAAAAATTACATTTTATTCAACACTCAGTGACTGTGATACCCTTGTAATTCCTTATATATTTCCTTTTTAGAAAATTAAATTGTGGAAGGCACAGCTGTATGCAGATATGTCATCCTGAGCCCTGCCAACTTTGTCCACGACTTCCCCAAGTAGTGCACTGCTGTCCTTGTGGGCAGACTCCTCTTAGCAGATTACTAAAACTAGAATGTATTGAGCGTAAACTGTGCACGGATCCCATCCCATCGTGTGGAAAAACATGTGGCAAACCTCTACCTTGTGGTAGCCGTGGTAACTAGAACTTTCTGCTTTAAACACTTACAAACACATTCCATTACTAAAGAGGCAGGTAGTCCAGATTCATTTTTTTTAAAAATAGGTTCAGAATGAACAAAAATCCAGTATGCGTAGAAAGTGTTCATGATTGGGTGGTTGTAGTCAAGTTGAATTTATAAAAGCCTCCATAGAATTTGCAACCCAAATCTTGAATAATTGTAATTGGACTTGAGAATCAGAAAGTGCAGCTGTCTAGAAACAAATGAAACTGACCAGCTTTTTTTAGCATTGCCTGTATGGATCCCCACTGTAGCTGGTACACATGTTGTGGGAGGCAAGTGCAGAAATTTCTAGAAAACAAGTGTTCAATGGGACTGCATATGAACCCTGCCTGTGTCTCCATGTCTTTAGTTCCTCCAGATCTTTCTGGCCAGCCAGCTAAGTTCTACAGCATGTCATTTCCCTGTCAGTCCCCATTATCCCTTACAGAAAAGTTAATTTCTGTAAGGGCACCAGAGCAAATGAAACTTTTAAATGGCATTTGCTCTGGTGCTCTTGTGGGCCTGCCCATGAGGGCCGTGCACTTTTTGCCTCACTGCTCCCAGGGATAGGATCCAAGGTCCACTCCGAGATCACTTACTGAGACTCCTTCTGTTCACCATGGATCAGGTGAGGCAGCATCTACTGCTTGAATGACTCCTTGCCGGGGGGGCTCTGGCTTTTTTGCCACCCCAAGCACGGCAGTCAGGCAACCAGCCTTCGGCGGCTTGCCTGCGAGAGGTCCCCGGTCCCGCAGATTCATCATACCCGCTGCCAAATTGCCACCGAATCCGCGGGACCGGTGGACCTCCTGCAGGCAAGCCGCCGAAGGCTACCTAACTGCCGCCCTTGCAGGGACCGGCAGGGCGCCCCCCGTGGCTTGCCGCCCCAGGCACGCACTTTGAGCGCTGGTGCCTGGAGCCGCCGCTGCTCCTTGCTGATGGGTCCCTGCAGACAAAAGTCCACCATATCCATATGGAATAAAGATATCTTAGTCCTGTTGAGCTACATGGGTGCAGTTGCCCATATCGCAGAAGACCCAAGGACGATTGTGTAGAAGAGGAGAGTGGGAAAAAAAGGCTTATATCAGCAGGATCTCCTTTGCCTAAGAGCCTTCTTACCAGCAATTCTCTCCTCCAGCCCTCTTTATCATCAGTGTAATGGGAAGATGAAGATGCTATTGACAACCTTACCTTACTTTATTGCCAAACAATTGTCAGCGTTGGCACGCTCTTCCTCTTTGTTCTGTTCAAGGGTTTTTAAGAGTGTCTCCATTAGTCTCCCAATAAACCTTGAACTTTTGAAGGCCAACTTAAAATGACATACTCTCCTCAGATCTGTTATACTAAGTCATCAGCCTATTTGTCATTTTGAAGGCAGAACCAGTCCTGCCAGTCTCTGTCAGGAAGGTGTATGGCCTGGCCCAGCCCATGAGGATCCAACCAGTTTTTTTTCATTTTTCCTGTACCTCTGCGGGCAGTTCCAGACACACTCTGCTGCTGAGGAGAAAATGAAAGGAAAAAAAATCTTTAAACTTCAGCTGCAGAATCATTAGAACTGTACTGTCAGGTTTGCCCTCTGACAGAGGGAAAGCCCTCCTTTGTGTTTGCCTGAGACTTCAGCAGCTTGACCCCCTGCTTATCTTTATGGAGCAGTATATGATGGACAAACCCAGGAAGAAGACAGAATATACATTACAAACCCTTTGCAAGCAGCCAGTCTGTGCAGGAGACGCTTTGGCCCCCTTACCACACAAACAGTTTCAGATGTTCTTACACTGGCAAAAAGCATGGTAGATAAACTGCAGTGTTTGGTATTCCTGCTCATCCTCATGGTGGGTAACACAAAGAAGATTGAACTATGAGCTGCATCAATTTCTCTGTATCCTTCAGTGGATTAACAGAGAGATTTTTTTTTTGTTTCTTTTGCAGGCACAGGTCCCTCTGGGGCATGTTGCCTTAGACCCACTCCTTGGTACATTGTACAGTACAGTCTCCTCCTTTAATCCTCTCTATCTTGCTACATGGATGGGGCAAAAGGCCTAAACTACCTAAGAAGAGTCAGAGCAATTTCAGCTTTGTGCAGTATTGGCTTGGGAGAAGAGAGGTAGCATGCATCGTAGGAGTGGTCATCAGGTCATTCTCTTACCTATTTAAAGTTCAAATTGAACGTCTAGTCCTTAGCTGACCGTTGGGGTGGAAGAGGTGCTTCAGTCTGTAATAGGTTAATAGGAGGCAAATTAGTTGAAATAATCGTAAAGAATAAAATTGTCAGACACATAGAAGAACATAAATTGTTGGGCAAAAGTCAGCATGGTTTCTGTAAAGAGAATTTTTTTTTCATAAAAAAAAAAGGGAAAGAGAAATCAATCTATTCTAGTTCTTTGAAGGGGTCAACAAACGTGGACAAGGGGGATCCTGTGGACATAGTGTACAGGCGAGTCTCATCTTACGCGCATTTAACATGCACAAATTCAGCTTTGCGCGGTCGGCAAAAACGAAACGAAAAAAAGAGGAAAAATAACAATTTAAATACTGTACCTGTAGTGTGGGCAATTTCGCCCGCCATTACACTCAATGTAATTTGACTATATGTGATTTTTGCTTTACGTGCTGACAGTGGAATGTAACCCCAGCATGAGATGAGACTCGCCTGTATTTCCAGAAAACCTTTGACAAGGCCCCTCACCAAAGGCTGTTACCTAAATTAAGTTGTCATGGGATAAGAGGGAAGATCCTTCCATGGATTGAGAACTGGTTAAAAGACAGGGAACAAAGGGTAGGAATAAATGGTAAATTTTCAGACTGGACAGGGGTAACTAGTGGTGTTCCCCAAGAGTCAGTCCTAGGACCAATCCTACCCAGTTTATTCATAAATGATCTGGAGAAAGGGGTAAACAGTGAGGTGGCAACATTTGCAGATGATAGTAAACTGCTCAAGAGAGTTAAGACCAAAGCAGACTGTGAAGAACTTAAAAAAAAAAAAAAATCTCACAAAACTCAGTGATTGGGCAACAAAATGGCAAATGAAATTTCATGTGAATAAATGTAAAGTAATGCACATTGGGAAAAAAACTCCAACTATACATACAATACAATAGGGGCTAATTTAGCTACAACTAATCAGGAAAAAGATTTTGGAGTTATCGTGGATAGTTCTCTGAAGACGTCCATGCAGTGTGCAGCGGCAGTCAAAAAAGCAAACAGTGTGTAAGGAATCATTAAAAAGGGGATAGAGAATAAGATGGAGAATATATTATTGCCCTTATATAAATCCATGGAACGCCCACATCTTGAATACTGCGTACAGATGTGGTCTCCTCATCTCAAAAAAGATATACTGGCATTAGAAAAGGTTCAGAGAAGGGCAACTAAAATGCTTAGGTGTTTGGAACGGGTCCCATATGAGGAGAGATTAAAAAGGCTAGGACTTTTCAACTTGGAAAAGAGGAGACTAAGGGGGGATATAAACTCATGAGTGGTTGGAGAAAGTGAATAAAGAAAATTTATTTACTTGTTCCCATAATATAAGAACTAGGGGCCACCAAATGAAATTAATGGGCAGCAGGTTTAAAACAAATAAAAGGAAGTTCTTCACACAGCGCACAGTCAACTTGTGGAACTCCTTGCCTGAGGAGGTTGTGAAGGCTAGGACTATAACAGGGTTTAAAAGAGAACTGGATAAATTCATGGAGGTTAAGTCCATTAATGGCTGTTAGCCAGGATGGGTAAGGAATGGTGTGTCTAGCCAGCCTCTGTCAGAGGGTGGAGCTGGATGGCAGGAGAGAGATCACTTGATCATTACCTGTTAGGTTCACTCCCTCTGGGGCACCTGGCATTGGCCACTGTTGGTAGACAGGATACTGGGCTGGATGGACCTTTGGTCTGACCCAGTACGGCCATTCTTATGTCAAGCCGGGCCATAAAATCCTCTAAGGATGGAGATTCTATCAGCTCTCTACGTAACCCATTCCAGTGCTTCACCACCCTACTAGTGAAATAGTTTTTCCTAATATCCAACCTAGACCTCCCGCACTGCAACTTGAGACCATTGCTCCTTTCTTTGTCATCTGTCAACTTCAGGTAGTTGAAGGCTACTATCAAATCCCCCCTCACTCTTCTGCAGACTAAATAAGCCCAGTTCCCTCAGCTTCTCCTCATAAGTCATGTGCCCGAGCCCCCTAATCATTTTCGTTGTCCTCCGCTGGACTATCTCCAATTTGTCCACATCCTTTCTATAGTTGGGGGCCCAAAACTGGATGCAATACTCCAGATGTGGCCTCATCAGTGCCAAATAGAGGGGAGTAATCACTTCCCTCTATCTGCTGGCAACGCTCCTACTAATGCAGCCCAATATGCTGTTAGCCTTCTTGGCAACAAAGGCACAACGTTAACTCTCATCCAGCTTCTCGTCCACTGTAATCCCCAAGTCCTTTTCCGAAGAACTGCCGCTTAGCCAGTTAGTACTCATCCTGTAGCAGTGCATGGGATTCTTCTGTCCTAAGTGCAGGACTCTGCACTTGTCCTTGTTGAACCTCATCAGATTTCTTTTGGCCCAATCCTCCAATTTTTCTAGGTCATTCTGGACCCTATTCCTACCTTCCAGCATATCTGCCTCTCCCCCAGGCTTAATGTCGTACGCAGACTTGCTGAGGGTGCAGATCACTGTAGTTAACTGTGTGTTAAGCTGAATGTGAAGATGATGCATAGGTTCCAGGTGGGACAGAAGGGTCTACCTGCCTATTCCATGGCCGAGGCTGTCGTGAGCACATCAGGAACCAAGTCCATCCCCTGGCTCCTGGTCAGCTTTCAATGCCAATTTAAGGCATTGGCCCTAATATTCAAGGTAATTAATGGACTGAGGCTCAGCTATGTCAAAGACTTAAATTCCATCTGTGAACTACTCGGTGCTGATGTTCTGTTGCAAACTGGGATTCACTATATCTTTTAAAAAGAACAGGAGTACTTGTGGCACCTTAGAGATTAACAAATTTATTTGAGCATAAGCTTTTGTGGGCTACAGCCCACTTCATCGGATGCATAGACTGGAACATACAGCAAGAAGATATTTATACATACAGAGAACATGAAAAGGTGGAAGTAGCCATACCAACTGTAAGAGGCCAATCAATTGAGATGAGCTGTTATCAGCAGGAGAAAAACAACTTTTGAAGTGATAATCAAGATGACCAATCCACACAAGCGGTCCATTTCCTAGACACTACTGTGCTAATAAGCGATGGTCACAAACACCACCCTATACCGGAAACCTACTGACCACTATACTTACCTACATGCCTCCAGCTTCCATCCAGGACACACCACATGATCCATTGTCTACAACCAAGCTCTAAGATACAACCGCATTTGCTCCAGTCCCTCAGACAGACAAACACCTACAAGATCTCTATCAAGCATTCTTAAAACTACAATACACACCTGCTGAAGTGAAAAAACAGATTGAAAGAGCCAGAAGAGTACCCAGGAGTCACCTACTACAAGACAGGCCCAACAAAGAAAATAAGAGAACCTTCAGCCCCCAACTAAAACCTCTCCAGCGCATCATCAAAGATCTACAACCTATCCTGAAAGATGATTCTTCACTCTCACAGATCTTGGGAGACAGACCAGTCCTCGCTTACAGACCCCCAAACTGAAGCAAATACTCACCAGCAACTGCATACCATACAACATAAACACTAACCCAGGAACCTATCCTTGCAACAAAGCCTGATGCCAACTCTGTCCACGTATTTATTCAAGTGACACCATCACAGGATCTAATCACATCAGTCACGCCATCAGGGGCTCGTTCACCTGCACATCTACCAACGTGATATGTGCCATCATGTGCCAGCAATGCCCCTCTGCCATATACATTGGCCAAACCAGACAGTCTCTATGCAAAAAAAAAAAAAAAAATGGACACATCTGACATCAGGAATCATAACATTCAATAACCAGTGGGAGAACACTTCAGCCTCTCTAACCACTCAGCAACAGACTTGAAGGTGGCAATTTTACAACAAAAAAACTTCAAAAACAGACTCCAAAGAGACTGCTGAACTTCAATTAATATGCAAATTCGATACAATTAACTTAGATTTGAACAGAGACTGGGAATGGTTGGGCCATTACACTAATTGAATCTATTTCCCCATGTTAAGTATTCTCACACCTTAAGTGGGTCATCTCGATTATCACTTCAAAAGTTGTTTTTCTCCTGCTGCTAACAGCTCATCTCAATTGATTGGCCTCTTACAGTTGGTATGGCTACTTCTACTTTTTCATGTTCTCTGTATGTATAAATATCTTCTTGCTGTACGTTCTAGTCTATGCATCCAATGAAGTGGGCTGTAGCCCACGAAAGCTTATGCTCAAATAAATTTGTTAGTCTCTAAGATGCTACAAGTACTCCTGTTCTTTTTGCGGATACAGTCTAGCATGACTGCTACTCTGAAAACTATATGTTTTGATTCAGATGAGAAATTTTGAAGTTTTTGCTTAAGCTATGAGGTGCATAAATAGTTATTCTTGAAATGAATTCCATATTAGTCAGTAGATTTTATCTCAAACTGGCATGCTAATTAGGGGTGGGATCATTTCCTTCCAGGAACTGACAGGTCTGGTTTGGTCTTCAAACTGAAAATTAGGCTGGAGTCCCACTGTAATGGATCTGTGGACCTTATTATTTGGAGAGAGGAAATTTTCAGATAAATTCAGATACATTTTTGTGTCTGTTCAATATTCTCGCTCTTTAGAGCTGGGCAAACTTTTTCTCCAATAGCTGTTTCTCTCTAAAGAGTGCCAAGTTCACACACACAAGTCACTATAAAAGCAGCAGAGAGTCCTGTGGCACCTTATAGACTAACAGACGTATTGGAGCATGAGCTTTCGTGGGTGAATACCCACTTCGTCGGATACTTGACAAGTCACTATTCCTCTCATACAGTTTGGATCCATGAAGGCAATCATTTTGAAGAACCATAGATGATATAGGAAGTGGCTAATTTTTATTTTCCTTTTCCAAGCTACAGAAGGTCAGTATACATAGTGAAAAATGAATGTTTAATTTTTCACTGTTTAAAAAAAAAAATCAGATTATACATATAGGGAAATTTTGTGTTCAGAATGGTTTTTAACATAGTGCTCCTCAGTTCATCTGGTTATACAGCACCACATTAAATCACAAGTTTATTGATTCTATATATTTATATGAAAAGTGTTTAGCAAAGTGTCTATTTTTAATACTACTAGTATAAAAATTGTGGAACTGAAACTCTAGAGGCCATAGACTTACTAAAATGAACAAGCACAATTTTGAGCTGTTTTTAAAATATTTCAAAGCAATACACAACTTTAAGTTGCAAATCTTATAATGCACCAAATTCTTATACTTTTTTTGACATAAAATCTGTAACATATACATGAGAAATACTAAGGGATTTGAAGGCAGTGTCTTGTGCCTGCAGCTCCCAACTCATGCAGAAGCCTCAATGTGACCACGGATGTTCATATGACATAGATAGATATAAAGTACCAATGTTAAATTAAAAGGTTTAATTTACAAATCATTTTTACATTTTAATTTTTGGTAGATTTCATTCATACATGTGAAAATCTTTGCCATGAAGGAGAATGTGGACCATGCTCTCGTACATCAAATATTTACTGTAGGTGTGCCTTCAAAACAAAGGTAAAAGTTTAAACACTAATCTCTAGTAACGAGCTCTTGAGCACTCTTAAAAATTATCCGGGGGAAGGGGGCACTATACACTGTAATAGGAAGTAGTACTGCCAGGTTGTAGAACCAGTAGAAAATAGCTAGCTCAACATGTGGGCTATTTCATCAAGTTCAGGAGTGTGCTTTTCAGTTTATATGTACATGATTTTATTCATTAATTTAGCTGTGGAAAACCGATCTTCTACCACAAAACTACTACAATTCAATGAATGTTATTTCCATCAAAAGCATTGTTAGAAGCATGTCAAGTGCATGGTGATTTTATGTGGAGTTTTGGAGAGTGGTGTTCATGCTGTGGAATGTTGCTAGTGCTGCTGTATTAATGCTGCTAGGGCTGCTATTCTTGGAGCTCTGGTGTTAGCTGCACTAGAAGAAAATGCAACATATTGATTCATTAGACCTCAGTCTTATTCCTAAAGAAAGACCTCATGCTCAGTTTGGTGGCAAAGGCACTCAGCCAGGTTTACTGTCAACAAAGCACTGTCCTAGTGCCCCATAGGAGCTCAGGTACACTAACATGTATACCCTTGACTAGGTACTAGTTCAGTCAACAGACCAGAATGTTATCCCCTAAACTATTACAAAGATGCCCTGCATGATTTTCTTTTCATATATTGATACAAACAAGTTACATATTACATTCCATATGTTTTTTGTTATAATCCTGTATCTTGTACGGGCTAGTTTGAACAAAATATCTTCATCCATTATCCTATCCTTCCCTCTTTATCTTATGAGGGATCTGTGGGTCCATGAGTGTAGCATTTCCTAGAAATGTTTTTATGCAGTTACTGGAGAACTCTGAGCATTTCTATACCATCTTCTCATGTCAGGAATGTGCTTTCGAATACCTAATGTGTTGTCATTCTGCCAAGGCCTGGTGTATGCTGGTTCACAGCCTTTGATTCACACTGTTAGTTATGCCTAAGGCTCCCACAAGGCTTACGGGGGAGTCATTTGTTTACCAGTCTCCTTTTCTTCCTCACTCTATACATTTGTACAGTGATCCAGCAGATTGTCAGTTTGTACATTGTCAGTAACAGGCCAATTGTTTTCTTATTATTGTGCGGAACCAGATCTTTGAAGCAATATGATAGTTGTTGGAGCTTTAATGAATGTGACATTCATGTGTTCAACAGTATCTTCAGACATGTATATCTGATGTTTCTGTGACTTTGCCACCAAGGTCTAATATGGTCCCTGCAGACTTGCTTTCCTGATAAATGTTTGGGCGTAAGGCCTAGGATTATCTCTTATTGCTGAGAGTTCCACCATAGCATTTTTTAGCTTTTGCAGCTTCTCAGAGAACTCGAGATCCTGTCCTTGAAAAGTAAGAGTGAAGTCCATCAGGAAATACCACGTGTCCTGAAAATGGCATTTCTCAAGAACGTCCCAGTCATGGCGTTAACCTTGGCCATAGTGGCAGCTGATTGGTCAAACATCTTGGCATCTGGACTGCTTCCCCTATATGAATTTACAGAACGCATTACAGTTCCAGTCTTGCTGCCTCTTTGTCACAGGAACTTGTTCTTCTGTGAGTAGTGCCTATGGGTGTTCCTCTTCAGGTGTACATGTGCCCATGAGTCTTCAATCAAAGATCTTCATTAACAGTGTCTGTTTGGTCCACATGTCCTATACATCCTCACGCCATGCAGTGAGGCTAAATAGGTCTGCTTGGGCAGACCACCCTCAGTTGCTTCTCAACCACCTCGGCTTGAGATGGAGTTTTAGCAGGTCCACCTCAAGTGTGCCTTGGCGAAAAGAATTTTTTCCTAGCTGCTAGTTTAGTTCAGTCTAGTTTGTTAGATTAGTTTAGTAGTTGGGAGGATTATTTTTTCTTCTCCCCTCCTGGGGAGGCTTGTCTTCCTCAGGAGGGCATGCCTGGCTCTCCAGGGCTTAAACCAGAAGTGGGCAAACTACAGCCCGGCCTCTGAGCTCCTGGCCCAGAAGGCTAGCCCCCAGTCCCTCCCCTGCTGTCCTCCCTCTCCCGCAGCATCAGCTCGCTCACTCAACCACAGTCACATGCTCTGGGTGGCGGGGCTGTGAGATCCTGGGGCAGCGCAGTTGCAGAGCCTGGCCTGACCCGGTGCTCCTGTGCTGCGTGGTGGCAGTGGCAACATTGCCTAGCTCCAGCGCCACCAGACACTGGTGCTCCAGGCAGTACGGTAAAGGGGGGCAGGGAGCAAGGGGGGGGTTGGATAGAGGGCAGGGGAGTTCGGGGTGGTGGTCAGGGGACGGGGGTGTGGATAGGGGTCAGGGTGGTCGGGTGGGGGAACGGGGGGTTAAAAGGGGGCAGAAGTTCCAAGGGGTGCAGTCAGGAAGGAGGGGGGTTGAATGGGGTCCAGGAGGGTCCATCAGGGGCAGGAGTTCCGGGGGAAGTCAGGGGACAGGGAGAAGGGGTGGTTGGATGGGGCAGGGGTCGTCAGGAATGAGAAGAGGGGTTGGATCGGATGGCAGGAGTCTAGGGGTGGTCAGGGGACAGGGAGTGGGGGGGTTGGATGGGGTAGGGGTCCTGGGGGGAGGGTGTCAGGGGGCAAGAAGCGGGGCGGTTGGATGGGGCAGGGGTCCCGGGAGGGGTTGGATGGGGCAGGGGTCCAAGGGGGAGATAGGAGGTCGGGGCCAGGCCACGACCCCATCCCCTAACCTGCCCTACATACAATTTACGAAACCCGATGTGGCCCTCAGGCCAAAAAGTTTGCCCACCCCTGGTTTAAATGTTGCCTTGCTTTCCAGGAGCCCAACCTGGTTAGCAGCCGCACTACAAATGTGTTGACTGCCTAGAAGAGTCACACATCCCACATAAGTGTGGCTTTTGTCTAGCCCTTAATTCCAGGGTGAAGAAGAATCTGGAGATCAAGTTGAGGCTACTTATGATGGAGCGTTCCCTTTGTCCTGCTTCAGAGCCAGGTCAGCAATCTCCAGGCAGATCCAGTGTCCTTTCAAACTTGGCTCAGCACTCCCCCAGAAAGGGAAAGACTCCATAGTGCTCCTCAAAAGGTCTCTGGAAGAAGAGCTCTGACTCTCCTTGTAAAGAGTCTGCTCTGAAAAGACTTTGGTCTCCCAGTAGGTCAACCATCTCAGAAAATTCAACCCCTTGAACTCGTACTGTAGAGACAAAGGGCTCCTCCAGTTTCAGTGGGACTGGAAAACCCTGAAGCTCTTCTAAGAGCAAACACTGTTCCGAGCAAGCTTTGGTTCCATCTGGACATGGTAGAGATAGCAAAGATGGTCGTTCTTCCAGACTGATACAGTTGGAAATAGCTCTACCTCTGGTACCTCCCCGGATGGGTTTCTTGCTATAGTATAAGGCTAAACCTCCATCGGCGCCCACCTCAGGGTGCTCTAAATCTTCAGTATTGTGCATTTCTAGAGATAGGTGGACAGTTATATTGGTTCACAACTCCCTGACAGACAGGTTAAGCAGCTGCTTATCTGCAGACCAGAAATGGGAGATCCACAACACATTTCTAACCAACATAGTCGCACAATGGGGTACTCCGCTGAGACCTCTTTGTATCCCAGATGAACAAAAAGCTTCCCATGTATTGCTCCAGGGGAGCCATAAGCTGTGATTCCCAGGGCAATGCTCTCCTGCTTTCCTGGATGGATGACCTCAGATACACCTTTCCTTCCTTCCTTCCCCCTACTACCTCAAGATGTACAGAAGATCTGTCACAACAGAGCCACCATTATCTTCCTAGCACCCTACTGACCCAGACAGTTCTGGTTCACAGAACTCCTAATGATGTCAGCACACACACCTATCAGGATTTGACTATTTTAGGATCACCTAGCTCAGGACAGGGGTAGGGGGGAGATCAAGCACCCTAACTTGGGCTCACTCCACCTTATGGCCTGGTACTTGGATGGGCGTCAGAAATAAAACATTCATGCTCTGTCCTTGTTCAGGAAATCCTTAACCAAACTAGAAAGAATTCTACTAGAGCCTGCTACCTGGCTAAATGGCAGTACTTTTCAGCCTGGGTACATCACCACCACCATATGCATTCCAGTTATCCTCTGCTTTAAAGACTTCAGGTCTGGCTCTAGTTTGCTGCGAGTACACCTAGCATTGATTAGTGCCTTTCTCCTTCTGGTGAAGGAACTTACTGTCTTCATGCACCTGGCTACTGTGTGATTTATGAAGGGCTTGATCAGAACCTTCCCACTTGTCATTAAATCTATCTCTCAATGGGACCATAACCTTGTCCTGACAACATTCTCAGGTCCACCCTTTGAACCTACGGCAAAACTTCCCCTTCCTGGGGGTATTACAGCTCACTCCATGTGAGGACAAGCTGCTTCCATGGCATCCTTATTGGACATTTTGCTGCAGAGCAGCAACGTGGAAGTCTGTCCACATGTTCATGACACACCTATGCTCTAACTCAAGCTGCAACTGTATACCAGCTGCTTCCTTGCACTCTCCTCCAGTCTGAACATTGCTTGCCAGTCAACCACATGTAGAATACACACAGGGACAATCACTCAAAGAAGAAATTGAGGGTACTTATTGTAACTGGAGGTTCTTCAAGAAGTGTGTTCCCTATCAGTATTCCCCTAATTGCCCTCCATCCATCAGGGCAGAGGGCTGGGGGAGGGGTTTCAGGGGAGAAGGCTGGGGTGGGGGGGGTTCAGGAATCCGGGCAGAGGGGTGGGGGGGTGTAGGGCATATGGCTGGGTGTGAGGGGGGGGTCAAAGGTCAAGGCAGAGGGCTGGGGGTGGGGGAGGTGCAGGGCAGAAGGCTGGGGGTGGGGGGGTTCAGGGCAGAGGGATGGGGCTGTGAGGATGCAGGGTAGAAGGCTGGGTGTGGGGGGGGGTTCAAGGGTCAGGGCAGAGGGCTGGGGAGTATGGGGGTGCAGAGCAGAATGCTGAGTGTGTGTGAGGGGTCAGGGCAGAGGGCTGGAAGGTATGGGGCTGCAGGGTAGAGGGATGGGGCTGTGGGGGTGCAGGGCAGAAGGCTGGGTGTGTGTGTGTGGGGGGGGGGTCAGGGCAGAGGGCTGGGGTGCTTAGCTCGTGGGGGTGCTCCCAGCCCCCTTCCCTGAGCGGCTCATGGCAGGGGGCTGGAAGGGATATGCCCTGTTCCACCCCCTTCCCCAAGGCCCCATCCCTACCTCTCTCTGCATCCTCTACGGAGCTGTGTGCACGCTGCTGCTCTTCCCCGTCCCCCTCGCAAGGGCCATCAGCTGATTGGCGCAGGGATGGAGAGGGGGCGGGGCAGGAAAGCACCACGCTGGGGGAAGGGAGAGGGAGTGGTGGACGCTTGGCTGCCACAGAACCAAGCTTCTGCCTCCTGCCCCTGCAGGGGAGAGCGGTGTCAGGGAGGCTGAGTTAGGCTGGGGGCCGGGACCGCAGTAGGCAGCTGCGTGCCGCTAAAGATCAGCTTGCATGCCGTGTTTGGCATGCGTGCCGTAGGTTGCCGACCCCTGATCTAGACTGTTCTCAGTGGTACCAGATGACAGAACAAGGAATAATGGTCTCAAGTTGCAGTGGGGGAGGTTGGATATTAGGAAAAACTTTTTCACTAGGAGGGTGATGAAGCAGTGGAAGGTGGTGGAATCTCCTTCCTTAGAGGTTTTTAAGGTCAGGCTTGACAAAGCCCTGGCTGGGATGATTTAGTTGGGAATTGGTCCTGCTTTGAGCAGGGGGTGGGACTAGATGACCTCCTGAGGTCCCTTCCAACCCTGATATTCTATCATGATTTACTCACCCTTTGCAGTAACTGTGGTTCTTCGAGCTGTGTCCCCCTGTTGGTGATCACTACCCACCCTCCTTCCCCTCTGCTTCAGAGTTTCCTGTATGGAACATTGCGGTAGAGAAGGAGTTGAGGTGGTTTGCCTGCACAGACCTCTGTATCCTCTGTGTGGGGCACAAGAATATATGGGATGGATGCACAGGCCGAGTGGAGGCTAATGAAAATTTCCAATTGAAGTTGCATGGGGCGCGCACACATCTGAAGTGGAGTCCCTATAGGGGGGCACATCTCAGAAAAACAGTTTTTACTGCACAGTTATTGGCTGTGAGTGTGTTCTCTGTGTGCTGCTCTTGCTCTGGCCAGATAGCCTGTCCAGCAGGCTCCAGTCGACTTGTCCAAGAAGACCACAGGCTCTGTTCAGTAGCGAAGGAACTTGGCTAGGTTTATTGTCCATGAAGCATTGTCCTAATGCCCTGGCTCAATGGTTACAGGTACCCTAACATATGTATGCCCATCACAATGGACTCTGCTCAGTGAACGGCGGGACTTTCCATTCTCCCCTTGGCTAAACAACACCCTCTCTGTGACCCCTCTTTTATACATGGATACAAACAAATTCCCTATTGCCCCTCTGATGTGGTTAGTTACCACCCTTTACATTGTACTTCTTGGTTTAATCAAAACATCTCTGTCCATTATCCTATGATCCTGACCTTATCTTTAAGAGGGGTCAGTATGTCCCTGTATCATCTTCAGGGAGTGTGTTTACACCATAACCTTGTAGTGGGGTTTTCTGACACTACCCTTCTAGACTGTGCTTACATGACTACTTAGTGCCTAGGCATATTTGTGTTTTTGCAACACCAGCCCTGTTCTTGCCAAGTTCATGTATTGGACGATGAACCTGCAAGCAGGCATCTGCTTTGTAAGAGGGCAGGGCTTGACTTTAGTTTGGGCCTTAGGTCTTACACCAGGCCCTTATATCAGGCCTCATGTCTCAGGCTCTCTCTTTCTACTACATTCCCCCACTTTTTGTCTTTTTATGGGGAGGATGTTTTAACCATCGTCCCGGAAAAGCAAAATGCATGGACTGAAGATGTCCCAGCAGGCTAAACACTGTTATATGGCCACTTTATTTTACCTTCTACATATTCATGCCTCATCTGTTCCTTGGTCTGCACATTCCCTCGTATGACTGGTGGACAGATTTTAAGTTCCAATTATGTCTTAGTCCCTTATGGTGGAATGTTAACTCAGGGACTTTGAGGAATGTAATTTTATGTTTGAGCTTTTGTGCATACTCCCATATATATATATATATATATATATATATATAGTGTGTGTGTGTGTGTGAGATATATATGACACTGCCTCATATTTGAGCATCACAATCCTTTTCTAATCCGGTGTTGTAGTCTGGCCCTTTTACTTTGGTACTGCAGATAGCAACACACTCATGTTAGGGCAATTACAGTTAGTACTGTATTAGTAATAGGATGAGTGTTTTGCTATGTATATAAGTAGTAAAACAGAAGTTTGGAGTAGAGACATCACAAATGAGGCCTTGTATATAATTTTTTGTAATTAGTTACTACAGAGTACTGTACTCCCATGTTATCATAGAATATCAAGGTTGGAAGGGACCTCAGGAGGTCATCTAGTCCAACCCGCTGCTCAAAGCAGGACCAATCCCCAGACAGATATATTGCTAGTTGTCACCCTCTACTCCTGAGGGAATTCTGCACCAAAAAGTTAAATTCTGTCAATATTTTAAAATTCTGCATATTTTATTTGTCAAAATAACAATATTGTCACACTAGTTTCAATATTTTGGTAATTTATTTCAAAATACCTGTCAGCAAGTATGTCTATAACAATACAGACAAAAGATTCAGGAAATGTGTGTTTGACAAATAGATTCCTTACTAGGCATGTGCAGAGGTGTGGCGCCTCCTGCTGGTGACTTCTGGGAATTAGCTCGGTTCCAGCTGTGGAGCGCCCTCTGCAGGCCGGTGATCTGCCTGTCCTCTGGCCCCCATGCCCCTCCCTGAATCCGGTGCCCTTTTACCAGGGGTGCTGCCCCCTGGCAGTAACCCCTCAGTCTTAGGGTCTCCCCTCCGCAGGGGAACCCCCACCCACTATTCCCACCTTGCCTCAATATCAGGCTACGGCCAGTCATTGTCTAGCCCTGCGCCCTGGGGCAGACTGCAGTATCAGCCTACTCATCACTGGCAAGGAGGGTTTGGACCTGCTGCCTTGGCCTACCCCACCTCTGGGCTGCCCTCTGCAACCCCCAGTACCTTTTAGCCCAATGCTAGGCCTTAGCCTGGGGCTTTCGAGGCTGGAGCTCCCCAGCTCCTCAGCCTTTCCCCAGCCCTGCTCCACTCAGGTACTTTGTCTCTCGCTCCCTGCAGCCAGGCCCTTCTCCCTCTACAGGCAGAGAGAGATGCCTGTCCCCCTGGCTTCTCTGCCTTTATAGGGCCAGCTGAGTCTGTTTGGGGTGTGGCTGCAGCTGCAGCCACTTCCCCCAATGAGCCCAGCCTAAAAGCTGCTTTCTCCAGCCACAGCCCCCTCCCCGGGCAGTTTTTACCCCTTCAAGGCAGGAGCAGGGGTACACCCTGCTGCAGCATGTTAATATAGAACTTTGAGTAATTCATTTAAACTACAATATAGAAACATATTTCCTGCACCCCTCAGAAGCAGTACAAAGGCTTGGGGGAGTAAGAGGTAATGGAGGAACTGAGGGAGAAGGAAGGAGCCTGGCAGTGAACTTGGAGAGTTGTTGGGTGTGGGTAGAAGTATGGAATGGTTTCTTTTTGGGTGGAGGAGGAGGGATTGCTAGGTAGTTGGGAAGCCTCCCTTATGCAGACCCTAGCTGACCCCAAGCCATTCAGTCAGGCACATCTGTCCCTGTCCCCATGTGGTCCTCCATTCAGCCCCTGGTTCAGTACTGTCACCCCACTAGCCCTTCTGAATCCCAGTCTCTGATCCCCCAGCAGCCCCATGGGTCCCACTCTGCCTCCTAACTTGGCTCCACAGGCAGGCTGCTGTGATGAGCTCAGTGACAAGCTGTTACTGCCAGTCAGCTGGCTGTTCTGGTGCCACAGCGGCCTCTGGTGCGTGAAAGGTGGAACTTCAGTATTTCTTCAGCAGAACGTATTTTTGGGGTGGGGTGGGGTGCAATTCTGTAGTAGACATGAATTCTGCGTGTTTGCAGTGGCATAGAATTCCCCCAGGAGTAATCCTCTGATGAGCTTCACTGGGAAGGAAACACGAACAGCTAGCTTCTGTGTTCCATTGATTGCATACCTCTGATACTCCAGTAGTTGATGTAGATCCAGTTATTTCTTACAGATGCTGTGTTCCAGATAACCTACTGAATGGACAGTAACCAATTTACCAAATATTGCTTTATGATTTAATATTGTTAACCAGACACCAAAAAAGATTGTTTTGAATAAGCTGCGTCAATTAGGATGTAGTGTCATTGACTCCAAATTATCATAGAATATTAGGGTTGGAAGGAATCTCAGGAGGTCATCTAGTCCAACCCCCTGCTCAAAGCAGGACCAATCCCCAGATTTTTACCCCAGTTCCCCAAATGGCCCCCTCAAGTATTGAACTCACAACCCTGGGTTTAGCAGGCCAATGCTCAAACCACTGAGCTAGCCCTCACCCCCGGTATGACTGGTACTAACAGGGAATTGTTTACACAATTTGACATATTGCCAACTCATCACTGTTTTTGTTATACACCAACAATGCCAGTGCCAGCTAGCTGTTTATTACTAATAAGATTATGTGATTAAAAAAAGAAAATATTTCCTAATGAGTTGGTTATGGTAGTTACTATGTAACTTCCATAAACAGTAAAAAAAATAACTTCTTTACTGGTTTGTTGTTTACTTGCTTTGTTGTTTGCTGTCATTAGTTAGTTAGTTAATTTTTACCTATGTGTTGGTTAAACAGTTGAGCAATGTTATTCTAAATGGTGTACAGCAATAGAATAATAATACAGTTGCTTTTACACAGTAGCTAAATTCATTCATATTTCGATGGTAAAGATTTAAAACCAGCAGCACACAAACTCACTTTACTTAATATACAGTTTCAATGACAGTTTCAATGACAGTTAGACGTGGTCCAGCTAGTGGTATTTAGCTGATTGCCTACCTAGTTGTCCATATATGGTAGACTGAGGTGTAGTTGGCAAGTCTGTTGTTTATAAAGCACTTAATTTTTCTTTTCTTGATGCCTGGGGGTTTCTTCACTGTGTACTGATACCTTCTGGTGTCTTCAGTCTGTGGGATGCAGCCATAAACAGCTTAAATTGATTAACAGAATAAAGTTTTTACATTTCTCTTGTTTTCAGTTACCCAAATTTAATACACAGATTAATTTAGTGTGCATTATTTATTTTTATATACTAAATATAGTGCTTAACTGCTGAAATAGATGTTCATGATCTTCTGTGAGAAGGGGTACTGCTCTCCCCTGTTGAGCACTCTGTTTTAGCAAAAGTGTTTAGTAACAGAATTGTTATCCAAGTTTTCTGGAGTTAATTTGCTTGATATCAATTCCACTTCTGCTAATTGTTTAGAAGCACAGACTTTAACCACCACTACTTCCCTTTAACATAACATTAAAGAAAAAGAGTATAAACATTAAACCAAACTGAATTTTAAATGCTGGTCTATGAAAACACTTAGAGGGTATTAAACGTTTATAACACTTAAGCCTAGTCTACACTACAACTTTAGGTCAAATTTAGCAGCATTACCTCGATTTAAGTCTGGACCCATCCACACGACGAAGCCTTTTCTTTCAACTTAAAGGGCTCTTAAATCAATTTCTTTACTCCACTTCTGACAAGGGGATTAGCGCTGAAATCGGCCTTGCCGGGTTGAATTTGGGATAGTGTGGACGCAATTTGACGGTATTGGCCTCCGGGAGCTATCCCAGAGTGCTCCATTGTGGCCGCTCTGGACAGCGCTCTCAACTTAGATGCACTGGCCAGGTAGACAGGAAAAGGCCCGCGAACTTTTGAATTTCATTTCCTGTTTGGCCAGCGTGTTTGCAGAGCTCATTCAGCATGATGTGCACATTGCCAGGGCATGTTGCCCGGCCCGTGCTTTGTGAAAAGTCTTTGACCGTGTTCCTCTCGTCACCGCGCTGCCGTTGCCTCCTCACCTGGTTTTGGGCAAAACAATTGTCTGCCGTTTTTCTGACGGAGGGAGGGGCAACTGACGACATGGCTTACAGGGAATTAAAATCAACAAAAGGGGTGGCTTTGCATCAAGGAGAACCACAAACAGCTGTCACACAGAATGGCCCCCTCAAGGACTGAACTCAAAACCCTGGGTTTAGCAGACCGTTGATTTCACAAAACAAATCGGGTCAATTTCTTGTTTTGATCCATCTATCTTTTACATCTTAGGCTGGCAGCAGATGGTGCAGTACGACTACAAGCCATCGTTATCTCCTGGGTGCTCGGCAGAGATGGGCATGACCTGGCTGAGTCACTCCCATGTGTGCCCAGGCACCCCTGACCGATCTCACCAAGGTCGGCTAAAAGAGCACCCAGGAATATGACGATGGCTACCAATCGTAATGCACCGTCTGCTGCCAAAAGGCAATGAGCTGCTGCTGTATAGCAATGCAGACCCATGTCTGCCACCACCCAGGAGACGTACGGTGATGGTGAGCTGAGCGCACTCCATGCTTGCCGTGGTATGGCATTTGCTCAGGTAACCCAGGAAAAAAGGCGCGAAACAATTGTCTGCTGTTGCTTTCACGGAGGGAGGGAGGGAGAGGGAGGCCTGACGACATGTACCCAGCACCACCCGTGACACTGTTTTTGCCCTATCAGGCATTGGGATCTCAACCCAGAATCCCAATGGGCAGCGGAGACTGTAGGAACTGTTGGATAACTACTCATAGCTACCCACAGTGCAACACTCCGGAAGTTGACGCTAGCCTTGGTACTGTGGACACAGTCCGCCGACTTAATGCACTTAGAGCATTTTGTGTGGGGGGACACACAATCGACTGTGTAAAAACGATTTCTAAAAAAACGACTTCTATAAATTTGACCTAATTTCATAGTGTAGACATACCCTTAGTTGTATTTGGGAGAAACAGGTGTTAACATGTTGAAATTATTTAGTTACCTTTAACATTTTGGAACATAACCAGACAGTTTATATTGATATATTTTTTACCATTTGTTGTTATAACATTCTTATAGCTATAATTTAATACTTAATAAAGGTGCAAAAAAGTTTATAAAAATCCGACAGGAAATTAACATTTTGTTAATTGAATTACTGGTCTTGTTTCCCTTTACATTTTTTCCTTTGAATAAAAAAACCCCACTGTGATTAATAAAATATAATTATTTTTGTTTGCAATTGCATTATTTGCTGAGGCAGAAATATATGTACATATTTATAACTGAGGCCTTTTTGAGCTTTTGCAAAAAAAAATTAATTGGTTAATAATGTTATGATGGTTAAACCCCAACCATAATATTAAAATGGTGTGGTACTATTTATATTTTAAAAAAGTATAAAATTGACTTTTGTTGCAGCAAAATAAAAAAGTGGTCCCGTGACACACACAACACAGGACGACATACAGGACAAAATTACAATTAAAAATGAATGGCACCAGAATTATATTTATAACTATACAAGATAAGGCATTAAGAACCTTAGGTATTAAAGCAACACATTATAGAAAATAAACAGGTAAACGAAAGAGTTAAAGATCTAAATAAGCAAGTTATTACCTTTTTATTTTAAACTTTTAATAAGAATTGATTAAAAAAATCATATTAAGTTATTTTCCCCCTTTGTTGTATTAGGTTAATATGTAAAGGCATTTTTCATTTCTGTATATTACTTTAAAAACTCTGCTATATGGAAATGTTTCAAATATTAGTCAGTGGTTAGAATTAGAAGCAGAGTCTGCATTTCTGTTGCCTGGCAACCATATCTTCAAGAAAGTTAGGAGAAATTACAGCTGTTGATTCCTGAAGAGTAAAAATAATAATTTACTGGATTTATTTAAAGTAAAACTTTTACCTCATTTTCTCTTTATTTTGTTCTGTTTTCAGTTGCTTTGTCTTTTTTAGCAATGGTGGGTTTGGAATAACTATAACTTTTAAAGCAAAGAGAGAGAGCAGAATTGAGGAGAGACAGGGAATGCAGGGGAAGGGAGTAGGAAAGCACAACCTAGGAAGGGAGGGATACCTGAGCCAAGAAAGATTAACTCAATAAAATTATCTTAAAGTACAGGCAGCAGCCATCAGTTTAGCAAACAGAGGATATAAGGGAAAATTTAACTGACGTAAAAATATTTGAGAAAGAAGATTATTGGCTCTGTGAATTAAAGTAGTTGGGAACCTACACCCCTGTATTTTATCCTGGCTCTGAGATAAGAGTAGGGGTCATTAACTGCTCTAGCAAAATCTGAATTTGTTCCCCCAGTGTCTGTCGTTTTTGTCTGCATGCCAGATAGATTGAAAGAGTGCCTTTGCCTGCTACAGTTAACTGTTTTTGGGCAACTCCATGTATTAATGCATCAATTTTAGGTATTAAACTGCTGACTCTCAGTATTTCACTTTGAAATTATTTTTTATCCACTCCTTTGCGATCAAATCACAGCGTCTGTCTCCTAGCGTGCCCTGTGAACTGTTCCATTTTTTTCCTTCGTCTGATTTACCAATCCAGTGAAAGTATTGTTTGCTACTTCTCCCTCCTGTGCACTTACTTTTCTTGTTCTGACAGGCACCAGTGTAGGTCTCAGTTTAGGTTTTAGTGGAACCTGGCTTTTATCATACAGGTAGTTGCAATGCAGTGGTCCCTGCCCCTGGTTTGTTAGGTGACCAGTTTGGGTCATTCCCAATGTCCCCATTGCAGCACCCATTTCAATCATTCCATGTTACATCATCTAATTTTTCTCAGGCCATCTTTTTCCATTTCTGTTTCCATTCTTCAGGCACTATATAGGTACCTGAAGCCTGTTGCTGACTAATATTTATACTAGGGGATGGCACTTCCATTTTCGGCAGATTCTTTACAGCTATTTCCAACATTTTATTCTGTTCCTGTGCTTTCTGTAATGTATAATGTCTCTGAACTGCTTGCCACCCTGCTAGGAGAGCAGAAGCATTTCAGAGCTCTGTTGCTTCTCTTGCTTCTTTTAACTTTTTCTTAGTTTCAGTTAGTTGCCCTACCAATTTTGTGGCCTGTTGTGTACATTTCTTACTCTTACTATTTTCTAGGACTACAGTCTCTGCCGAACCTTACAGATTCCATTCCTTGTTTCTTCCCCCATCTCTTTTAAATTTATATGCACCGCCTTTACTGGCAATCCAGCATGTCCACACTTCATCAAATTCTGGGGGGATTTTCAGGGAGGAGATAAGGGGATTCCCTCGCTCAGAGTGTTCTGCCATGTTAGATTGTGATTCCTACACAGGACAGCTTGCCTACTTACTAGATCCGCGGTTGGGGTCACCATTGTTGTCAGTTGTTGGATGTATGTGTTGTCTCTGTGTGTAGCACCAGTTCTGCGCGAATAGCAGACCCAGCGGACCTCGATTGAACTGCCCAAGAAGACCACAGACTTGGTTTAGTAGTGGAGGCGCTCTGCCAGGTTTATTGCCAACAAAGTAAGACACTAGCTCCCTAAATCTACGTCTACAGTTAGACTAGCACATATACGGCCATGACAATGGACTAGCTAAGTTAACAGCAGGACTTTCCATTCTCCCCTCGGCCAGATAAAGACATTGCCTCTGTGACCTCTCTTTTACACATTGATACAAACAAGTTACCTATTGCCCTCTGACATGGTTAGTTCCCCCCCCCCTTTTTACCTTATACCTGTTGGTTTGACCAAAACATCTCTATCCATCACCCTGTCATCCTGATGTTATCTTTAGGAGGGGTCCTTGTATCCTCTTTGGGGAGTGTGTTTATACCATAACTTTGTATCGGGGTATTCTGGTATTACCCTTCTGGAATGTGTTTACATGAATACTTAGTGCCTAGGAGTGCTTGTGTTTTTGGAGCGTCAGCCCTGTTCTTGCCAAGTGCACGTATCAGACAGTGAACCTGAAAGCAGGCATCTGCTTTGTAACAAGGCAACTAATTCTGCTTTATGTTAGCAGGGCTTGACTCTGTTTGGGCATTAGGCATTACGCTAGGCCTTTTATATCAGGCCTCATGTCTCAAACTCTCTCTCTCTACTACAGCATTCACAGACATCATGCAAAGCACAACACGCTGTGTGACAAAGTTCCTCCTCTGCCTTGGTGGGTACTGCGCTTATTGGCGGATTTGCTCGCCTCAGAGATTCACGGCAGCCCTTAGTTTGGCCACTGTTGCTAGTAGCTCAAACCTGCCATTTGCTCAGCTAACCCCATGACTGGCCAGCATGGGGAAAAGGAAGAAGAACAATACCCTCAGTCTCTGCTGGTCCACCTAGTGGGTCGGGGGACAGGCCAGGGACCTTCCTCTCTGGTGGGACCCACAGTCCAGATCAACTCCTCCTGTATCCAATAGGAAGTTGGGGGGATGGGGGGAACCTGGGCCTGCCCTCTACTCCAGGTTCCAGCCCAGGTCCCTGTGGATCACAGCTGTCTACAGTGTTTCGTGTAACATTTGTGTGACAGCTACAACTCCCTGGGCTACTTCCCCATGGCCTCCTCCCAACAGCTTTTGTATCCTCACCACAGGAGCTTCTTCCTGATGCCAGATAGCATTTGTATTCCTCAGTCCTCCAGCAGCACGCCCTCTCGCTCTCAGCTCTTTGTACGCCCCTCACTGACTGAAGTGAGGTCCTTTTTAAACCAGGTTCCCTGATTAGCCTGCCTGTCTTAATTGATTTTAGCAGCTTCTTAATTGGCTCCAAGTGTCCTAATTAGCCTGTCTGCCTTAATTGGTTCCAGCAAGTTCCTGATTGTTCTGGAACTGCCCCTGTTATCTTACCCAGGGAAAAGGGACCTACTTAACCTGAGGCTAATAGCTTTCCCTTCGATCACTCTCCTGTAGCCATCTGGCCCAACCCTGTCACAGCTGCTACAATCCAAACCACACTGGCCACATTGGCATCCAGCTGATACTGGAGACATCACCAATGTGCTTTCAGACACCCAAAGGCACAGTTCACCACCATTCTGCATCTACTCAGTTGGCAGTTGAATTCCCTTTTGCTTGCCTGAAGTATGCCTTCATTAGCCATGGTAGTAACGAGTATGCGAGGCTGACGAAAATAAATGTTGACACAGAAACACTGTACGTAACAACAACACTTCTGGAGACTAAAGATCTTCCTTGCCCGAACTGTACAGTCCCAACATACTGAGCACCCTTGTGTCATGAACCTCTCTTGTGTGGCTGACTGTGTTCATGAACCAATCCTGTGGTCCACTAAGCCTTGGTGAACTCGTGAATAGTAACCTTTTCAATTAACGTATTCACTGGCCCTTTTTCGTGGACAAAAAATAGGAATGTGTGTTCCATCAGTGGCCTCATACAGTTCAGAAACCCCATTCTCTGAAATCCCACTATAATTTCAGGGTCCTTGGTGGTGCCAACCACTGGTTGGTAGATCACAGTAGTGATAGCCTTGCACACTTGTGCCATCACTGCCCCAACAGTTGACTTTCCCACCCCCAACTAGTTTGCAGCTGCCTGGTAACTGTCAGGTGTTGCCAACTCCCAAACAGTGATGACCTCCCATATTTGTACGAGTATCGATTTTCAAAATCAAGTGGTCTGGCACTGGATCATTGATGCAAGTTCAATGTAACTCAAAGAGGGTATGCTTTTTCATCCTGAGGTACTTCAGCTACTGGTTTGAGATTTCCAAGATGATGTGGTCCCATCCCTCAATGCTGGTTTCCTGGGACCAGAAGTGGCAATCCACCCATGGCCATACCATTGCATTCTCAGCATTCAACACATCTGTTCCATGGACTTTCATTCTCCCTCCAAGTTGGCCATCTTTGGCATCTCAAAATTCTCTGGAGTGAATGCATCCAGTGTCTAGTATTGGACTTCATGAACATTTGTTCTGTGAGCAGGAGCAGAAGCAAATCCTCATGGACTTGCTCCATGTCTCCAAAGTAGTTTGGAAGAAGGGTGAGATGAGCGGGACCTGTCATTGCCAAAATGTGTGAAGGCAGCTTACAGTGCCAGCAACAACTAGAAAGGTGGTGGTTCTTAAGAGCTTGCTCATGTCGATTCCAAGTAATAGTGTGCATGCCACATGCACAGTCGGAAGGTATTTCCCCTAACAGCACCTGTTGGGTCAGCTGTGGAGCCCCCAGAGTCACCCCCTCATGGTGGTTGTGACAAAGTGGGGGTTTATTCATCTTGTTATGTTTCATATGAGTCTTACTGTCCTATACTAATACTATGTGTACCTCAGTTTCCCAGTGTACTGCACCAATACTTCGGTGGTGGGAATTGGGTGTGTGATCTTTGCTGAGGCCCTTGGGGCAGGTGAGGCTGCCCAGCTGTCTGCACCTATGTTACCTGAGACCCAGGATGAGGGTGTGACCAGGTAACACCTTTTGCCTAGGAAGTGAGACAAAGAGACGGAGGAGGAGCAACGGGGGCGGGGGGGGGGGGCGTCAGAGGTCAGGTCGCTCAAAGCAGGCAGTTTGCGTGGGGGGACTGGAAGAGGGGGAGTCCAGGGCATCTGGCCCAACACTCCCAAGATGGACTTGTCTGAAAGTCACTGATTTCTGTGATAGCAAGCTCTGTTCAATGCTGTATTCCTGTTGACTAATAAACCTTCTATTTTACCGGCTGGCTGAGAGTCACTTCTGACTGTGGAGTTGGGGTGCAGGGCCTTCTGGCTTCCCCAGGAGCCCCACCCAGGCGGACTCACTACAGGAAGCGCACGGTATGGAAGGGGATGCTGAGTACTCCGAGGTCGGACCCAGGAAAGTTGAAGCTCTGTAAGCTTCTTGCCCTGGAGACAGTATGCTCAGAGAGAGGAGGCATGCTCCCCCAGAGTCCTGACTGGCTCCATACAGAGTAGTTCCAGAAAATTGACCAGGTGACTCTGTGACAGTGGTGGATATAGGTCCCTGCCAACCCACCGCCTATTCAGTTCTTTCTTACCACCAGTGACAGTCGTTGGAGCTGAGTGTCTTGCTTGCCTCATCAAGTGCTTCCCCAGTAACTGAACTTTGAGCGTTTCTGTAAATAGTTTTATTTTTTTACTAGTAGTTAGTTGGTTAGAATTTGGAGGTCTCCCCCACCCACCCCCACCACTCCAATTTGTCGCCCTGACAGATCCCAGAAGGTATGCTACCTGCCAGGGGCCCATATCTGAGATGTTACGGAGGGATTGTCGAGGATCATCTGGCGCTCTGACTACTACCCCATGCTCCTCATCCATGTGGGCACTAATGATACTGCAAGGTATGATCCTCAGCAGATCAGAAGTGATACAAGGCTCTGAGAGTAAGGGTGAAGAAGTTGGGAGCACAGGTGGTGTTCTCTTTAATCTTTCTGGTCAAGGGTAGGGGCCCAGGCAGAGACAGATGCATCCTGGAGGTGAATGCCTGGCTGCGAAGATGGTGTTGCTAGGAGGGCTTCAGCTTCCTTGACCATGGGATGCTGTTCCAGGAAGAAGGACTGCTAAGCAGAGATGGGATCCACCTATCAAGGAAGGGGAAGAGTATATTTGGACACAGGCTGGCTAACCTAGTAAGGAGGGCTTTCAACTAGAGAAGGGTCATAATTTTTTGGGGGGGAAGTATGGGCTGTTATAGCAGGAATAAAAGAGAGACAAGACAGGCCAGGGGGAGTGGGGCAGGGAGCAAATCAGTATCTTAGATGTCTGATACTAATGCGAGAAGTATGGGGAATAAGCAGGAGGAATTCAAAATGCTAGTAAATAAACACAACTGTGACATAGTTGGCATCACAGAGACTTGGTGGAATAATACGCTTTACTGGAATATTGATATAGAAGGGTACAGCTTGCTCACGAAGGACAGGCGGGGGAAAAAAGGGAGTTGATGTTGCCTTATATATTAAAAATGTATATATACTTGGACTGAGGTTGAGATGGAAATAGGAGACAAACTTGTTGAAAGTCTCTGGGTAAGGATAAAAGGGGTAAAGAACTAGGGTAATGTCATGGGAGGGGTCTACTACAGACCACCTAACCAGGAAGAAGAGCTGGATGAGGCTTTTTTAAAATAACTAAAAAAAGCACCCAAAGCACAAGCCTTGGTGGTGATGGGGGATTTCAGCTACTCAGACATCTGTTAGGAAAATAACACAGCAGAGCACAGACTATCCAACAAGTTCTTGGAATGTATTGGAGACCTTTTTTTATTTCAGAAGGTGGAGAAAGTTACTAGGGGAGAGGCTGTTCTAGATTTGATTTTGACAAATAGGAAGGAACTGGTTGAGAATTTGAAAGTGGAATGCAACTTGGGTGAAAGTGATCATGAAATAATAGCGCTCATGATTCTAACAAATGGTAGGAGGGAGACGAGCAAAATGTAATGAGTTTCAAGAAGACAGACTTTAGCAAACTCAGGGAGTTGGTAGGTAAGATCGCATGGGAAGCAAGTCTAAAGGAAAAAACAATTGAAGACAGTTGACAGTTTTTCAAAGAGACATTATTAAGGGCACAAGAGCAAACTATCCCACTGTGTAGGAAAGATAGGAAGTATGGTGAGAGACCACCCTGACTTAACCAGGAGATCTTCAGTGATCTAAAAATAAAAAAAGAATCCTACAAAAAATGGAAATTAGGTCAGATTACAAAGGATGAATATAAACAAATAGCACAAGTATGTATGGATAAAATTAGAAAGGCCAAGGCACAAAACAAGATCAAACTTGCTAGAGACATAAAGGGTAACAAGAAAACATTCTACAAATACATTGGAAGCAAGAGGAAGACCAAGGACAGGATAGGCGGTGGTGGGGTAGTGGGGAACAATAACAAAAAATGTGGAAATGGCAGAGGTGCTAAATGACTTTTTTTGTTTCGATTTTCACTAAGAAGGTTGGTGGTGATTGGACGTTTAACATAGTGAATGCCAGTGAAAATGAGGTAGGATCAGAGGCTAAAATAGGGAAAGAACAAGTTAAAAATTACTTAGACAAATTAGATGTCTTCAAGTCACCAGGGTCTGATGAAATGCATCCTATAATACTCAAGGAGCTGACTGAGGAGATATCTGAGCCATTAATGATTACCTTTGAAAAGTCATGGAAGACAAGAGAAATTCCAGAAGACTGGAAAAGGACAAATATAGTGTCAATCTATAAAAAGGGAAATAAGGACAACTCGGGCAATTACAGACCAGTCAGCTTAAGTTCTGTACCCAGAAAGATAATGGAGCAAATAATTAAGCAACCAATTTGCAAACATCTAGAAGATAATAAGGTGATAAGTAACAGTCAGCATGGATTTTTCAAGAACAAATCGTGTCATACCAACCTGATAGCTTTTGACAGGGTAACAAAGCTTGTGGATGGGGGTGGGAGAAGCAGTAGACGTGATATATCTTGACTTTAGTAAAGCTTTTGATACCGTCTCACATGACCATCTCATAAACGAACTGGGGAAATGCAACGAGATAGAGTTACTATAAGATGTGTGCAAAACTGGTTGAAAAACTGTTTACAGAGAGTAATCATCAGTGGTTCACAGTCATGCTGGAAGGGCATAATGAGTGGGGTCCTGCAGGGATCAGTTTGGGGTTGGGTTCTGTTCAATATCTTCATCAATGATTTAGATAATGGCATAGAGAGTACACTTATAAAGTTTGCAGATGATACCAAGCTGGGAGGGAGTGCAAGTGCTTTGGAGGATAGGATTAAAATTCAAAATGATCTGGACAAACTGGAGAAATGGTCTGAAATAAATAGGATGAAATTCAATAAGGACAAATGCAAAGTACTCCACTTAGGAAGGAAGGAACAACCAGTTGCACACATACAAAATGGGAAATGACTGCCTAGGAAGGAGTACTGCGGAAAGGGATCTGGGGTCATAGTGGACCACAAGCTAAATATGAGTCAATAGTGTAACATGTGGTCCTCAGACTCCACCACCTCCTCAGCCTGAAGCCCCATGTTACTGGCCACCCTGCGCAACAGCTCCTGGTGCACTCTGCTATGGATGGGGGGTGGCCCCAAAGGATGAAAACCCTGTCACCGATTCGTCCAGCGAGGATGACAATGAAGCCATAGGCGGCACCGGACCCTCCTGTCCCTCCAGATCACTGGACATGTCCTGCTCAGTGCTGTGCTGCTCACTGCCCACAGCAGCATCAGTCAGTGGTGGATCTGGGACCTGGACATAGCTCAGTGCTGTGGACCAAAGCCGTCTCCGAGCCCCGAGGCGTGAGACAGCCCCTGGGTAGTGGTGGGATACCACCTTCTGATACCACGGACTGGGAGCCTAGAGTGTGTGCCCTGGGCTTGGTGATATGCCCACAGGGTCCTGAATGGCCATTGCCTCCTGCCTATATCAGCTCTGCTCCAATTGGTGCCAACGGCACCTAGAATAGTAGTACTCTGCTTCTGAGTCTGATGACTGCGACCTAGAGCACAGAGATCACAGCGGTGATGTGTGGGACAGTGCCGGAAAGCAGTGCCATGGAGAGGGCGAACAGTGCCTCATCATCTCGGGATGGGGCACTGCAGAGCTGTTATGGTATCAAGTCCCTGGCCACTTGAATGTGTCTGGGGTGGAAGGGAGCTCAAGTTCCTCCACCTGGCACACTCTAGCAGGAGAATCCAACGGCACCAGACTCGCTGGATCCCTTTGTGGGCCTGTCGACAGTGCAGGCTCCCGCGAGACCAGCACCACGTGTTCTTGCGTAGACTCCCGGAGGCACTGTCAAACTTGGCCATTCTAGTTGTGGGCAAGCGCACTCTGTCCGCCTTCTTGTGCTGCTTAGGCTGCACCAGAGAGTGCGAGTGGTCCCATGTTGTCTCCATGGGCTTCGGCATCTGAGAGTGTCAGGGTCTCTGTGCCCAGAGTCCTTCCTGCATGCCGTTTCTCGAACAGAGGCTGAAGCACTCCACACGGAGCCAGCTGGGGGGTGGAGGGCCACTTCATAAGGAGTTGCTTCAGCCTGAAGTCCCTTTCCCTTTTTGTCCTCGGGTGGAACCCTTTGCAGATCTTGAAGCAATCTGTTTGATGTGCCTCCCCCAGCCACTTCAGGCAGGAGTTGTGGGGGTTGCCTGTTGGCATGAGCTTGTGGCAGGTTCCGCACGGTTTAAACACTTGGGCTCTGTCCCCCTCAGAAGAGAGTCACTGACCACCACTACCCTATGTTTTCTCCTATTAGTGGTGGCTCATCGCTCATTGCCAGAGCAGTATACCGGTTTTCCATCACCATGTTGGGTGAGTTGAGAGTAGGGGTGGAGCATTTCCTGCTGCCAGAAGTAACCAGCAGCCAGTGTCCTCTCTGTGACAGAGCCATATCCTCCTGCCCTGGCGGTGTGACAGCAGTCCTCTGTAGCTGGATACCTTCCTCAGCATTGGATGTCTCCATATGAATATTCTCAAGGAATTCCTCATGGGCACGGATGCTCCTCAACCTAGCTACCTCCTACTGTAGCTCTCTCGCCTGCTTCCTGAGAGATTCGACCAGCAGGCACCTTTCACACTGGTTGGTCCCCCCAGCCTGGCTTTCTGAGAGTGGGAAATGCAGGCCACAGTCTCTGAAAATCCACACCAGGATCTGGGTAGAGGCATCCATGGTTAGGTTGTCTGTCTGGATACAGGCATAGGTGGAGGAGACAGGAGCAGCGTTGGCACTGGCGATGCGGCCCTTCCTAATCATAGTGGTTATATTACATATCCCTCCCATAGACTCCCTCTCAAATTCCCCTGTTTGCAGTCCCCTGTTCTCTAGCTCCCCTTGGTCGCTTAGCCTGTGGCTTTTAAGGCCTTCTCTCCTAGGTCACCCCTACCCCCTTGTTAATCACACAGGGGGAGGGTGATCACAAGGCTGAATGAGGTTGATGATGGAACAAGGCTCAAACAACAAAGGCTACACTCCTTGGACATTCGACAAGCACTGGCTTTTTATATTGAATGCACAAAGCTGTTCCAGAAGTCGAATCAGTTGTTCGTTGCAATTGTGGAGAGGATGTGAAGGGCCTCCAGGTGTCATAACAGAAAATTTCATCATGGATCATGTTCTGTAGCCGTTCATGCTATGATCTGGCAAAAATACCTGCCCCGAAGCTAACAGCACATTCCACAAGAGCGCAGATCTCCTTGGCAGCATTCTTGGCCCAGGTCCTGATCCAGGAGATCTGCAGGGCAGCGACGTGGTCTTTGGTCCACGCTTTCACTTCTCACTTTGTCAATACCCAGCACTCCAGGACAATGTGGTATTCGGCAAAGCAGTACTTCAGTCTGCAATTCCATGAACTCTCACCCCACGTTCTAGGTAAGGCTTGAGAGTCATCCGCTTGGAATTGACATGAGTACTCAAAGAAGGAAAGACAGTTACTTACCTTCTCGTAACTGTTGTTCGAGATGGGTTGCTCATGTCCATTCCAAGACCCACCCGCCTTCCCCTCTGTCAGAGTATCCATCAAGAAGGAACTGAATAGGCGGTGGGTCAGAGGGACCTATATTCACCACCATGAAGGCGCGACTCCAGGGGGCTTCACAGCTGACCCAACAGGTGCTGGTAGGGGAAAAACCTTCTGACAACTGTGCACGTGGCACACATACACCTACTTGGAATGGACATGAGCAAGGGAAGGGATAGCTCAGTGGTTTGAGCATTGGCCTGCTAAACCCCAGGTTGCGAGTTCAATCCTTGAGGGGGCCATTTAGGGACCTGGGGCAAAAATCTGTCTGTGGATTGGTCCTTTTTTGAGCAGGGGGTTGGACTACATAACCTCCTGAGGTCCCTTTCAACCTTGATATTCTATATTCTAACACATCTCAAAAAACAACAGTTACGCAAAGGTAAGTAACCATTTTTTCCCAGTGTTACCTCTGATGCAAAGGACTTTGGGATACCATGCCTGAATTAGCAATGCAATGTTGCATGCCATAAAGGACCAGCGTGGACACGGGTAGACACCTGTGGACACCATATACCCATGCCAGCAATGACATATGTGGATAGGCAAGTACGGGGTGCCCATACACTAGCAGTGTGTGCACATGTATCTGTGTCTGCTCGCAAGTGTAGACATACCCTAATAGAGAAAGTAAATGTACAGTAGGAGCAAGAGCTTTAGTTACTTGGGTAAACAGTACCTTTTTATTATCTTTGTTTTTGCATGCAACAAATCATTTTTCAGCCTGCCTGGAGTTGCAAAGAAAGATGAGCTTTGTTTCCCTAACTGCTAGTGACCACTAAAGGTTGCTTGGGCTAGTGTACCTCTTCAAGTTTGAGGCAGTCACTGGGGGAAATGAGGGACCATCCCAGGCGCTGCTCTCTTTTGCTGTCCTTGGGGAAGTTTGAAAGTTATGCTCTTTTCCTCCTGGTCTGTGTAGGCAAATTCATACAATTCAGGACTTTTCTAACTAGGTGCCTGTTTGCCCTCATTACCTTGGTGTATGGGTACCATGCATGTATTGATGAATTTGTTCTTATGGCAACCCTGGAGGTAGTTTTGTGATATGTATCTATTTTGCAGATGGAGATCTGGAGCTTGCCAGAGATCTCTCAGAAAATCTGTGCTTGGAGCTGGGAGTTGGGCCCAGAAGTCCTGGGTTCCACTCCCAGTGCCTTGACTTTGAAACCAACCCAGCTGTTACTGGCTGAGCAAAGTGAGACCCAACAATCTCCTTAGTGGCATTTCTCCTGCATTCGATCAATTCAGAATTTCAGGAAGCATTCTAGACATCTATGGGAAGAAGTCTATGGATTCTTGGTGACAATTGGAACATCAGAAAAGCCTCATTTCCATAGGGTGCCCATTTGGTGCTTTAGGTACGGGAGTATTTTGACATCAATGGTAATTCAGTCCCTCCCTCCAGTTCACTTGCATCCTTCAGTTCCCTTGTTTGAAATGGATGGAAATGGAACTGAATGGAATGGAAATGGAGTTACAGGTCAAGACTGAAGTGCTTTGACTGTTTTTGCGGGGGAGGAGGATTGAAGTCTGGAATAGCAGGGGCTGCTTCACATGGAGAGCTATGTTTGCTGAGTAGGAGTGAGGCTGGAGATTTGCAGTGTGGCTTCCTCCACACTATGACTGACTCAGGCAAGATCACTGACCTTGCCTAGTCAACACTGTTCATCTAAACAGTACCCATTTGGTGCTGTGGGCAGAGAGATCCCTCCACCTGCAGCACCAAACAGTCACTGTCAATAGGAAGCCAGGTAACAGGATTAGGGTTACTGGAGAGGGAGTGAGCAACTGGCTTAGTTACCTCTGATGTAACTGCTTAGGTTCCCCTGCTTACAGCAGCAAATAGTCATTGTCGCGAGACAATTGTTTGTACGAATCTGATAAAGCAACAAAGAGAAGAGGAGGATCAGCTTAGACAATTTAATAACAACATATATAGGTTTAGTGGAAGTATCCTGTAAAATTACAAGAAGTTCAGGGCTAGAGACTGTGTTCCCAACCCCCTCCCCTCCTTCACCCCCCATACTTGCCAGTTTAGCTTGCATAAGCAACGCAGTATGCAATCCTCTACTTCAGTCACTGCTCTCTAACTGTAGTAGATTGAAGATTTGTTTTTCCTCAGGGCAGGCCTGTAATATCTTAGGACCAAGTGGTTCTATCCCTTAAATAGCAGGGCTGCTGATCAAGTTGCTACTTTTCTCCCATTTAAGTCTCTATTTTCTCTCATTCCAAACATCTGTTTCTTGGGAAAGCAAGAATTAGAGCATCTTCTGAGAAGAGATCCCCTCCCTCATAGACAACCCATGCCTGTTGACAGAGTGGGGACACTATCCTGGAACAGTTTGTCACCTGCTCCCCACCCTCCTGGCCGCCCTCCCCCTCCAGGAAAGCAGCGGCCCCTCCAGGCAGCTCCCAGTTGTTCCTCTGCTCCTGCCTCTGCCTCAACTTGCCTGGTGAAGCTCACCAGCTCAGCTTCTCCGCAGTAAGGGTCCCTGCTGCACCATGTGACCGAGCAATCTTGGGGGTGGGGGTATGTGACCCAGCATGCCTCCTCCCCACTCGTTGCCTCTGCTTCCCCTCTCTTCTTTTCTTGATAGACTGCTTGCTATTGCATCTGGCATGGCTTTCTGACTTAAATTATTTTATGTGTATGAGAATAGACAATTTAAAGGTTATCACAACTTCTTTGAATGTTTCTTGACTGGACTATGATGCTTTTGCTGGGTGCCTATTGGGGGTAGTTCAAGAACCAAAACTATGACAGTATTTATAGCCACTGTGGGCATATGGTTGTGGTTAACCCTTCAGTCATGAATTTCAGACTTGAGGATTTCTCGTTACGAGAAGGCATATTTCTGGTAAAATTTAAATTGACTATTAATGGAAACTTTTGTTCTGGGATACGTAATAGGATTTCCAACAGTGCAGCAAAATGGTACTGAAGCAAAATAACCCCGAGAGATTACAGTAGAATTTTAAAAAATTTGTGCATTATTTTATTATTATTAATAGATTTCAGGTGAAAGTGCAAAATATCTAGTGGCCACTTAAAAGAATAATATAAAAAATCCTCAATTTTCTCCCCCATGAATTAAATCCAAATCCATTTTTTTTAATCATATGAATATTTGAAAATAATAGGAGACAATAACAGTCAGATGTGCTGTGGCTTTTGTTTAGAAGCAGGAAAATAAATATTCTTCTGGATCAGTAAAAGGGATGCTCTGTTAGTGCTTGATTTGCAGTGTGTCTGTTCCCTTCAGAGATGTTGTCACCATTAATATGGCTAACATTTCTTTGGGAATGAGGTGAGGAGGTAAAAATAACTGCACTACTGTTCATGTTGAAGAACCTCTAAGAAAAAGAGCAGTTAAAAATTGGTGTGATATGTAAATATAAAATGGGTGTTTTGAGGTTCTTCTTTGACTGCTATGTCCTATGTGTATTCCACACATGGGTATACATGCACTCTGCGTGCCTGAAATTGGAGGTTTCTAGCAAGTAGTGTCCACTGGCTCACACCCGTGCAATTGTTCTCCCCATGCTCTGAGCCAAGTGCATAAGGGGTGGGGCAGACTGACGCCTCTCTAGGTCCTTCTTACTGCCGCATGGCTTGAGTCAGAATCTACTGTGTCCACAGATTTCTCAGTGCTTCTTTCGTCTTCAAACCTGTAAATATATTGTACATAGTTTTTTTTCTTTAATATTTTAGTGTTTGAGGTTTTTAATCTTAGTATATCTTAGTGTCTCCCTACCAGTTCAGAGTACTCCTATTTGGGCTAGCAACACCACTTTCGCAAAGGCTTTCTGAGTGGTGTAGCCCAAATGAGACATCACAGTTTACACAGTTCCATATCTGAATGACTGGCTCCTAATGAGTCACTTCAGTCAGGAGGTCCAGTCAGTAACTCTGTTCTTGCTCCAACATCTAGCAGACTTGAGAATCTGTGTTAACTAAGAAAAGTCCACTTTGATTACAACAAGAGCAATAGACTTTATAGGAGCAACCCTAGATTTGATCTCAGCAAGAGCCTATCTCCCTTTGGAAAGATTCCAGACCATGAACAATTTGATAAGAACATGAACAACACTTTCAGACCATAAACCACTCTCAATTAGGCACATGGCATCATGTACCTATGTAACACCATTTGTCAGGCTTCACCTACATTGCCTACAAGCCTGGCTCCATTCTATTTACTCACAGCAGAGACCACATAAACACCAGAGTAACAATTTCCACCAAGGTCACAGGTTGTTTTGCTTGGTGGATAAACCCAGAACAAGTATTTGTGGGAGTTTCTTTAATTACATCCACACCTGATGCAACCAGCTGCAACCCTGATTGGATGGGGAGCCCACCTGGACAACCACGCTGCATAAAGCACTTGGTCTACTCAGGAGCCAGTATCCATATCAGTCTACTAGAGCAGAGAGCAGTCCATCTTGCCTGCAATGCATTCTTCCCACTTATTCAGTCTCACCATGTCCAAGTACTGTCAGACATCATAATGACTGTCTTTTACATAAACAACCAGGTGGAGCAAAAATCACTTCCTTTCTGTCAAGTATCAGAGGGGTAGCCGTGTTAGTCCGGATTTGTAAAATCAGCAAAGAGTCCTGTGGCACCTTATAGACTAACAGACATATTGGAGCATGAGCTTTCGTGGGTGAATACCCACTTCATCGGATACATGCATCCGACGAAGTGAGTATTCACTCACGAAAGCTCATGCTCCAATATGTCTGTTAGTCTATAAGGTGCCACAGGACTCTTTGCTGCTTCCTCTCTGTGTGCACCAAAAATTACATAATTCTCTCTGCTACGTACCTACCAGGCACACAGAATTCTCTAGCAGTCAGTTTCAGCAAGCACTTTGCCCACAGACCATGAGGGGGAGATACCCAATTCCGTCCTGAACAAGATCTTTGCATAGTGGGGAACACCATCCTGGGATCTTTTCGCATCCCAAACAAACAAAAAGTTCACTCTTTACTGCTCCAGGACAGCCCTGGGCCATGGTTCCAGGGGAGATATACTATTCCGTTATTCTGGACAATCCATCTCAGGGCTTTCTATTAGTTCCCTGTGGGTCCAACAAGCAGCAATCATGCCTTCTGCCCTCCAGTAGAAGGATAGTCCATTCTTACTGTCTTTTAGATTCCTGAAAGCTCTAGGACCTTCTCATTAGTGGTGAAAACTGCACCACAATGGAACCTCAACCTTGTACAATCAATACTTATCAAATCACCATTTGCATCACTGGCAACATGTTCTATGTCCCACATTCCCACAAAGGTCACCTTTTTAGTTGCTGTCACATTGGCCAGAAGCCAGAGCCAATTGGGAGCACTTGTGGTTATGCTATTTTCGTCAGAAGATGATTTCCCTTTGCCTTCGCCTTCACCTGAAATCCATCCGTAAAGAAATTTCTGAGCTTTGCATCAATTGACCTACCTGCTTAATGGCAGTCTTCCCAAAGTCTCATACTTCCAAAGAGACTTCACTCTTTGAACATCAGACAAGCTGTAATGTTCTACCTGCAAAGGACAAAATCAATTAATAAATCACTAAGACTGTTTGGCACTATAGTGGAACGGTTGTGAGGACAGGTATCTGCTCAAAGAATCTCTAACTGGATCTCTGTCTACATCATTCTGTGTGTCCAGGTGACACACACTTCTCCTCTGAATGGGGTAAGAGCCCATTCCACTAGAGCGCAAGCAACCTCAACAGCATCTCTTCGAGAGGTACCTATACTGGACATCTGTGGAGCGGCTACCTGGAGCTCTGTCCATACATTCACAAAATATTAGGCCTTAGTTCAAGCCGCCTCTATGGATGCAGCTACAGATGTAGCTTTCTAGAACATTAAGCTCTACAGATGCAGCTGTTCAGACTGTGATATTACAAGTATCTATACCAACTGCATCCCCTCACCCCCCTCCTGTTAAATATTGCTTATCGATCACCCACAGGTAGAATACACATAGGGTCTCGTGTTCCAAGAAGAGATGCAAGTTACTGACCTGTTACTGGAGGTTCTTTAAAATATCTGGTCCTTATCTGTATTCCACTGCGCAGCTTCCTTCCCCTCTGCTTCAGATCCTTCTGCTTTTGTGGTAAGAGAGGAACAGGAGAGAGGCGTTGGTTTACACTGCCCCTTATACCATCACTTTGGAGGATAAGGAGAAAAACTTGCAGGACCAATGGACACAACTTGCTAGAAATCTCTGAGCACAAGCACATGGAATGCACACCTACACTTTTGTGTGGAATACAGATAGGGACCAGAACATTCTGTTATAGGTCAGTAACCTCCATTTCTTCCCTTCCCTTTAAGATCAGATCTTTTTTCCCCACTTACTATGTATGCAAATATTTGTAGTAGCTAAAAACCAATTGCTTTACTTTTTTTTAAATTTGATATACTGTATGTAGTTGTTAGCTTTCTAGAACATTAAGCTATTGCTACATATAATTTGCTGTGATTTAATCTTTTCCTATCTGTTTCTTAGGAAGTCCCATGTGCCCGCCTCAAAAATAAAGGTAAATAGTTGTAATATACTAACAGTGTATTAGCACCTTTATGAAATAGAAGCTTTAAAAACTTTCTACTCAAACTGATGTATTTTTGTGTTTGTTACTTCATATATTGAAAGAAAGTATGTGGATGAAAAGATCAGATACCAGTGGAGGTTGTATGAAGTATAGTGTCAATTTCATCCAGTACAGAATACTCTGATTTCATGTGCAAAGTTGGTGGTCTTGGATTTTATGTGTTTTTGCTATTTTTGTGTACTATATTATTTGCTTTGATTGCTTTTTTTAAAGGTTTATTTTAGATGTTTAACAACTTGTTCACTTAAATATGGTCTAAACCTTTGAATTCTTTGGAATCAAAGCATGGATGTGCATATATTTATATGCTTCTTCAAATCTGTAGCAGGATTCAAATAATAGTAAATACATCAGTATACCATTCTATGTGCTTTCAGTGTTAAAAATTTCCAATGCAAATAGTTGGTTTATACTCCTTCTGACTAGATCTTTTATTAAATCTATACTTGTAACCTCATGGAGAGGAAGACCTTTAGAACTTTTCAGACAAAAAGTCTCCACCAATTACTTAACCTTATTTTCTAAAGTTTTTTTCCCCTTTTTCTAGTATTTTCACTGTTGTGTCAAATACACTTGTGCAATCTTAACCCTAAATTTAGTGTTTTATATCAGAATAGTTGTTTAAAAAAGTTAACAGAAAGTGTGCAGCATAAAATGTATCTGAGTTTTTCTCCTCCTGAAATTCTTAATGTTTCAAGTTTTCATAAGCAAAATTTTCTTATTGGATTGTAATTCCAATCCATATTAAGCCCAAAGACTTTATATAGTCCAAAACGTTTCAGTCCCTCAGCAGACTATACTGTGTGCCACAGGCATAGAACAGGAGAGCAACGGCAGAGGCCCTGCAATGGCAGGGAATCGATTAGGTGAGATGATCCCAGCAGGTGAACCCCATGCTACAGAGGAAGGGGGAAAAAATAAACCAATCTGACCTGGAGAAAAATTCCTTCCCAGCTCCAAATCTCATGATAAGTATAACACGGAGCATTATGAGCAAAACACACTAGTCAGATTTCTAGAATGGATTCTATGTACCACCTCAGACCACTGGTCCACCTCATCTCTAATGCTTCAGAGGAAGGCAAAAATAAACAAAAAACCCACAGAATACATCTAGCCAATTGCTCATTGGTAGTGGGTCTACCCTTTTATTTCTACTGAATAGTCGATTTTAGACAAATATAGCAGGCTTTAACTTTTTAATCTTCTTCTCTTTCTTTTATTAGAGGAAATTTCCTGTGTTGTTGGGGGAGGCTTTAGTCACTGGTGTTTAACCATTAGGAATAGTGAAGGCTGTTCATCTTGTGGCTCAACATTTCACATTTCAGGCACTTGCTTGATATGCTTGGCATTTGCCAATTTAGTGCGGCTTTTTCTGGATATTCACTGGTCAGAAGCATTGCATGTGCCAACTAGGATCCATGTGATAGAGGAAGCCACGAGAGTTTTGAGGACAGGTTCAGAATAAGAACTGATTCCAGGCCCTTCTGTACGCTTTCAACCTTAGGTGACCACAAAGTCCAGTGCTGAAAAATTCTTGGTTTTCAGGGGGTCTGGATTGTCTTGTAGGCCACAGAGTTCTGCAGTATTGTTACTTAGTGCCAAGGGACAATCAGAAGAAAAAAAAAACAGCAGTATCACTGTTCTTCGCATGCACACAAGACTGAAATCTTTTGACCTGCACTATCCATTGGGGCTGTGCCTGTGCCCTGCATGTCTTTGTGTCCCTCAATTGAGAGGTAGAGTAGGGAACTGTAGTGCTGCTTTCCTTGCTGCTCAGGCTGATGAACTGGATTTGTGATTCTGTTTCACAACCACTCTTCTATTGCTGGTTTTGATTTGATGATCCTATTAGTGATTAGTGCTTCCCAGTATCTATTTTTATCAGGTCCTGTTTTACAATTGCCTTCATTTCAGTCTGGCTTCATTAACATAAGAAAGGCCGTACCGGGTCAGACCAAAGGTCCATCCAGCCCAGTATCTGTCTAGCGACAGTGGCCAATGCCAGGTGCCCTAGAGGGAGTGAACCTAACAGGCAATGATCAAGTGATCTCTCTCCTGCCATCCATCTCCATCCTCTGACGAACAGAGGCTAGGGACACCATTCTTACCCATCCTGGCGAATAGCCATTTATGGACTTAGCCACCATGAATTTATCCAGTCCCCTTTTAAACATTGTTATAGTCCTAGTCTTCACAACCTCCTCAGGTAAGGAGTTCCACAAGTTGACTGTGCGCTGTGTGAAGAAGAACTTCCTTTTATTTGTTTTAAACCTGCTGCCTATTAATTTCATTTGGTGACCCCTAGTTCTTGTATTATGGGAATAAGTAAATAACTTTTCCTTATCCACTTTCTCAACATCACTCATGATTTTATATACCTCTATCATGTCCCCCCTTAGACTTCTCTTTTCCAAGCTGAATAGTCCTAGCCTCTTTAATCTTTCCTCGTATGGGACCCTCTCTAAACCCCTAATCATTTTAGTTGCCCTTTTCTGAACCTTTTCTAGTGCCAGTATATCTTTTTTGAGGTGAGAAGACCACATCTGTACACAGTATTCGAGATGTGGGCATACCATGGATTTATATAAGGGCAATAATATATTCTCAGTCTTATTCTCTATCCCCTTTTTAATGATTCCTAACATCCTGTTTGCTTTTTTGACCGCCTCTGCACACTGCGTGGACATCTTCAGAGAACTATCCATGATGACGCCAAGATCTTTTTCCTGACTCGTTGTAGCTAAATTAGCCCCCATCATGTTGTATGTATAGTTGGGGTTATTTTTTCCAATGTGCATTACTTTACATTTATCCACATTAAATTTCATTTGCCATTTTGTTGCCCAATCACTTAGTTTTGTGAGATCTCTTTGAAGTTCTTCACAATCTGCTTTGGTCTTAACTATCTTGAGAAGTTTAGTATCATCTGCAAACTTTGCCACCTCACTGTTTACCCCTTTCTCCAGATCATTTATGAATAAATTGAATAGGATTGGTCCGAGGACTGACCCTTGGGGAACACCACTAGTTACCCCTCTCCATTCTGAGAATTTACCATTAATTCCTACCCTTTGTTCCCTGTCCTTTAACCAGTTCTCAGTCCATGAAAGGACCTTCCCTTTTATCCCATGACAGCTTAATTTACGTAAGAGCCTTTGGTGAGGGACCTTGTCAAAGGCTTTCTGGAAATCCAAGTACACTATGTCCACCGGATCCCCCTTGTCCACATGTTTGTTGACCCCTTCAAAGAATTCTAATAGATTAGTAAGACACAATTTCCCTTTACAGAAACCATGTTGACTATTGCTCAAGAGTTTGTTTTTCTATGTGTCTGACAATTTTATTCTTTACTATTGTTTCAACTAATTTGCCCGGTACCGACGTTAGACTTACCGATCTGTAATTGCCGGGATCACCCCTAGAGCCCTTTTTAAAATATTGGCGTTATATTAGCTAACTTCCAGTCATTGGGTACCGAAGCCGATTTAAAGGACAGGTTACAAACCTTAGTTAATAGTTCCATAACTTCACATTTGAGTTCTTTCAGAACTCTTGGGTGAATGCCATCTGGTCCCGGTGACTTGTTAATGTTGAGTTTATCAATTAATTCCAAAACCTCCTCTAGTGACACTTCAATCTGTGACAGTTCCTCAGATTTGTCACCTACAAAAGCCAGCTCAGGTTTGGGAATCTCCCTAACATCCTCAGCCGTGAAGACTGAAGCAAAGAATCCATTTAGTTTCTCCGCAATGACTTTATCGTCTTTAAGCGCTCCTTTTGTATTTTGATCATCAAGGGGCCCCACTGGTTGTTTAGCAGGCTTCCTGCTTCTGATGTACTTAAAAAACATTTTGTCATTACCTTTGGAGTTTTTGGCTAGCCGTTCTTCAAACTCCTCTTTGGCTTTTCTTATTACACTCTTGCACTTAAGTTGGCAGTGTTTGTGCTCCTTTCTGTTTGCCTCACTAGGATTTGACTTCCACTTCTTAAAGGAAGACTTTTTATCTCTCACTGCTTCTTTTACATTCAGCTTGAAGGGAGCCATTTCTCAAAGAGAGGCTTCTCCGCTGTCTGGAGAGCAGCAGAATGTATGCTCTCTTGCTGTCAGAGTTAGAAATTCTTTGTGGCCTGATGTGGTACCAAGATATTTTGGATTTCCCTCTGTTGGTATTCAAGAAATGGTCTCAAAGACCAGTAATTCATCCTGTGATCCCTCAGTGGAACTTGATCCTCATCCATGTAGATTTTGATGCTACCAACTCTCATGAGAGGCCTCAGGACAAACTTCTTTCCTTTAAGATGTTTTTTCTTTCCAGAGTGATTTCAGGTGAGTGAATGAATTGAACTCTCATCTTTTCTCCTCCTTACTTCCCTTGTTTTCCAGAAGGATATTTTTTTGGTTTCATTCAGAATTTGTTCACATGATGAATACCACATTCTATCTATTGTTCTTCTCCTCTCAGTCCTAATCTAGTATTCCCCACCCACGACTAGAAGCTGCATTTATTGGATGTTAAACATGTTGTCAACTTTAATCCTATTCTAAGTTTAGAACGTCAAAGCAGGGTTACAAAGGTAATGCTGTATCTACCATAGCTTTTGGTAGGTGGGTCTTATGCTGTATTCTTAAAGCATATGACCAGACTGTCAGATAAACTTGTCAGATTCCATGTAGCTAGAGAAATCTTCATGAGCAGTGAACATGCTGAAGCTTTCATGAACAAGGTAAGACAGCAGCATGGTCATCTCCTCACTCCTTTATAAATTGTCATCAGTTAGGTATCTCCACTTCGCAGGATACCTCCTTTGGCTGCAAGGACCTGATAGTGGCATGTTAAGGTAGTCCCACCTCCTTGGTTACTGCTTGCTACATCTTCTTTTCGTGCCTTAATCCAGTGTTGTAGGATGGAAGAGAGAGACATACAACAAAGGGGGAAATTACCAGTAATTCTGTCTTTTCCTCTTCTATACTATATCTCATCCACCTCCCCTTTGGGTGTTGTTTTGCTGCTTGTTTTATTTCTTTCTGTCTTTCATACTGTTTCCTTCTCTATAGATCTGGAAGTTCTCTTCCTGATGGGATGCAGTTGTAACTGAGACTTACGGAATCAGGGGCAGGGTTTTAGAATTCTTTGCCTCCCTGCTTCCAGTAGGTGTCACCATAACACTGTCTTTGAATTCAGTGTTGTAGGATGGGAATTGAGGAGACTACAACAGTGTCACCGGTAACTAATATTCCCTACTTTATGTAGCAACATAAAGATGGTCAAATTTTCAGATTTTTAAAATCCATTAGCTGTTTCATGAACCACTTTCTTAATATGTTTAAGTAGTTCTAAGTATGTTATTATAAACTTCCAAATTATGCTTTTATCAGTACTTGTCACTATTCTGCAGGCATGCTTAGGTACTGCTGTAGGTATTTGAATGTAAACTGAAATGCAACAGCGTCAGCCCACATTGGAGGTACCTCACAAATGACTCCACTTCTCTTGTAACCTGCCATTTACAGGGACTTTTTGCTCAGAGCATTTAATCAGTATATTGTCAGTTTACAATCTGTCGCCAATTTGAATGGTCTAAAAATCAAATGGTGGTGGTTTTTTCTTACCAGGATCATTCCCCTTAATTAAAGACTAGTGATGGTCATTTTAATATTGAGGCTATTAAGCAAGAAGCCAAATACAACCACCAGGCTTATGTTTCAAACGAATTATAAAAGACAGTTTGGTCCGGTGTCACATTATAAATCCTCTTTATAATAGCCTCTCTATACAGTGATTTGTGCTGCACCTGTAATAACGTACCCTATTTTCTTCATTTCATATTAATTTTAATGTGGTCTTGCTACACACATTTACTTATCGCAATTGTATAATATGTAGTCAAAGGTTGAATGTTTAAATAATAAATACAAACACATTTTTTCTACTTGAACAGCTGATATTACGTTTATGTGTGACAAGCGATGTAACAAGAAACGGTCATGTGGACGACACAAGTGTAATGAAATTTGCTGTGTGGTAAGTTCATTTATGCAGTGTAAGGTATGTCTACACTGTGAAATTAGGTCGATAGTATAGAAGTCGATTTTTAGAAATCGATTTTATACAGTCGATTGCGTATGTCCACGCTAAGCGCATTAAGTCACCGAAGTGCGTCCTCACTACTATGGCTAGCATCAACCTACAGAGCAGTGCACTGTGGGTAGCTGTCCCACAATTCCTGCAGTCTCCGCTGCCCATTGGAATTCTGGGTTAAGCTCCCAGTGCCTGATGGGGCAAAAACATTGTCACAGGTGGTATAGTGGTAGGGCCCCCACCTAGAATGCCATGCAGCTGTTCATAGAAGCGGCATGTGTGGGGCTCTGACCTGGAGCGACCGTTTGCCTCCTTTGTCTTTTGGTAGGCTTGCCTGAGCTCTTTAACTTTAACGCGGCACTGCTGTGTGTCCCTGGTGTAGCCTCTGTCCAACATGCCCTGTGAGATTTTGGCAAATATGTTTGCATTTCTTCTTTTGGATCAGAGTTCTGCCTGCATAGATTCTTCTCCCCATACAACAATCAGATCCAGTGTCTCTCTTTCGGTCCATGCTGGAGCTCGTTTGCGATTCTGGGACTGCATGGTCACCTGTGCTGCTGAGTGCAGCTGAGCTCGCCACACTGACCAAACAGGAAATGAAATTCAAAACTTCCCAAGGCTTTTCCTGTGTACCTGGCTAGTGCATCAGAGTTCAAAGTGCTGTCCAGAGCAGCCACAATGGAGCACTCTGGGATAGCTCCCAGAGGCCAATACCGTCAATTTGCATCAGCACTACCCCAAATCTGACCCAGAAAGGTCAATTTTAGCACTACTCCCCTCGCCGGGCAAGAGTTACAGAAGTCGATTTTAAGAGCCCTTTAAGTTGACGAAATGGGGTGGTTGTGTGGATGCGGTCATTTTAAAATCGCGGCTAAATTCGACCTAACCCCATAGTGTAGACCAGGGCTAAGAAATGGTTCAATGTAAAATGCTACATCTGTACTTATTTATTTTTTTTAAATAGTATGTGAAAAGGCTCCTAAGATGTAGATTCCCTGTTTTGTAATGTAAAATATTCATCCTTACACTTTGTTCAAAAAGTCTTTAGGATTAATGCTGTGCACCCAAGTGTGATTGTGTAACTAAGACAGTTGTTCTCAGCTCGTGGCCCGCAGGTCACATGCAGCCCAATTAGCACACAGCTGCAGCCCAGCTGTGTGCTAAAGGCTATAGGGTCTCAGCTGTGTGCTAAAGGCCTTAGGGCTGGGGTCCTAGCTGCCTTGCTGCCCGGCTCCTGCAGGCCTGGCTGCACTGCCGCCTGACCACCGCGGGGCCGGCTCCGGGGGCCCAGCTGCCTGGCCTCGCTTTCTGGAGGGGTCTCTGAGTGGGGTTGCTGAGTATAAGGGTCTGTGAGGGGGTTTGGGAGAGGTGTGCTGTGGTTCTCAACCTGCAGCCCGGGTAACATATTGTGGGCCGCATATATGAAAATAGGTTGAGAACCACTGAACTAAGAGCTTGTCAACACACAAGCTGTACCACTTTAACTATACTAGTATACTTAAAGCAGTACAACCATTTAGTATGGACACAATTCTACCAGTATAAATGTGCCTTATACCAGTATAGCTATTCCCATCTGGGAAGCGGAGTAAACTGTACTGGTATAACGCATCTATATATCAGTTTAACTGTGACCATGCTAGGGGTTGTATAAAATAACAACTTTGGTTTAAAAAAAAAAAATCACACCCCTAACCAAATACAAATCCTATACAAGCACACAACTTTGTGTATACTAGTCCTAAGTTGATAAAATTCCAGTTGAAGAATGAGATACTGTCATAGATCTACAGGATTGGTGCTATGACCCCAGCTTTGGAGTAGTCTCAGGAAGGATCCTTTCAGTGTGCCAGACCCCCTGGGGGGTCTCACTCTTCCTCCAGGGTAAGCCATGTGGTTTCCTGCCTCCTTAGACTGGACCTCTGGGCTTTCACACCAAGAGCTCCATTCAGTGAGTCCCACTGAGACAGACCCCTGAGGGAGACTTGTATAATCTTAGAGAGCAATGTACCTGCACCAGCATCTGCAGTGACACTCAGCAAGTGTTGTCAAACTGTAGGGGTTTATTTGTCGACTAGAATGCAGCATAGGAAGACCTTGGTTAGCATAGAAAAACCCTACCAAATTCATGGTCCATTCTGGTCAGTTTCACGTTTTCACATTTTTATATCTGAAATTTCATGGTGTTGTAACCGTGAGGGTCCAGACCCAAAAGGTGGTTCTAGGGAGATTGCAAAGCTGTTGTAGGGAGGTCACAAGTTTGCTACCCTCATTTCTGCACTGCATTGAGAGGTAGGCTCTGAAGGCAGCACCCATGGAGCTTCCTAAAGCTGCAGGAGATTCCCGGAGGTGGAGGTGGGTGTGGGTCTGATCTCCCCTGTGCTACTGGGAGTGTCCCAGCCACGCTAGGGAGGGACAGGACTTGCTCTTCCCCTGCACGGCTGCACTTGCGGGGAGATCTTCGCCTTCTAGCCCTTAACTCCCATCTCACACTGCCCTCGTCCTTTGTTCCTGAACTGGGGAAATGCTTCTTGTCTTCCTGCAGAGAGGAGGGACAATCTGTGGTCATTTGTTGCCAGGTTTCAATATCTCAGTGATTTGATTCATGGTTTCTCCACTGACATGGGGATTAAGGCCCAGTTAGTCCCAGATAGCTAGGCTGCTGACCAGCAGCCTAAAGCCAAAGGTGCCACTCACACCTTTGTCTTTAGCCTGCCCTGAGAGTATAAAGACCTTCCCATCACCACCACCACCCAAACTAGGTAACGCTACAGTATATGGGGAGACTGAGGTATACATAGTCTTCATAAAAATATTGCAGAAAATGCCAACTTAATCACAGATGCTCAGCATGTGATATGAAAAGAATCTTAATGACTGTTAATTTGTTCTATCCTTGGGCCATCGCCAGTAGTGGATTTTAATCATATTTTGCCATTTTGGGGGGGCATTTTAGAGGGGGAAAAGCATTGATAATGTAGTAATTTTTCATAAATATTTTTTCCAGGACAAAGAACATAAGTGTCCCTTGGTTTGTGGACGCAAACTCAATTGTAGCCTTCATAGATGTGAAGAACCTTGTCACCGTGGCAACTGTCAAACATGCTGGCAGACAAGTGAGTATACTACAGTACAGAAGTTGTATAATTGAATTAGATGGACTTACTTTATTTGTTAGATTTAATAATTTCACTACAGGATTTATATTTTAAAAAAAATTAATTTCAGTAAAGTTTACTTACAGTTTAAGGCCCTGATCCTGCAGTCACTTAGGAACAAGATTAACTTCACAGACACAAGCAGTTCTTCATAAGAATTAAGGTCCCAGTTGTGTTTCATCAGTTTTTTTTCACAAGCACTAAATTTATTTTATAAGGTCTCAAAATTGAAAGCGTTGCAGACTGGCTTCGTTTAGCCACAGAACCAGACTCTATAAATTTTTCCATACTGGCTCAATTGTGTACCTTAACTCCAGCCTAGTGGGACCACCTATAGGAATGGAAGTTTTGTCATCTCCATGCCTTGGAGATTCTTGGGCCTTCTGCTCAGATGTTGAATTATGGAAACGTCTGTGGAGTCAACACCTGTCCACTGGTACTGCACTGAGACCAACACACAGCCATCAAATAGTAACAATTTTTGGTGATTACTAAAATATACAGATTCAGACATGCTTTGTATGTGATGGGGTTTGATGTACACTTAAAAGTTAGATCAACATAAATAAGTGTCAGTTGGGGGTGTGAAAAACCCCCACATCCATGACTGATATAGTTACGCCGACCTAACCCCCAGTGTAGATGCAGCTTCTTCCATCCATGTAGCTACTGACATCCAAGGAGGTGATGTTCCACATAGACAGAAGAACCTTTTCTGTCATTGTAGGCTGTCTCTGTTACAAAGTATTGCATGAATAGCTATGCCAATATAGCTATCCTGGTGTAATCTCCATAGTGTAGCCATACGCAGAGTTTTCATTTTATTCCTTGTCCCCGATTAACCCAGTCTCCATCTTTCTGTGTTTAAATGTATTTTGCTACAGAAATGAATCTTTAGTTAGTTAGTTAGTACCCATTACACCTCTGGCATTTAGGGCAACGATGAAGCTCGTCTATTTCTGGCAAGTCTTTCAATGGTTCCCAGCTGTGCCCCACGTTTTTCAGCTCTGCTTCCACATTTCTTCGTCATGTTGTTTTTGGGGGACCATGTTTTCGTTTGCCTTCAGGTGTCCATCTTATTGCTATTCTGGTGATGGAATCAGTTTCCATCTGAAGCACATGGCCAATCCATCTCCAACGCCTCCTGGTAATGATGGTGCTCATCTTCTCTTGGCTGCATTGTGTGAAATTGTTCTGAACCAAAAGATCTTTAACTTATCATTATTGCTTACAAATTGAAATTATAGAAGTTAGGGCGGGAGGGGAAGGATCACACAGGTCACATCCTTCAATTTGGCCATGTATCCTCTTAACTGTTCATCTGAGTATAATGTAATCTCTTTTAATCCTATGTCTTCATTGACGGTGCTTTAACTACCTTCTGGCAGCTATTTTCTTTCTCACTTCATTTAAGTTTTTCCTTAGATCTAAAAACAAAGGACGAATCTGAGATAAGGGCGTCACTTCTTTGTAAAGTGTGAATATGTTTTTCCTTTCCTAATAGTTTCCTCTCAAATATTTGTTTAGCACAATCCTTCCTTTTCTTTCTTTATGTTAAGGTTAAGAGTCTGTCACGGGTATTTTTAGTAAGTCAGGACAAGTCACAGGCAATAAACAAAAATTGATGGAAGACCACAACCTGTGCCTGACTTTTTTGCTAAAAATACCCTGGTGAGGGGAGGCAGGGGTGGGAGGAAAAAGACAAATAGTCAGAGCACTGCTGGGAGTTTGCAGCTGCTCCAGCCCCTCTGTTGCTCCTGTGGCAGGGGCTGACCCAACCCCGGCCACTGCTTTGGCGGGCCCAGGGTGCTGACCCAGCCACTGCTTCAGCCCTGGGGCTACTGCTCCACTGGACCCCGGGGATCACCCCTGCTCCAGCCCTGTCCTAGAAGAAGTCATGGAGGTCCCAGAAACATGAAATCCATGACATCCATGACAGAATCGTATCCTTACTTATAATAGTCCTCCTCTTGTTTCCTTAAACTGTAATCTTTCCTGATGCATGATACCTTCCCACATTTGCCACTGAATGTCCTTTATATGACAGATTTGTGTGGTGTCCTCTTTGATGAAGCTTCCGAAGTATTGTGCACAAAGGAATTAATTTTAACTTTGCCTGTTTATATATAACGTTACGTATATTAAAAAAAAAAAACTACATTTAAAGAATATTAAGGTTGCAAAATAAGGCACTCAAAGGCTAGGAAATTCCTGAGTAAAGGTTGCCCATGCAACCTTAATTTGGTCTACTTGTACATATGCATTATGATATATGGTTGGTCATTACCTGATAACCTACTATTTAGTCCACAGGATCCCTGCTTCATTCACTTTACAGAATGAATAGTGCTCACTGAATGGGTACTTACTCAGTATTTCTTTTTATATTACTCATTCATGTGGAAAAAATAAATTGTCATTTAAATAATGAGACGGGGATAGAATCCAAATCTCCAGGGCAACATTATCATTTGTCTAAAACACAAGACCATTATTTCTCTTCCAGCAGTTCCCTCCCTTGTTCATATACACCTTTCAACTTCTGCAACAAATGATGCAGGTCAACAGCCTTATTCACTGAATAACCCTGATTCATTCCCTGAGCAGTGTAAATCCTGTGCACCATGAGTAGGGATCCTGTGGAAAAAATAGCACCTGATCATGTAATTAAAAACTATCATAATACATCCACATCAGTGGGACAAATTAATGTTGTGCAGGCAGCGTTAATTCTGGCATATCCTAACTTCTGAGTGCTTGACTTTGCAACCTATATAATGTTCTTTTAGCATAGGGCTTTTTTGTGTGTAACTTCCTTGATTTTTAAAAAAGAGTTTATTTGATGTGGACCCATACAACATGGGTTATCAGCAGAATCAGACCCTATAGACCACAGGGTAGACCTCTGTTACTAAGGCTATGTCTGCACTAAAAACTTTGGTTGACCCAAGTCATGTTGGCATACAGCAACAGAAGTTTGCATATCCCTTGGGCACATGCCTACTTGGTTGCTTGCATTGTCACTGGATGTACTTACCAGGAGAGCTTGTGTCGATGCAAAGTGCAGTGCAGCACAGGTAAGTACGCATTGCCTTCTTGCCTAATGCCTTTTGCAAAATTTTCACAATGTGTTGTGGGGTAGAAATGAGTCGTGCCAGGATGTCTGGGACTTAGGGGTCAGGTTCCCAAAATGTAACTTTCTCCATCCCATAATGCCATCCATGGCCCATCATTTTCATGCCTTTTTATTAAAATCCACAAACCTACGTGACACTTTTCAGTGTCCACCCTCTGACACACAGCTCTGCAATATTCTTATGAACAGTATTCTTATGAACGTTGCAAATACAAGACGCACATTTCTGTATTTGAAGACCCGCAGGAAGTACCACAACAATGGGGATTATGACCATTTGTTTGAGGACAGTTTAAGGGACATAGCAAAAAACAATTCAAATTGATGGTTTCCATTCACGGAGCAGCTGCACGTGGTGAAGTGCTGCTTCTGGGCTCGAGAAACAAGTACTGACTGGTAGGGTCGCATCATAATGCAGATTCGCAATGACTAGCAGTAGCTGCAGAGCTTTTGGATGCGAAGGCCAAATTCCTGGATCCGTATGTCAATCTTGCCCCAGCCCTCCACCATAGGGACACAGGAATGAGAACTGCATTGACAGTGAAGAAGCTAATGAGGGGCAGCTTGCAACATTAGATTGCTACTGGCCAGTGGGAAATCATTTTGGAGTTGGAAAATACACATAGGGGACATTGTCATGCAAGTGCTATGCAGGACTGTGACTCTCAGCAACATGCCTCCAGACCCAGTGGAGTGTCTACCCACCTTGCTCCAGATCTCAGCCCAAGGACCAACGGCCAGTGCATATCAGGGTGCCACCACCATGCTAATTGTCTCTTCTTGGGGTCCATAAGGGACATAGCAAAAAACAATTCAAATTGATGGTTTCCATTCACAGAGCAGCTGCACGTGGTGAAGTGCTGCTTCTGGGCCATAAGGGTTCCCCACATGCTCTACAGCATCCCTACTCCCTTCCTGCCCTCCCACATTGAGTAGGCACCAGAAGCGTCTACAACATGGTCCCCATTCCCCCTTTGCTGGGACCTGTACCATGCAAGGGGAATTGCTTACTTAGGATTCTCCTATCCAATTCTTGTTAGATAAGGATCTCCTTCAACATCCATTGGTCTCTTTCTCTTCATCACCAGATGAGGCAGTACTTGCGGAGTCTACCTCGTCCCCTTCAGATGATTTCCAGGCTGACCAGGACTTAATAAAAAGGGTGGTTGTGGTTCTGCATATCCAACCAGAGGAGGTGCAAGAAAAGTTGCACAGATTAGTGGACATTTTGACCTTTGTGTGGCCCTCTAAAGTAGTTCTCCCTATAAATGAAGCTCTCATAGAGCCCATCAAAATCTTATGGCATACCCCATCCTCCCTTCCTCTCACTGTTAAAAGGGCAGAAAGGAGATATGTCCCTTCTTAGGGATATGAATATTTTTACAACCACCTGGTTCCCTGATAGTGTCTACTGCAAACAAGGAAAGAAGCAAGAAAGCTGGACCTCTTTGGTTGGAAGATTTATTTCACAGGAGAGTTACAACTGAGAATCACGAACCAGCAGGTTCTACTGAGTCAGTATGATTTTAACCTATTTTTGCCAACCACCTATCCCACTTCCTAAGTGTTTGGTCCCATGTCACCAGTGGGTCCTAAGCACAGTGATACAGGGATACACCCTTTACATCTGTCTCTACTTCACACTCCTCTTCCCTGATCCTCTTCAGAATCACACTCACAAGTGTGATATTCAGTCTTTCCTCTTTGTTGGGGTCATAGAGGAAGTTCCCCTGCCTTTCCAAGGAAGAGGATTGTATTCCTGATGCTTCCAAATCCTGACGGCAAAGGAGGGTCTCAGGCTTATTTTAGATCTAAAATAGCTGTTCTCAAACTATGGGGTGGACTCCCAGGGGAGGCACAGGAATGTGTCAGGGTATGCATGACCTGTGTGCCTTTTTTTTTTTTCTTTCTCTCTTTCTTCCCCTGACATCAGCCCCAGGCTGGCAGCAGCAGTGCAGAAGTAAGGGTGACAATGGGGCACTAAGTCTGCTATGAAAAATGATGACAAATATCACTTTTCACATTCTCTCCTTTACTTCTAAGTCTGCTGTGAAAAGCGATATTGGCGCATATCCTTTTTCACATTGCCACCCTTCTGTACTGCTGCTGGCCAGTGCTGCCTTCAGAACTGAGTGGCGCGGTATATGTACTTGGGGGAAGGGAGAGATATTAACAACTACAGACACAAAGAAGGGGGGGCCCAATCAAATAAGTTTGAGAACCACTGATCTAAAGCAACTAGACCAGTTTCTGAAGAAAAAATTCTTGATGATTACTCTTACTTCTGAAATCCTTTCCTTAGAGACTGGGGACTGGTTCGCTGCTCTTGACATAGGGGAGGGATAGCTCAGTGGTTTGAGCATTGGCCTGCTAAACCCAGGGTTGTGAGTTCAATCCTTGAGGGGGCCATTTAGGGATCCAGGGCAAATATCTGTCTAGGGATTGGTCCTGCTTTGAGCAGGGGGTTGGACTAGATGACCTTCTGAGGTTCCTTCCAACCCTGATATTCTATGATCTCTTGACTTAAGGTACGCTTACTTTCATGGGGCAATTCATCACAGCAAAGAAATTTCCTCAGAATCATGGTTAATGAATCCTACCATCAGCTCACAGTTCTCCCATTTATCCTTGCTCAAGTAAGGAATCCATGTGTTGTCTTACTTGGATGACTAGCTATTGAGAGGCCAATACAGGTCCCAGGTACTCTCCAGCAAGGCCCCTATCCAGTCAGTCTTCCACACACTAGGACTCTTAATTAGCACAGAAAAATCTATCCTGACTCTACTCTCAACAAGAATTCATTGGGACAGTCCTGGACACCGCACTGGCCAGTGCATTCCTGCCACAAAAGAGGTCTAAGTGTGACAGTGGGGATTTTTCCTTGTTATGTTGTATGTGAGCCTTACTCTTTTGCATCAATGCTGTGTGTTCCTCAGTTTTCCTGTGTATTGCACCAATGTTTAGGTGGTGGGAATAAGGGTGTGTGACTTTTGCGGGGGCTGCTCCAGCTGCCTGCACAGATGCTTTGGCCACCCCTTTGTAACCTGAGACCCAGGACGGGGATGCAACCAGGTGAGTCTTGGTCCGGGAAGCGAGACAAAGGCTGGAGGAGGAGCAATGGGCAGGGTAGGAGCCAGGCAACTGGAAGGGAGTCAGTCTTGCTGGCTTGGGTGCAGGGAGAGGACTGGAGCCCTGGCTCTGGGCTCCCTCCCCCCAAATATGGACTTGGTTGAAAGTCACTGATTTCTGTGCCAACAAGTTTTGTTCTACGCTGTGTTCCTGTCAACTAATAAACCTTCTGTTTTACTGGATTGGCTGAGAGTCATGTCTGACTCTGGAGTTGGAGTGCAGGGCCACTTGGCTTCCCCAGGAGCTCCGCCCAGGTGGACTTGCTGCGGGAAGCGCACCGTGTGGAAGGGGATACTGAATGCTCCAATGTCAGACCCAGGAAGATCTAAGCTGTGTAAGCTTCTTGCCCTGGAGACAGTAAGCTCAGAGAGAGGAGGCATGCTCCCCCAGAGTTCTGACTGGCTTTGTATGGAGTAGTTCCAGAGCATCACCCCGGTGACTCCGTGACACCAAGCAATACAGCCAGGGCCAGCTCTAGTTTTTTTGCTGCCCCAAGCAAAAAAAAAAAAAAAAAAAAGAAAAAAATGGCCAGAATGCCACCCCCGGAATTGTGCTGCCCCAAGCATGTGCTTGCTTTGCTGGTGCCTAGAGCCGGTCCTGAATGCAGCTCATTGTACTAAGTCTAAATTGCTCATCCTCTCACTACAGTTCGAAAGTGCTCAAACTTCTAGGGCTCATAGTTCGGCACGCAGGACTGCACTTGAGGAAATTACGGGGTTGGCTCACCTCAGTATACTCTCCAGCCCACCATCATATGGATAGGGTAGTTGAGATACCTGCTTGAATCTTGTCCTCCATGGACTGATCGATAGACCCATCAAATGCACAAGAGTTCCCTTTGCTCCTCCTCAGCAGACACTCATTGGCTCTAGGTTGGGGATCTCACTTAGGTCCCTGTCTAACTCTGGAGCTTTTGTCTTCCTAAGTCTCCATATAAATATCAGAGAATTCAGGGCCAGTTTTTTGGCTTGCATGGCATTCTTCCCACATATCACAGGGCAGAGCTTTAATACCTACTGACAACACAGCAACCATGTTTCATGTAAATGGATGAGGATCCTGGTCAATGATGCCAAGAGGCAGTCTTGCTTTGGAACTTTTGCATCAGCCTCAAAGTGGCTTATCATCCAGGGATTCAAAACACTCTGACAGACCATGCAAGCAGATTGTTTGCAGCCCACTGCAAATGGTCCCTTCATCCAGATGTGTCCAAGGCCATTTTCCAATAGTGGGGTACTCCCCTAGTGGACCTGTTTGCAACAAATTAAAACAAAAAATATCTTGTTTGGTTCCTGGGTGGGATAATTTCCTCCTAAACTGGTCCAAAGCCCTGCTGTATCCCTCCCCTACAGTTCAGCTACAAGGTCATGTCCAAGGTCAAGCAAGATTGTACTCACATCATACCAACAGCCCCAGTGTAGCCTTGCCAATATTGGTTTTCATCTCTACCAGCCCAATTGGTCAGACCCCCCTCTGTCACTCCTGAGGGATGCATACGTCATCTCCCAGGACAACGGCTGCCTCCTCAGTCCCAATCTATAGGCCTGTTAACGTGGATGCTTCATGCCTGACTTCCTCTGAATGGTGTTGCTCTAAAAGAGTAGAAGAAATTCTCCTGAATGCTAGGAAGCCTTCAATCAGGTCTAGTTACCTTGCAAAATGGAAGAAATTGTCCATTTGGTCTATGCAAAGAGGTGTCCACCCAGCCCAAGCTTCAATTCCACATATCCTGGAGTATGTTCTGTTCCTGAAGCAACAAGGGCTTGCCTTTAATTCCATCAGAGTCTACCTGGTGACTATCTCAGCTTTCCACCTTCAACCCTTTTCTCTTCAAACCCTATGTCTGTTAAATTTGTAAAGGGGTTGGATGAACTATACCTGCAGGCCCATAGCCCAATTCTGCAGTTTAGTTCTGACAAAGTTTGATGGCTCCCCCCTTTGAGCCACTAGCAACTTGCTCCCTGTTGCACCTATCTGTGAAAGTGGCTTTCTTGGTCATGATTACCTTGGCTAGGAGAGTAGGAGAGCTGTGTTGCCTGGTGTCAGAACTTCACTACACAGTATTCTTCAAAGATAAGGTTTTCCTTCGACCTTATCCAAAGTTCCTGACTAAAGTGGTTTCAAGAAATTTACTTACTACCCTTCTTTCCAAAGCCTCATTCAAGTAGGTGGGAAGAGAAACTCCATTCGCTAGATGTTAGAAGTATTAGTCGGATCCAGGCTTTTTATCTGGATAGGACTAGCCCATTCAGATCATCCTCACAGCTATTTGTAATAATTTCAGAAAGAGTAATGGGCCACCCAGTGTCCACCCAGATAATCTCCTCCAGGATTTCTGGCTGTATATGTCTGTGCTACGATTCTGTGGATACAGAACCTCTATCTAAAGTGGTGACTCGCTCAACTAGATCAGAGGCAGCTTCCACGGCCTTTCTTGCTCAGGCGCCCATCCTGGACATTTGCAAGGTGGCATCCTGGTCTTCAGTCCACACATTTACCTCCTGCTATGCCGTCACTCATTATTCTAGAGATAATGCCAGATTTGAATGCCTGGTCCTGCAATCCCTGTTCAAATAGACTCTGAACCCGTCTCCAGCTTGAACTGCTTGAGAGTCCCCCACAGTGGAATGGACATGTTGCAATCACTCAAAGAAAAAAATGGTTACCTACGTTTCCGTAACTGTTGTTGTTCAAGATGTGTTGCATATGTCCATTCCACAACCCACCATCCTTAAGGACATAAGAAAGGCCAAATTCCCGGATCTGTGGTCCATCTAGCTCAGTATTCTCTCTTCCAACAGTGGCCAATGCCAGATGCTTCAGAGGGAATGAACAGAACAGGGCAATTATCAAGTGATCCATCCCTGTCATCCATTCACAGCATCTGGTAGTTAGAGGTTTAGGGACACCCAAAGCAATGAGTTGCATCACTGACCATCTTGGCTAATAGCCATTGATGGACTTTTCCTCCATGAACTTATCTAATTATTTTTTGAAGCCAGTTCTAGCTTTGACCTTAACATCCCCTGGCAATGAGTTACAAAGGTTGACTGTGCATTGTGTGAAGAAGTACTTCCTTTTGTTTGTTTTAAACCTGCCACATATTAATTTCATTAGATGACCCCTGGTTCTTGTATTCTGTGAAGGAGTAAATAACATTCCCTTATTCACTTTCCCCATACCGTTCATGATTTTATAGACCTCTATCATATCTCTCCTTAGTTGCCTTTTTTCCAAGATGAAAAATTCCTGTCTTTATAATCTCTCCTCATATGAAATCTGTTCCATACCCCCACTTGTTTTTGTTGCCCTTCTCTGTACTTTTTCCATTTCTAATGTATCTTTTTTGAGATGGAGCGACCAGAACTGCATGCAGTATTCAAGGTATAATCATACCATGGATTTCTATAGTGGCATTATGATATTTACTGTCTTATTACCTATCCCTTTCCTAATGGTTCCTAACATTGTTAGCTTTTTTGGCTGCCATTGCACATTGAGCAGATGATTTCAGAGAACTATCCATAATGACTCCAAGACCTCTTTCTTGAGTGGTAACAGCTAATTTAGAACCCGTCATTTTGTGTGTATAATTGGGATTATGTTTTCCAATGTGCATTACTTTGCATTTATCAACATTGAATTTCATCTGCCGTTTTGTTGCCCAGTCACCCAGTTTTATGAGACCCCTTTTTTAACTCTTTGCAGTCTGCTTTGGACTTAACTATCTTGAGTAGTCTTGTGTCATCTGCAAACTTTGCACCTCACTGTTTACCCCTTTTTCCAGAACATGTGAATATGTAGAATAGCACTGGTCCCAGTACAGATCCCTGAGATACCCTGTTATTTACCTCTCTCCATTGTGAAACGACCATTTATTCCTACCCTTTGTTTCCTGTCATAGGTTCAATTATATGTACATAATTAAACACCTGTAATGCTTTCCCTGTTAACTTAGAGAGCAGGACAGCTATTCTCTGGCCATGGGGCGGCTCTAGGAATTTGGCCGCCCGAAGCACGGCAGCATGCCGCAGGGGGTGCGCTGCCGGTCGCCGGTCCCGCGGCTCCGGGAGACCTCTTGCAGACGTGCCTGCGGAGGGTGCGCTGGTCCTGCGGCTCCGGTGGAGCATCCGCAGGCAGGTCCACCCGAGCCGCGGGACCAGCGAACCCTCCGCAGTCATGCCTGCGGGAGGTCCACCGGAGCCGCAGGACCAGCGAACCCTCCGCAGTCATGCCTGCAGGAGGTCCACTGGTCCCGCGGCTCCAGTGGACCTCCCACAGGCATGACTGCGGAAGGTCCGCCGGAGCCGCCTGCCGCCCTCCTGGCAAAATGCTGCCCCAAGCGCGCGCTTGGCGCGCTGGGATCTGGAGCCGGCCCTGCTCTGGCCCTCAATGATGTTCTGTAGCCTAATGATCCTTTCAAAGATGGTCAAATATTCCTCAGTGCAAACAGTTTCCTTGTAACTAGGGCAGAATTTGTCCCAGTCATTTGATCCTTGGAGAGGAGTGCTTGCTGCCTCAGAGTTTTGTATCCATGCCTCCAGCATCCCATGTTCATGATTTCACTTCCACTCCTCTAGTTCTGTGGCTCACTAATGTGCAGCTATTTCTGCTGCCTGTTTCTGCTTCTCAGCTTCCAGGGCTCTTTGGTGTGCTGCTTTCTCTGACTTCCACTTTTGCTTTTCTGCCTCCAGGGTTCTCTGGTGAGCTTCCTCTTCTGCTGGCTATTTCTCTTTGGATGCGTTCCTTTGCCACCTCTAACCTAGCCAACTGTAATTTCATGGCTGTTTCACTGAGGGCTGCCTTAAGCTGATTTTCTAAGCCTTTGCACTCAGGCCGTTTTATTAGATCAGTCTGATCTTTTAACCATTTATCTGTTGGCTCATTTTATACTTTGTTTAGTTCTCTTTCCTTTACCTGAAATAAAAAAAAATGGAAAATAACAAACTTCAAACTTTTATTTGTTCCCCAACCATCTCGTTTGTGAATCTCTTAGAATCTAATTTACAAGTGCTTGGGGCCTGATACTTAGCTAACCAGTAAACTGTGTGTAAATCCTGGCAACTACATCATTATGAAGGTTATTAGGGTACCCAGGACCATAAGTCACCTTGTTAATCCCCTCTTTCCAGCATGCTTATCTGGATGCTACCTCTCTGATATCACCAGCTTGTTAGCAACCCAAACTCTCTTCTCTGAGCAATGTTAGCCCTTACTTTGCTTTGCAGGTTAACAATAGATGCACTCCAGTCACCCCTTATCCACTGAACATTCCCAGAAATACCAGGTCTGCCGTCTCTAAGGGATCAGTATACATAGCTGCTTGCATAATTCATGCAAGCATGGGGACATCCTCAGCCCACCTTCAGTCCCTCTTACTGGCCCTAGTGCAGCCCATGGGACCCATAAGCATGATTCCACAGATCAGAGAAATCTAACAGGGAGTCACTCTCCTACCACAAGAGAGTAATTAGAACTTTGACTTGATCCCCATGAGCTGGATCCACTAGTTCTACCAGTACTGGCAAGGTTATCCTCCTCTTCTCCCGATGAGGCAGTCATCCCAGCTTCACCATTCCCTCCAGGTTACAATAAGCAATTTTGAGAGCTGCTTCATAGGGTGGCAGAGGAGCTCCAGATGTTCCTGGAGAAGGACACACAACTCAAGCTCCTGGACATCCTGCGTCACACAGGGTCCAGCCAAATAGTACTGGTGAGTGAAGCCAGATATGTCCAGCATATATTTGCAATGTGCACCTCTACCCCCAAGAGGGCTAGGAAGCACTACTTTGTCCCAGCTAAGGGAGCAGAGATTCCATTTGCCCACCTTGCACCAAACTCCCTACTTGTTCAGATTGTCACAGAAAGATCTAGACACCCACTCTGAAATTAGGAGGCCAAGTGACTGGACCTGCTGAGAAGGAAGGTTTTTACATAATCTAGTTCAATATTCTGAATTGGAGGCTATCTGGTGCTGTTGGCCAAGTATGATTTTCTGAATTATTGAAAGTTCTTGGATTTTAAGGACAAATTTCCCCAGCAAGACATGGCTCAATTTCAGGTCCTTATTGATGAAGGCAAGTTGGTGCCCAGAACTGCATTTGCGGAGAAACTATATCACAATGAAGCACTTGCCCTTCAAGACCAACCTTTTCAACAAAAAGACTGAGGAGTCTTTGCACTCACTATAGGACTTCAGGGCAACCCTTCATTTTCTGGGTATATATACGCCTGCCCTAAAGATCCACAAACATCCTGGCAAAACAAGAGCTGTGCCTCAACCATTTTGCCATCAGTGATTCTGTGAACCTCTTTGTGAAAGGCAGAGTGTGCAAAATTCTCGATACCTACATCCTACACATCCTTCACATCAATCCAACCTTATTCCCCAGAAATAAGATACTGTTGATACCATCTCCACTCAATCCTCACATATGCTTGGGTGGCTTGTTTTCCACAACTGGAGTGCAATAACAATGGACAAGCTTGGTGCTGAATATCATACATTCCGGCTACACCAATAAGTTTTTTTCTTCCTGCCCCCTCCAAAACTCCCTTCCCATCCTTCTTTGAGACCATTCTCATGAGGAGATCCTTTGCCCAGAAGTAGAATCCCTCCTTAGAAATATTTCCTAGTTCCCAAAGAGAAGGGAGGGTGGAGACTCATTCTTCCTCTGCACCAACTCAGGGTCTCTTTTTTTATTTGCAAACTAAAATTCCATATGGTTACACTGGCATCCCTCAAAAGGAGCACAGTTTTCAATATGAAAGATGCATAATTTCATGCGAACATTGACCCCTTCCACACAAGATTTCTGTCAGGTTTATGGTGGATCCTGACCAGTACCAATACAGGGTGAGCCCATTTGGCCTAGCAACCACACCCAGCATCTTCATCAAAGTGTTTCTAGTAGTAGCAGCATAGTTCAGATGCAGCAGCTTCACCATTTTCCTATATTTAGACTATTTGCATCTTATTGAAAGGACACATGAGAGAGCCCTCACATCAACATCATCTCTGCTTCACCTTCTCTCATCCCTAGGAATCTGTGTGAACATGGAAAATCTACCCTGATTCCAACTAAGACCTCAGAATTTATAGGAGCAATCTTCGACTCAGTCAGGGTGAGAGTTTATCTCCCGATGGATAGATTTCACACCATGAGTAACGTGATAGACCAGGTAATGTGCACCTCTTGAACATAATTTCAGACTTTCCTTTCTCTCCCAGGATGCATCATGGACTTATGTCACACTGTTTACCAGACTCCACTTCCATTTCCTGCACACTTAGTTCCAAACAGTATATAAACCAATCAGTCATAGCATGAACACCATAGTGAAACTTTCTACCAGGGTGAGGACCTCACTAACTTGGTGGAAAAATCCTGAACAAGTGTGTGTATGTATTCCTTTCCTAGCCCCACACCTGACAAGATGATCATTACAGATGCCTCCATGATAGGCTGGGGAGCTCACGTGTAGTGAGATGGTGCAGGGACTTGGATGCCTCGAGAGCCCAGAATGCACATCAGTCTTGTGGACTTCTGGGCAGTCCAGGAAGTTTTTGAAGCCTTTCTACCATTCATCCAGTTTCACCAGGTACTCATAATGTTGAACAGCATAACTGTATTCTACATAAACAGGGGTGAGTGAGATCCATCCCCCTGTGTGTAGAAGCTGTTACCTTATGGAACTGGTAGATCAAAAATCATATTACCCTATTGGCAGTGTACTCTCCAGAAATGCAGAATTAATTGGCAGACAGCCTTAGTCAGTAGTGAATAGCATTTTCTCTCAGTGGGGAACCCCCATTTGGGGCAGGCGAACAGGAAATGCAACATGTACTTCTCCAGGGGAGCTCAAGAAATGCACTCCAGAAGCAATATTCTCCTTCTGACCTGGTCAGATTACTTGAGCTATGCCTACCCCTCCCATCATGATACCACCTCAAGTTCTATAGAAGATTTATCAAGACAAAGCATAAGTCATCACTCCCAAACAGCCCAGACTGTTCTGGTTTCTAAGCCTCCTACAGATGTCATCCCATCCAACAATCAGCATGCAATCCTTTCCAAATCTTCTGACTCAGGAGAATGATAGGGTCTACCATCCCAACCCCAAAGCACTTCATCTCATGGCTTAGCATTTGGATGGCTGTCAAGCCTAGAAAGTACCTGCTGTGAAACCATGCATCCATTCTTAATAATAGCAGAAAGGACTCCACCAGAAAATGCTACCTAGCTAAGTGGAAACATTTCTCTATCTGGGCCCAGCAAAAGCATATATCTTCAGAGACAGCAAATAGTCTCGCTGTTTTAGACTTACTGTGAAGGCATCAGTTCTTTCCCTTAATTCACTGCAAATTTCCCTTAATTCACTGGCAATCAGCATGTGTCATCTGTCATCAGAAAGTCACTTGATCTTTACCCAGCCAGTAACCAAATTCTTGAAAGGCCCGATGAGAACCTTTCCACCAGTAAACAAACAAAACCTTCAGTGTGACCTTAACTTAGTACTTTTGGCACTCAGTAAGTCACCCTTTGAACAACTAGCTATGTGTTCCATGTTTTAGCTCTTGATGAAGGTAGCATTCCTCATTGCTATCACCTTGGCCAGAAGGGTAAGTGAACTCATGGCACTGACAACTGATCCTCCGTATGTAATGTTTCATAAGGACAAAGTTTTGCTATGACCTACACTCAAAATTCACTTTTGGAATTTCACCTAAATTGGCTAGTTCACCTACCTGTGTGTTTTGGGGGGTAGGGGAGTGGTTTGTTTTCCTGACAAGGAGAGGATTCTTCATTTCCTTGATGTGCGATTTTTACCTGCTGAAAACAAAACCAAACAGAAAGCCTCCTAGGGTATGTCTATGCTGCAATTAAACACTTGTGGTTGGCCATTGTCAACTGACTCAGCTATAGTGTTATTTAATTTGTGGTGTAGATGTTTGGGCTTGGGCTGGAGCCCTGGCTCTGGGACCCTGTGAAGCGGGTGAGTTCCAGGGCTCAAGCTCGAGCCCAAACATCTACACTGCAATTAGACAGTCCCATAGCCTGAGCCTAGTGAGCCCAAGTGAGTTGACGGGGCCAGCTGTCGGTGTTTAATTGCAATGTAGACCTACTCCTAGACTGTTGGTTGCCATAGTGGAACGAGTTCAAGGACAAGCTGCATCCTCCCAGAGAATCTCTAAGTGGGTCTCTGACTGTATCGTACTCTATAGTTGACACAACTCTCTCCACCATATGGGCTCACTCTACAAGGGTGCATAAGGGGCATCAGTGGCATCACTTCAGGAGGTATCCCTGCTTGATATTTGCAGTGCAGTTACATGGAGTTCCATCTACACATTCATGGGACATTATGCCTTGGTCCAATACTGCTCCGCTGACCCATGCTTTGTGGCAGTGGTTCTACATACATCCTTGTACCCTCCTCCTCTCTAGGTACTATTTTATCAGTCACTTACAGTAGAATATGCACTCGAAGAAGAAAGGGAAGTAACTCGAGTTATTCAAGGTATGTGGTCCCTATCTGTATTCCACTATCCACTCTCCTTCTCTGCTTCAGATCATGACTGGCTTTGCCATAGACAATGGAATGGAAGAGCCAGTTGGTTTGCCCTGCCTCATTCTTTATGCCCTCAGTACTGAGCACAAGGATAGCACTGGCTTGGGCATGGACCAACAGAGACTGCTTGCAAGAACTCTCTGGTCTCAGGCACACGGAGCACATGTATACCTACAGTGGAATACAGATAGGGACCGTGCATCTCAAAGAACTCCAGTTATAAAGGTCCCTTTGTGCATTTCTCTGGATTCCCCTCAGTCTCTCTCCTGCATCCCCTTCATTCCCTTCTGGTCACAGCCACAATCTGTATATTGAATGTACTTGATGATCTTGCATCAACCAGAATTGTAGTCTTGTTTAAGATCTTGTCAGAGTAATTTGATATCAGTTTTCTAAGCAAGGGGAAAAGCAGCACGAGACTTTCTACAGAGTCAGAAGCAGGAGAGAATGTCTCTTAGCTTCTGTCTGTATAGAATCTCCCTTGCTTCTTTCTTTGCTTGACATCTTGCTGATGGTGTGGTTGATGTGGTTAGGCCCTATGATGGTGTCCTTTGAATAGATATGCGGACAGAGTTATTGCAGGGGTTTGTTTCAGGGTTTGGTTCCTGGGTTAGTATTTTTTCTTGTGTGGTGTGTAGTTGCTGGTGAGTATTTGCTTCTGGTTGGTGGGTTGTCTTTAAGCGGAGACTGGTGTATCTCCCAAGGTCTGAGAGAGTGAGGGATCTTCCTTCAGGATAGGTTGTAGATCCTTGGTGATGCGCTGGAGAGGTTTTAGTTGAGGGTTGTAGGTGATGGCTAGTGGCATTCTGTTACTTTCTTTGTTGAGCCTGTCTTGTAGTAGGTGACTTCTACTTCTTCAACTCTTTCAGCATATCTATTCAAGGGACACCATCATAGGACCTAACCCCATCAGCCACACCATCAGGGGCTCATTTACCTGCACATCTACCAATGTGATATATGCCATCATGTGCCAGCATGCCATGTACATTGGCCACCCGGATAGTCTCTACACGAAAGAATAAATGGACACAAATCTGACATCAGGAATTATAACATTCAAAAACCAGTAGGAGAGCACTTCAGTCTCCCAGGTCATTCAATAACAGATGTAAAAGTGGCAATTCTTCAACCAAAAAACTTCAAAAACAGACTCCAATGTGAAACTGAAGAACTGGAATTAATTTGGAAACTAGACACCATCAAATTAGGCCTGAATAAACAGTGATTTGGAGCAATCAGATTTTTTAATTGCTCCGCTCCAGCTCCGGGTAAAAACCTACTGCTCCACGCTCCAGCTCCGGGCTCCGCTACAAAGCCCTGTGAATAAAGACTGGGAGTGGATGGGTCATTACAAAACCTAATTTCCCCCTACTGTTGTTCACATCTTCTTGTCAACTGTTTGAAATGGGCCACTCTCATTACCACTATAACAGTGATTTTTTTCCTCCCGTGGTATTCTACTGTTAATTGAATTGTCTCATTAGACTGACCCCACACTTGGTAAGGCAACTCTCATAGTACAGCGGGTTATTAGCTACACACCAAGATGACAAATATTTTTCTGTAATGCAGCCATCAACTTGAACTTTATGCACAGAGAGCCTCTTCTGTCGACAGGCAGGAAACATAATGTGGCCTGTAAGGGCTGTGTCATAATAACTGTTCCATCATTGGTCAGTATTGTTGCTTATGTAGAACTGTACTTGGAGAAAAAACTCTTACACTCACTCAGACTCCCATTAGCATGTGTTGTTTCCTCACTCAGGAGTTGGTTTTGCAACTAGTTTGACTTGCTACACTAGGTATATAGTGTGGCTCCTTGTTAACAGGGAAGGATTAACAGCTCAGACTTCAATAACCTAGCCTGAACAAAAGGCCCAGATCCCCAGTCACATGGCACTGAGAGAGACAAACATATCAAACATGCAACTCACTAAGTCAAATCAAATTGGAGGTTCTGCAGCTGCTACTTAAACTCCCCTTAGCCTCTCCTGTTTGCCTTAGGTCTTAACATGAGTACAGTACTTAAAGTTCCGCTAATTTAAAAGACCTGCCATTTTAAAAATCTTTAACTTTAGTAGCTGCTGTATAACATGCTCTTTAGTTACTGTTGGATTAAAAAGGATTTCATCATTATATAATATAAATACATTATCCAGTTTGACTCCAAATACAGAACAGAAATATTTATTGAACACGTTTGTATTGTGTACCTCCTTATTCAGTTTTATCTTCATCTAGTAATGGATCTATATTCTTGCTGAAATGTGTTTTGTTCCTGATTTTTTTTTTGAAAACCTTTCTTACTGATTTTAATCATATTGGCCATACATACCTTTAACTTCTAATATCAATTGCCTATATTTTTAACTGATTTGTATTAATTACTGTTTTTCTCTTTTTTTTCCCATTTGTTAAATAATTTCTTATTTTTTTTATTGCTCTTTTAACTTTCTTAAGCTGGATTTTTTTTTAACCAAGGTAATATTTTTTCAACTCTATTTATTAGTTGTTTGGTTTGTTTTGCTTTGTCAGGTTTTGATGAACTAACTTGTTACTGTGGTGAGTCGGTAATTTATCCTCCTGTTCCTTGTGGTACTCAGCCACCAGAATGTAAAAACTCATGTACCAGACCACATGAATGTGATCATCCAGGTAAGTCATAGGTTTGCCCACATAACTTTTTTAAATTGTCTAGGGTCTAAATTTTTCTGTGTTCTCAGATTTATTGTTTGCTGTTGTCAAGGTTCCTCCCCCACTCTGAACTTTAGGGTACAGATGTGGGGACCTGCATGGACACCTCTAAGCTTAATTACAAGCTTAGATCCGGTAACACTGCCACCAGCCAGAATTCTAGTGTCTGGCACACTCCCTTTCCCCCCAAAACTTTCCCCTCCCTGGATAGCCTTGAGGCTTTTCCACCAAGTCCCTGGTGACACCGATCCAACCCCTTGGATCTTAACACAAGGAGAAATTAACCATCCCCCCTCCCTTCTCCCACCAATTCCTGGTGAGTCCAGATCCAATCCCCTTGGATCTTAACACAAGGGGAAAAAAATCAATCAGGTTCTTAAAAAGAAAACTTTTAATTAAAGAAAAAGAAGGGTAAAAATCATCTCTGTAAAATCAGGATGGAAAATATTTTACAGGGTAATCAGATTCAGATAGCCCAGAGGAACCCCCCTCTAGCCTTAGGTTCAAAGTTACAGCAAACAGAGGTAAAATCCTCTCAGCAAAAAGGAACATTTACAAGTGAGAAAACAAAAATAAGACTAACACGCCTTGCCTGGCTATTACTTACAAGTTTGAAACATGAGAGACTGATTCAGAAAGATTTGGAGAGCCTGGATTGATGTCTGGTCCCTCTCAGTCCCGAGAACGAACAACCCCCAAACAAAGAGCACAAACAAAAGACTTCCCTCCACCAAGATTTGAAAGTATCTTGCCCCCTTATTGGTCCTCTGGTCAGGTGTCAGCCAGGTTTACTGAGCTTCTTAACCCTTTACAGGTAAAAGAGACATTAACCCTTAACTATCTGTTTATAACAGCTGTTCAAAAGATAAACCAGATTAGGTACATTTAAATCTTTCCTTTCCATGAATATAATGGTACTTTTTTTCCAGGAAAAATGAGGTTTCATACACCATCCAAAGTATTTTTTGAAGAATTTTTTAGCCATATCTGTAGAAAATGTTATTGATACAAAGCATAGTACAGAACAAATTGATCAAATCACTGACAAATGCTTTCTTGTGCCATGCTCTAGAACAGTAGTTTTCAACCTTTTTTCATTTGGAGACCCTTTGGAAATCTTAGATATAGTCTGCGGACCCCTTCAGGGACTGTGGACCAATGGTTGAAAACCACTGCTCTTAAAGCTAATACTCAAAATGTCTACCATTCAGCGCAGGAACTCCAAGAAGGGAGGAATGTCTATGCAGCTAACATGTCATCCTGATTTTAAAGAATTTAAACATTATAGAATACCACACAAACATAAATTCAGAAAGAATAAATTAGAATATAAAAGGCTCTGTAATATACCTAAAATGTCTGAGTGAACAAAAGTATTTAAGAATTGTTTCCTGATTTTTGTATTCCTATGCCTGCAGTGTACCATACCTGCCATAGTGAAGAGAAGTGCCCACCCTGTACATACCTCACTCAAAAATGGTGTATGGGCAAACATGAAGTAAGTGTGGCTGCTATTGAGCAAATTACAAATGACATTTTTAATTACAAATGAGCGATAGCTTTATGTGGGCTGTTCTTGCTAAACTACACGTTACTTTGTAACTTAGAGTAAGCACTTAATATTTACTTTTCTAAGACTACTCCCCAAGTAGCCACAAAATTGATACCCACAGAGACTATGCTGATAGTGTTTGTAAGTACACTGTTTCATGCAGTTTAAAATGATCAGATGCAGTTTTGCTTTCTTTAGACCACGTGTACAGACTTGATGCTGTATTTTCAAGTATGACATGACATATATACTCAGGTTTGGGCTTAAAATAGATTGCAAAGTGCTTAATGCAAAACCACAGATAATTTTCTTCTAAAAAACTATGCTATATTAAAATATAAACATGATTAAAAGTATCTTTACAATAACACATTCACTGTTAGTTATAACGTCTTTTTCCTTTTCAGCTGCGGAACAATATTCCCTGTCATCTCACTGACATCTCTTGTGGTCTTCGCTGCAATCAAATGTTAAAATGTGGAATGCACAAATGTAAAAGGATTTGTCACAAAGGGGTGTGTCTCATAGATGAAGAGTGCAAACAGCCATGTACTCATCTGAGACTATACTGTAATCATCCCTGTATGGCTCCATGCCATCCATCTTTACCCTGTCCTACAACTTCTTGCAACACAAAGGTGATGGCTCTGGAACACAGAACATAGTGTACAATTTGTCTGTCTGTGAATTAAGAGGTTTCAGTCAATGAACGATTATAAAAAAAAAATTAAAATACTGACATAGAAACTTTCAAGATAATGCATACTATCAGTATACAAGTTTTGGTATATTAATATGTCATAAAGCATTATGTATTTCATGGTTTTGTTTTTCAGAATTTCCACTAGTAGAATGGCTAGTAGTTTGAGCAAAAGTACCTGCCAGATTTCTGTCTGTTAAAATATTTGTCCCAGATCCTCAGATGTGATCCTTTCACTTTTTGCTCCTGCATAAGCTAGCTGTCTATTGCTTGTGGGGGTTTGGCATGGGTAAGGAGATGTGGCAGAGGAGAGTTGAATTTGTCCTCGATTGATGCAAAATCATAGTGAACTTAAGCTAATGACATAACATAGAGCAGCCTGCTGGGGGCAACCACATAGAATAGACTCCTAACACTAACACACACACACACACACACACACACATCTGATCTTTGCTCAGAAGCAGGGAAAATCAAAATATATATATTTCACTATAGTAGATGTGAACAAAATAACCACCCAAATCTCCCAATGAAAATGGTGGTTCTTCGAGTGCTATTCCTTATGTGTATTCCACTGTGAGTACATGTGTTTGATGAGCCTGAGATTGGAAGATCTTGCTACTAGTGTCCATGGTCCATAGCTGCACTCTTGTTCTCCTCATGCTCTGAACCTAGGTTAGAATCATAGAATATCAAGGTTGGAAGGGACCTCAGGAGGTCATCTAGTCCAACCCCCTGCTCAAAGCAGGACCAATCCCCAACTAAATCATCCCAGCCAGGGCTTTGTCAAGCCTGATCTCAAAAACCTTCTAAGGAAGGAGATTCCACCACCTCCCTAGGTAACCCATTCCAGTGCTTCACTACTCTCCTAGTGAAAAAGTTTTTCCTAATATCCAACCCAAACCTCCCCCACTGCAACTTGAGACCATTACTCCTTGTTCTGTCATCTGGTACCACTGAAAACAGTCTAGATCCATCCTCTTTGGAACCCCCTTTCAGGTAGTTGAAAGCAGCTATCAAATCCCCCATCATTCTCTTCTGCAGACTAAATAATCCCAGTTCCCTCAGCCTCTCCTCATAAGTCATGTGCTCAAGCCCCCTAATCATTTTTATTGCCCTCCGCTGGACTCTCCAATTTTTCCACATCCTTCTTGTACTGTGGGTTGTAAGAGACAATGCAGCCAACCACCGCCTTCTTACAGCTGCGTGGTCTGAGATGGAACACTCTAGTGTCCTCAATGTTCTTCCTTCAACTTTATCTGTAAATAGTTCTAAAATATTTTTTCTTAGTGTATTATTTTAGTATAATTAGCTAGGGACTGGGGAGGCTTTTTTCCCTTTTCGAGTATTTTCCCCAACCCTATCTTTCCACCATCTTCCCAGCATGAAGATTGAGCTATGTCGGAAGTACTGGGATTCAAAAACTGCCTCTCCTGCCCATGAGCCTTCCCACTCAGTAACAATCATCAGAAGTGTCTGTGCTCCTGGGAGAAGTACATCTCTCTACCAGGTGCAGTATCTGCTACTCCTTTCCTAGCTGGACCTGTCAGGTGCAGGACTTTAGGCTCAGAATACATTTTATGGAGCAGGCAATGAAACCTCAGTCTGATGCAGGCCAGGCAGCTCTCCCATATATTGGTCGAAGGTATTGAGAAGCATGTCCCCAGTTACCATCATTTTTGATACCTGGGTGAATAGGAATACAGTTAAGGACTCCTCCACTCAAGAGAAGCAATCTCTGTGCTCGAGAGAAAACTCTTCTAAGTCCCCTCCCCAATTGTCATTTGAATCATCACACTCTGGTTCCAAAGACCCACAGTACTTATTCTGAGGCTCAGAAGACTAACACTTCTCCAGCCATTACCACTTTGCCATCAGTGCTGAGCAAAGAGAAATGCCATGAGTCTCGACCTCCACTACCAAATAAGTCTAAGAGCCACATGCACTGATGGTACTGTCATGTTTGCATTTGGAATCTAAGACTTCCAAAAGACTTCCTACACGAGCTCAAGTATGAGGAGACAAATACCATCATCCTCCATCTGGAGAGAAGATACCGAGGATATCACTATCTAGTCCAGTCCACATTCTCCGATCATTTCAGCACTGGTTCTCAACAGGGAGATGTTGACAACCCATGATGGACCCATATCACTGTCCATAGTGGGAACCATGGAACCCATATACCCATTATCCAGAGCGAGTGCAGTCACACAGAGAATCACATCATCCCCCCTTTCACAAGATACCATCCCGAGCTCCTTCTAGAACCCATAGAAGAAGGGGGAGAAGAACTGGATCTTGTGGTACCACCCATCCCATCGGGTATATCATCTTCCTCCCCTAACAAAGTGGTTGCTGTGTCATTGTCGTCTCCATCAGATGACCACAGACGGTTCCAGGAGTCTATTAAGGGTGGCTGAGATGATTCCCTCAGGAGGAGGTCCAGGAGTTATCCCACAAACTGCTGGATATTCTCCAAAGTGTTGGATGGAGTAAGATGGTGCACCCAGTGAACAAGTCTTTCCTAGAGACAGCCAAGATGGTGAGGCATACTCCAACTATATGTGCACCTACATGTAAGAGGTCAGAGAAAAGATATTTGTCCCATCTAAGGAAGCAGAGGGTTTTTTTTCCCCTACTCCATCATGCCTCGAACTGCTTGTGGTGCAAGCTGCCACACAAAGGAGTAGACAACAGTAAAGCAGATCTGCCCTTCAGAAAAGGAGGTGAAATGTCTGGACCTTCTGGGCAGGAGGGAATTTATATCAACAAGCTTGCAGTTCCACAAAGCCAGTATCCAAGTGCTTCTGGAAAAGTATCATTTTGCCGACTATTCCAAGTTTTAGGAGTTTAGAGACAAGTGCTCTGCCTTTGTTGGGGAGGGAATTCCAGGCCCTTTATTGAATAAGGTAGATTGGTGGCTCTATCATCCCTCCTGGCAGCGGTAGACATGGCTGATACAGCTTCTAGATCAATGGCTACCAACATTGTGGTGTGAGGATAAAACTGGCTTCATGCCTCAGGATTCCCCAGAGAAGTCCTGGTCACTGTGGAGTACTTACAGTTGAAGGAGACAGCGTATTCAGCCAAAAGACTGATGAGTCATTACCCCCATTAAAAGACTTGAAGGTGACACTCTGCTCCCTGGATTTATATAGACCAGTTCTTAGAAGGAAATATAGCAAATAATCCTACAAACCTAGACCACCAGCTCAGCCCTTCTACACTGGAAAGGGTACAAACTGCCACAAAAGAGGCAGAGTGTGCGAAGACCCAAGCAGATGCTGCTCCTTCCATACTCTTTCCATCCTCAACTATCAGGCAAGAAATACTTTTGACAGGACCTCCAAGAGCAGCCAACTCACCCAGAGGCCATGTTCTCCTACCCCTGAAATTCGATTTGGTGGCTAGCTGGCCCAATTTTTCCATATATAGCAATCATAGCAGATGGAAGGGTCTTCTATGTCATCTGCTTTGATTGCACAATGGTTCCTTTCCCCTCCCCCTCCAAAATCCCCTTCCTCGCCCTTTTCAGGGACCACTCTCATGAAGGAACACTCTTACAGGAAGTACACTCTCTACTTCATCAAGGATCCATAGAGCAGGTGCCAGCTCAGCACCAGGGAAACAGTTTTTATTCCAAATATTTAATGATCCCCAAGAAAACAGGAGGATGGAGACCCATGTTAGACCTCCATCACCTCAGTTTCTTTGTTTGAAAATTAAGATTCAGAATGGTCACTCTGGCATCAATAATCCTATCTGAACAGAAAAAAAATGATTCACAACTCTTGACATCAAGGTGCCTATTTCCACATAGATATCTTTCTGTCCCACAGGAGGTTCCTGAGTGGTAGGTACAAACCACTCTCAGTACAGGGCGCTTCCCTTTGAATTAGCAACAACACCCTGAGTATTCATAAAAGTGCTTCCAGAAGTATCAGCAAGCTTCCGTCCATATCCATGTTCAGTAGTAGCAGAACTCAATAGCCCATATCCGTATATTTCTTATGGGAAAGTCTTGTCGGAAGGCACCCTCATCAATCTCATCCTTACTCACTCTCTGAACATCTCTAAGGATCTGCATAAATGTAGAAAAGTCCACGTTAACTCCAACACAGACCATAGATTTCATCAGAGGAACTCTAGACTCACGCAGAGCCAGAATTTATCTCCCCATGGACAGGTTCATGAACATTCTGATTAATCAGCTCAGAAAGAGTCCACTGACATCGGTTCAGACATGCCTCATCCTCCTGGGTCACATGGCATCTTGCACTTAGGACCCCATTTGTAAGATTACAACTCTGCTGCCTACAAGCCTGGCTTCAGACAGTTTACGTGTCAAGTAAGCACTGCCTGGACAAGGTTTGTTATGATCTTTCACAGTGTACATGACTCTGTAGCTTGGTGGCAGGACAAAGAACAGCTGTGTATAGGAGTTCCCCCACTCCTCAGAAGACACTGGTGGCAGATGCCTATTTCAAAGACTGGGGTACTCATCTGAACAAACACACAGTACAAGGAACATTGACCCGTCCTGAGTCGAGGATGCATATAAATCTGTTTAATCTTTAATGTGTCATCGGACTCCTTGTTTTTGTGGATACAGACTAAGGGTACATCTACACTACCCGCCGGATTGGTGGCCAGCGAGCGATCCAGCGGGGATCGATTTATCGTGTCTAGTCTAAATGCGATAAATGGACCCCCAAGCCCTCTCCCATTCCGCAAGAGGTGCAGGCAAAGTCGATGGGGGAGCTGCAGCAGTTGACTCACCGTGGTGTCTTCACCACGGTAAGTCGATCTAAGTACGTCGACTTCAGCTATGTAGCTGAAGTTGCATAATTTAGATCAATCTTCCCCCCCTCTCTCCCAGTGTAGACCAGGGCTAGCACAGCTGCCCCTCTGATATAAATCTACTGGAACTGAAAGCAGTTCAGGAGGTCTGCATATGGTTCTTACCATTTATCCACTCCCAACATGTTCAGGTAATGTTGGGCAACAAGCAAAGGGTGGGGGAAGCATATGAACAAGCAAAGGGTGGGGGAAGCAAGATCTACACCCCTTTGTATAGAGATGGTCCACCAATTATTGGTGTATTCATCATCAAATTATGCTGTCAGCAGTACACTTCTTTGTAATACACAGTACTGTAATAGAAAGCCTTAGCTGTCACTTTTCGACAGAATGCAATTGGAAGATTCATGACTTAGTGGTAGGAGACATATTCCAACAATGGGGATCCCCATTTCTAGACCTATTTGTGTTGCAGACAACAAACAATGCGCTGCACAAGGGGGCAGAGGAACAGAATTCCAGAGATGATGCCCTTCTAATCCCATGGTCAGGCAGTCTGCTGTACGCATCCCACTCCTACTTCAAATTCTCAGGAAGATCTGGGAGGATGTGGCAGTCATTCTTATCACTACCAGGTGGCCAAGACAATTTTGGTTTCCCATTCTTCGGCTGTCATCCCATCCGCCAGTCAGCATTCAATCCTTCCGAGATATCCTGATACAGGACAAGAGCAGGCTCAGACATCCAAATCCAGGACCGGCTTCACCTCACAGCACAGTATTTGGATAGGCATCAAACCTAGAGTAGAAATGTTTGGCAGCTGTTAGTCATTCTTAGTAACTGCTGGAAAGAGTCCACCAGCAAGTGTTTCTTCGCTAAGTGGAAAAGATTCTGTGGTTGGGTCCTACATTACCATATGTCTGAGGGGAAATTAATATTGCTACTATTTTGGACTGTCTACTGACCTTGAAATCCTCTAGCTTTCCATTAGCTTGCTATGCGTTTATTTGGCAGTGATCAGTGCCTGCCATCCTCTGATCAACAACTGTTCCATCTTCATGCATCCAGTTACTGGTTGCTTTTTTAAAGATTTACTCAAACCTTTCTGGTGGCCATCACTTCAGCTAGAAAGGTAAGCGAATTGGGGGCCCTAATAGCCAATCCACCTTAGACCATATTCCATAAAGATAAGGTTTCCATAAATTTGTCCCCAGAGTAGTCTCCAATTTTTACATGCATCAGTCCATACACTTACCCTAAACCTCATACCACCAATGCGGAACAGAGACTCCATTCCCTGGATGTGTCTCAGGCATTGGTATTCTATCTTCAAAGAACAAACTCCTTTTGGAGGTCACCCAGGCTCTTTATTAGCATTGCAGAACACATGAGAAGGCAAGCAATCTCATTGTAAAGATGAAGTGGATATTGAGGTTTACCTTGCTCTGTTGCCAGTTGTTGAAAACTCCTCCACTGCACAGAGTGAAGGCCCTCTCCACCAGACCAAATGCTGCTTCAGTAGCTTCATTGTTGACTTATGTAAAGCAGCCACGTGGAGTTCTGTTCATACCATCAAAGGAGTCTGCACCCTGGTGCACACCTCTTCAGCTGATGCATCCTTTAGGACCATGGTCCTTCAGTCCTCAATACCACAATACCATCTCTCACACCCCTTCTTCTTGAATACTATTTGTCAGTCACCCACAGGGAAATACACATAGCGACCAGCATTCAAAGAAGGAGGAATGGTTACCTATCGTCTATAACCAGAGTTATTTGTGATATGTGTTCCCTCTCTGTATTCCATTACCTATCCTCCTTCCCCTCTTCTTCAAGGCATAGACTATATGTGGTAGAGAAGGAAGTGGAGAGGCAGTTGGTCCGTACCACCTCTTATGCCCTCGGGTCAGAGCATGAGGCAAGCAAGAGCGCAGGCACAGACCAACATATGCCACTAGCAAGAACCTTCAGTCTTGGTCACATGGAGTGCATGTGTACCCACAGTGAAATACACATAGGGTCCAAACATCTTGAAGAAAAACTCCAGTTACAGAAGGTAAGTAATCTTTCTTTTCTTTCTTTAGCTCATGTCTACCGTATAAACTATTTACAAAAATCAATTGAATTTTTAGTAAAAAAAACAAATGATTTTTCAAGATCAGTATTTTTTTAAGTCAGTAGAATGTTTTGGAAGACTAGGTTTCTGATATATTTGTTACAAATAAAGAGGAAAAAAATGATTTACTGCTTTCATGGCATAACAGGTTGATCTTCAGTGTGAATGTGGAAGAAGAAAGGAGAGTATGATTTGCTCAGAAGCATCTAGTACATATCAAAGGTTTGTACTGGTTATTTTATTCCTTGTCCTTTTCTCGACTTTCTTCTATAGTTCCTCAAAGTTAGGGTTTCTGCTTTTGACTTTTATATGGTAACATATTGGGTTCACCTGCCCTGTTATATACACTTTCCCCAAATTAAATGAGCTACCCTGTAGTTCTTTTTTCCTCTCCCTATTCTTATGAACTTATTTGCTCACCAATATGCACTGAAAGATATTCCTTCTCTCATTGCTGATTGGAGGTAGAGCAGAACTTTGGTTGCATATCAGGGCTAGGATCTCCCGTCCCTGGAACGCTACAGAGTTCTAGCCATCCATTGCTATTTAGATGCAGACTACAATAATGGCTCTAAACTACTTCTGAATTTCTTCATTCTGTTTATTTACGTTTGGATTATATTAGAAACACCAGAAGGAGATTTGGGGACTTTTTAAATCCTAAAATACAGTTACTGCTTGGCAGCACTTTTGTCTCTTCCTTTCAAGACCATGACAAAGGCCTGAAAAGTAAAGGGGTGCAAATGCTGTCTGTGTGGCTTCTTCCCTCACTGCCAGGTCTCAGAGTACAAAATACCTGAAATGCATGGGCAAGAGATCCCTAAAGTGTGTGGAAAAGCTAGATGCCTGTGCAGTCTTCAGAAAGAGGAGCATGTAGTTCCCAGTCATCATGTAGGTCAATTATCAAGCTGTTGGAACAGGCTGCAGGGCCGTTCCCTGTACTTCATAATACAGTAGGTGTCACACAGACCACCAAAATGGTGCAAGTGTGTGCCGAACATTGTTTAGTCCCATTTAACTTCAATGAAACTACTTATATGTTAAAGATTATGTGTTGAAGCAGGGCCCCAGTTTTTTATAATGGATCACTGTCCAGAATGGTGTCACATATGCCAGGGTCATCTGTGCTAGTGATCGCAGTTGCTTCCTTGAAGGATCATCTCCCACACATTTTTAGTGGTGGCATTGGAATATATGGATATTTAGTGGTTGGAGAGAATATAATATACAAGGAATAGATTACACATTCCCTTTTCACACTGCAAAAACTGTCAGCAACTGTTACCTTTGTCACCAATACTTTATCAGACAAAATAACCCATACCAAAGCCGGAACTGTGACATTATCATAGCATGCATCACTTTGACATTAACTGATTATTAGGAGCAATGAGGAGAGGCTGAGAGAACTGGGGTTATTTAGTCTGCAGAATAGAAGAGTGAGGGGGGATTTGATAGCCTTCAACTACCTGAAGGGGGGTTCCATAGAGGATGGAGCTAGGCTGTTCTTCAAGTGATTGTTCATGTCCATTCCAAGCAGATGTGTGCGTGCCGCGTGCACACCAGCTGGAAGATTTTCCCTTAGCAGTGTCCATAGGGTCGGCCTTGGCGCCCCTGGAGTGGTGCCTCCATGGCACCCTATATAGGGGCCCGCCAACCCTACACCACCTCAGTTCCTTCCTACCGCCAGTGACAGCTAGCTGGAACTTTTGCTCGCTCTTACAGCAAGCATAGCAGTGTCCCATGTAAGTGTATATAGTTGTTTCCTCTCTCATAGTTTAGAGTTAGTGTTAGATAGTTTGGGGTTTTTTCCCCCAACGTACTCGTTGCCCTGCTGGGGCATGCCCAGGTCCCCAGGGTTTAAACTCTGCAAGTACTGCAGGAAGTTTATGCCTAAGAGTGACCCGCACTCTTCCTGCTTAAAGTGCCTTGGAGAGAGCCACCAAAGAGATCAGTGCAGTATCTGCAGGGGATTCCGTCCCAGGACTCTTAAGGACAGAGAGCAGAGACTCAAAGTGCTCCTGATGGAGGCAGCCTTACGGCCACACTCAGACCCCGAGCTGCCCTCACCCGGTGCACAGCACTTCTTCCTCGGTGTGCAGCACTCCATCACCACTAAAAAGTCAGGAGGCCCAGTCTAAGACTTCTAAGTCCTGGCACAGGGGAGAATTGGGACATAGAAAATCTGCCTCCATGCAGCACTGATCACCATTTCCGGTGCCTGCAAAGAAAAAAAGGCCGGTGAGGGGCCAATCACCCCACCAGGATCTTAAAAGGCCGGCGGCATCCATGAGTGCGGTGGGACAAGCTGTGCCACAACCACATCTTTCTATGGTTCTGTCGACTCCCGCCCCACTGGGGGTGCGGTCGAGTCCGGACCAGTCGAGATCCCCGGACCTCAACGAGGATGTGTGTCTTCCATCGACGCTGGAGGCGTTCAAGGCAGCCTCTGACTTATTAAGCCCCCTGGTACCGGCCTCCCCGCACTGGTGGAAGGAGCTGCAGAACATGGCCCGACCCCTGGCCCAATCAAGGGGCAAGCCAACCATGATGTTGCCCCGGTCCCCACCCTGCCGGCACCAGCACAGAGAGAGCATCCCACGGTACCGCCCTCCCGCAGCAATGGGTACTGCTCCCCCTCGATCCTCCTATTCGGAGACCTCGGACTCGGAGGCGGAATCCTACCAATCCAGTAGATCGAGGAGCAGGAAGTCGGCTTCGCAGGCGAGCCAACGACCTTACCCGGTACAGTGGCAGCAGCAGTGGCAACAGCCCTTCCAGTGGCCATTCTAGACTCCCTGGGCTTACCATCAGATGATGGGACAGGTGCACGGCCCGCGTCAGTCTCAAAGTTGGTGGCCCCGGTGAGGCAAATGCCTCAACCACCGGCACCGCCGTCAGACAGGAGTGTGCCACGTCAAAGCCCAGCACCCCCTAGCCAGACACCGGCACTGGCTGGAACCATGGTCCTGCCACCGCAGGCCCTGCACAGTGCGCCTCATCGTTCGGTGTCGACCCTGGTACCGGCCATAATGCCGCATCTCGCATCCACACCGGCCACGCAACCGAAGTACCATGTGCCACAGGCCCCTGCAGAGACTGAGGGTACAGAGGAAGGCCCTTTGCAGATGATCTCCTCCTCTTCCTCTCCGGATGAGGCGGTTGCAGGAACTTCAGCGGCTCCGGCCTTAGAGGCCAACCGGGTGCTTCAGTAGCTCCTTAAGCGTGCAGCTCAGAGCCTGGCGATCCAAGTGGAGGAGATCAAGGTGATGTGGATTTGGTAGTGGACATCCTGGCCCCCTTGGGCCCATCTAGGGTTGCCCTACCGTTGATAAAAATGATAGCTGATACGTCCTACACCTTGTGGCAGACGCCAGCTTCATTGGCCCCCATGGCCAAAAAGACAGAGAGGCACTACTGTGTGCCCTCCAAGGGCCATGGGCACCTGTATGCCCACCCTCCCCCAGACTCTCTGGTGGTGGATGCAGCCAACCAAAGGGAGCGTCAGGGGTTCCAAGGGTCTACACTGAAAAACAGGAAGGCCACAAAGTTGGACCTATTTGGCAGAAAGGTGTACTCAACAGGGGGTCTGCAATTAGTATAGCCAACCAACAGGCTATAGTGAGCCAGTATGGACACAACACATGCTCAGCATTGTCCAAGTTCGCTGACCTCCTTCCCCAGGAATCGCGAACAGAGTTTTCGGCTATAGTGTAGGAGAAGTTGTTAATTTCCCGGGCATCCCTCCAAGCAGCCCTGGATGCGGTGGACGCAGCCTCCCGCACTCTGGCAACCGGGCTGGTTATGCGATGGGGAGCCTGGCTTCAGGTCTCAGGCCTTCCACATGAGGTCCAACAGACCATCCAGGACCTCCCTTTCGAGAGACCCATGCTCTTCTCCGAAAAGACAGACAAGAGACTCCATAGCCTAAAGGACTCAAGGGCTACCCTACGCTCGCTGGGCTTACACACTCCAGCCACCCAACGCAGGCAATTCAGGCTGCAGCCGGCCCCGCAACCTTACCAGCCCCCAAACCGCATAGACTTCTCGCGGAGGCGGAGCAAAAACGGCAGAAGGAGGCAACAGCAGCCCTCCAGCCAGCTGAGGCCCCTGTCAGGGCCTAGACCCCAAATTTGATGGTGCGGTCGGGGACGACCTACCAGTCAGGACTCTGGATCCTACCAACCCTACCTTTTCATCATGTCTGTCCCCCTTCTATCGCGCCTGGTCCCGAATCACATCGGACAGTTGGGTGCTCCGCACGGTAGAGAGGGGATATCCAGTTCTCCTCCCTCCCACCCCATCAGCCCCCCTCCACGTCCCTCTTCAGGGACCCCTCTCATGAGCAACTTCTAATTCAGGAAGTTCAGTCCCTCCTCGTAGTAGGGGCAGTGGAGGAAGTTCCATAGGAAGTCAGGGGCAGAGGTTTCTACTCCCGATATTTCCTAATACCCAAGGCAAAAGGGGGCCTCAGACCCATTCTGGACTTGCGGCGTCTGAATAAGTTTGTAAAGAAGCTCGAGTTCCGTATGGTCTCCCTGTCGTCCATCATTCCCTCCATGGATCCAGGGGACTGGTACGCCGCCCTCAACTTGAAGGATGCGTATTTTCATATCGCAATAGTTCCAGCATAGGCATTACCTCAGATTCGTCGTGGGCAATGCCCATCTCCAGTTCACGGTCCTGCCTTTCAGCCTGTCAACGGCTCCGAGGGTCTTCACAAAATGCATAGCAGTCGTGGCAGCCTACCTGCGCAAGCACGGGATTCAGGTGTTCCCGTATCTGGACGATTGGCTCATCAAGGGCCATGCCAAGGCACAGGTGGAGGTTCAGACGGTCTTCCTCGAGCTTGGCCTCCTGCTGAACGAGGCCAAGTCCACCCTGTCTCTCATCCAGAGGATAGAATTTATAGGGCCAGTTCTGGACTTGACGCAAGCAAGAGCGTACCTACCAGAGGCCGGGTTCTGGGCCATGTCCAACATCATTCTCGGTCTCCAACGTTGCCCAATCACCACAGCAAGAAACTGCCTCAAGTTGATGAGTCATATGGCTGTGTGCACCTATGTGGTGAACCACGCCAGTCCTGGTTAGTAACTGTGTACCGCCCAGCCAGGAACGCGCTGGACTCGGTGGTGACACTTCCCAGAACGGTGCTAGATTCCCTCCAGTGGTGGCTCGACCCGTGGGAGGTCTGCGTGGGAGTACCCTTTATCAGCCCCCAGCCATCCCTATCATTGGTAACAGATGCATTGGATTTGGGGTGGGGGGCGCATCTGGGGAACCTCAGGACTCAAGCTCTTAGTCCCCAGTGGACCTCTCCCAGCACATCAACGTCAGGAAGCTATGGGCGGTGCGTCTAGCCTTCCTGACTTTCAAATCTCGCCTGGTGGGCAGGTGTGTTGCAGTCCTCACGGACAATACCTTGGCAATGTTCTGTATCAACAGACGGGGGTGCACGCTCCTCTCCCCTGTGCCGGGAAGCCCTCGCGTTACGGGATTTCTGCGTACAGAACACAGTTCACCTGACGGCATCCTACCTCCCAGGGGTGCAAAACGGACTGGTGGACACCCTCAGCCGCTCGTTCCATGGTCACGAGTGGTCCCTTCGCTGAGATGTAGCACGCTCAATCTTCCGTCTCTGGGGCTATCCCCAGATAGACCTGTTTGCCTTGAGGGACAACAGAAAGTATCGACGCTTCTGCTCCCTCATGGGGCGCAGTCCAGGGTCTCTGATGGACACCTTCCTCATCTTGTGGGTAAGCAGCCTGCTCTACGCCTTCCCCTCGATTCCGATAGTTCACAGGGTACTCCTCAAGATCCGCAGGGATCATGCTCATGTCATCCTGATAGCGCCGGCGTGACCACGCCAACACTGTGCATGTCAGTATCTACTGCTGGACATGGCATAGGCAGTACCAGGAGGGCCATAAGGTTCCTAGACATCTAGAAGACCTTGGGCACCAAAGGCACTAACAAGTGCTGTGGTCCCCTACCACTTGGAGTCGGAGGTGGAACCCTGGGCGGGCTGAAGGGTCCAGATGGAGAGGTACCCCCTTGGAGCTCCGGGGTGGGCGGGCAGCCCAAACAGGTTCTTTGCTCAACACCCCATTTCCCTCTTTACTTGGTGCTGGGGAACCATGCTGCTTTTTCTGGTGCTTCTTAGGCTCCTGTGATGGGGAGCGGTGCCGAGAGGAACTCTGTGCTGGCGGGGCACTCTGCACTGACGTTGATGTACTAGGCGTTGAATCGAGGGAGTGAGATGCCTCTGATGCTGGGCAAAGTGCAGCCTCCCTGAAGAGGGCTTTAAATCAAATATCTGATTCTTTTTAGGTCCTTGGCCCAAAGTTTTTACAAATCCAGCACCTCTCCTTCACGTGCGACTCCCCAAGCACTTTAGGCAGCTGCTGTGGGGGTGCTAACTGGCATAGGCTTGTTGCAGACTGAGCACGGCTTGAAGCTCAGGAACCAGGGCATGCCCCGTTCCTGGGACGAGATCCCTAATGGGGATTGTAACCATAGAACACTATACAAATGACCAACACTAATTAATTATGAAAAAAACCACGATCACATTTGCAAATGCATGAGGAAGGCACTCCAACCAACCGTCACAGCCGGTAAGAAGGAATTGAGACTGTGTAGGGCCGGTGGTACCTCATATATCGGGGCATGAGCGCAGGACTCCAGAGGGTGCCAGAGCTGGCCCTATGGATACCGCTAAGACAAAAAATTCCGACAATGGTGCACATGGGCATGCACACACCTACAATGGAATCGATATGTGCAAGCACCCGAAGAAGCAGCCTTGCTGGATTGCAGAGAGGTGTGGAGCTGGGCCTGGGGGGAGCAAGGGGATGATGGAAGACTCATACCAGAACGAGAAGCCAGGGGATTGGGAGAGACTGGGATGAGGAGCCAAGGGGAAACTGGGATTCAGATGAGGACGGGCTGGAGTGACCAGGGGCAGAAGGATCTCAAAGCACTCGAGCACACTTCTCTCAAAACCTGGAATTCCTAGATTCCTGAGTCTCAACAATCCTCTCCTGTCAGCAAATAGCTGTCAAATCTACTGCCAAAGTATGTCTCACCCCCTCTAGTTGTTAGTCCACACAGAGGATGACAACTTACTACTACTATCAGTTATTTTTCTAGCTCAAGAGGTATAAGTCTGGTGTTGTGGAGCTAACACTTCTAACTTTACTGATGAACCATCTGGGAGTTAATATGGTTCTTCATAATGGAATTTACATTTCCTCTACATAATGCAATTTACATTTTTATACACTTTGATTGTATAAAAACTTAGTAAAATTACACACAAAAAACTATGTTAAATGTCTGTTGATGTTGCAAAGTTAAGAACTCAATAGCTGGGCAAGTCACTTAAACCAGACTGTTTACAGGTGGTCAACTGTGTGCTCCTCATGTTCTAGTACTCCACTTAATATCCTAGGACCTGTTTAGCAGAAGTGCTGAGAGGGCTCATAGCTGAAAAATTAAGTCAGTGAGAACTGTGCTCTGAACAAATAAAGTGCTATAAATGCTAAGTTCTTAAAAATCAGGCCACAAGAATTTTAGACAGTCTGATAACAGAATATTTTTCATAGCATATGACGGGTTCTCTGAATATAACAAACAGACAAAAGAATGGTCCTCTCTCTTGAAGGAAAAGAAAACACGGCAAGGCAAAAGTGGCCTGTGTCTCAGGCAGTCTTTCTGGATCCATCTCTTTGGACTTGGTCTATCAGCAAGTCTGTTGTCTTGTAGAGGGGTCTACCTCTAGCCCCTCCTCTTGGGGCATCTTGCTTTGTAGCTAGTCTGTGTAGCTTTGGGAGAGGTAAGGCCTGTCTCCCTGTTTGCTGACCTGTCTATGTTGTCAGCAGCATCTGCGGTGGAGCAGCCCTCCTATTCACTGCCTCTTCCTGTGGCCAATTTCTGTTTTTAAGCTTCCCCGCTTTCCAGGCAGAACAAGCCTTACGGGTGTGCCTCATTAATTCTGAACAGGCCCAGAACAGCTTGTTAGTCTCCTCTCTATATAACTCCAATCACTCTACCGCTGCTCCCAGACCTGATAACCCAGGACCACAGCTGTCTTCGACATCCCAACCTCAAATCTCTCCACCTCACAGCTTGGAAGCTCCATGGCTTGCTTGCTCTGATCCAGTTAGGGAAGTCCTCCTTGGCAATAGGAAACTGTCTACTAGGGCCACCTACCTAACCAAATGAAAGAGATTCACAATTTGGTTGTCACAGAGACACACGTCTCCTATGCCCTCGTCAATACCTCATATCTTGGATTACCTTCTGCACTTGAAGCAATAGGAGCTCTCTCTGTCATAAATAAAAGTCCACTTGGCTGCCATTTCTGCCTTTTACTCAGGCATGTCTGGCTGATCAGCTTTCACCAACCTGATAGTTGGACACTTTCTTAAAGGACTTGACAGGCTGTACCATCAAGTACGACAACCAATCCCAACCTGGGACCTTAACCTTGTTCTTTCCAGACTAATGGGGCCCCCCTTTGAACCACTAGCGATGTGCTCATTGCTCTCTCTGTCTCATGGAAGGTAGCATTTCTGCTGGCAATAACCTATGCCAGCAAGGTTTCCGAGCTTACGGTCCTAACATCTGAACCTACTTACACTGTCTTCTATAAAGACACGGGTCAGCTTTGGCCGCACCCAACGTTCCTCCTGAAGGTCGTCTCCCAGTTTCATGTTAATCAGGACATTTTTCTTCCAGTTTTTTATCCTAAGCCACACGCAAATAGCCGGGAGCAAAAACTCCACTCTTTGGATGTTCGCTGTGCATCAGCTTTCTATATCGAGCAGTTGAAACTGTTTCGAAAATCTAAGCAACTACTTGTCACAGTAGAAGACAGAATGAAGGGGCTCCCAGTCGCATTCCAAAGAATTTCATCATGGATCACATCCTGTATCTGGCCATGCTACGATCTGGCTAAAGTACCTGCCCCAGTGCTGACAGTGCACTCCACAAGGTGCAGGCATCTTCAGCAGTGTTCGTGGCACAGGTTCTGACCCAAGAAATTTTAAGGGCTGCAACATGGTCATCAATCCACACTTTTACCTCTCACTACGCCATTACCCAGCAGGCTAGGGACAATGCAGCTTTCAGCAGAGCGGTGCTTCAGTTAGCGAATCCATGAGCTCCAACCCCGCCTCCAAATTCTTGCTTGGGTCCTGATTGGAATCAACATGAGCAAACACTCAAAAAAGAAAAAATGGTTACTTACCTTTCATAACTATTGTTCTTTGAAATGTATTGCTCATATCCATTCCAAGACCCACCCGCCTACCACTCTGTCGGAGCAATGCCGGCAAGAAGGAACTGAAGGACCCCATGACCCCAGAGAGCACCTGAACTGACCCAATGGGTACCACTAGGGGAAAAACCTTCTGGCTAGTGTGCACACGGCACACACACACCTAATTGGAGTGGACATAAGCAACACATCTCGAAGAACAATAGTTACGAAAGGTAGGTGACCATTTTTTACGAAAGGTAGGTAACTGTTTTTCTGCTTTGCTTCTAATTTGCCTGGAGTATTGAGAATACAGGAGTGACAGTCTCCCTGCTCTCAGTTCCTATGTCTAGAGGCACAGCAACACCTGGCATCTGGGAGGAGCAAGTTCATGGAAAGTCCTTCTCAGCTTTGTAGCCTTGGGCTGGAGCATGCTCATGATGGATGTAATCTTTAGAAAATATAGCTGTCAAACTCTGAGAAGTCTCTACTGAGCATATGCAAAGTGCCATTTTCAAATGCTTATAACTTGGTGAAATATGGGTGGATTTTCATGGTGAAAGCAAAAGGCACATCTTGGGCACCAAGGCAAAACTCTCTGCCAAATTTCAATTCCATGCTCCAATAGATGGAGGCATTAGAATTGCTCAGCTAAACAGTTGTATCAATTTTTTAACCTGGACAAAACATTTTTCCCTAACCTGATTCTGAGAAATGATTGAACAGTTTTTGCTGAAATTAAAAAAAAAAAAATGCAATGTGGAAAATTGTCAAACTTTAACTGTTTGGGCTGCAAAGTTTATAAGCAATTGAATCCAAGGTCTTATAATGGTAAGTGATAGGTAAGCCTTAACTATAGGTGTCAGTACCAGCTCACCTATAATAAATGTATGACCTCTTTAATGAATATTGTTATACTACTTTAACTTAACGCTGTATATCTAGGTCTCTCGAATCTGGTATCCAATCTAGTGACTAGCTTTTCCGGAGCTACCTGATGGTGGGTTCCAGAATAATAATAAGCAAGGGATACTACCATTGACTCTGGACTGGGGTCTTTATATACTGATTTGCTGCAGTTGCAGGCTGGAAGTGAAGCAAGATTTATGCAAAGTATCCATGCATGACATAACTAGTCCAGGAGTAAAGAAATTTACCGTAGGAGAGGTGACAACTATATTCACTACTCTCCCTTCTGAATTAAAGATTTTGTCTTGGACAATGACCAGCGCATACTGTAGGTAATGCAGCTTTGTGAGGGCAGTACATTTGCTTGCTCTTTCTAGTTTGCTCAAGGTCATGTTCCTGAAAGTATTTAGCGGAGCTGCTAGACCATGCATAGTACTGACATGTGAATAGGACCTTAGAAGAAGAAGAAGGCCATCCAGACAAGGGTAATCACGTGTCCCTTTAAGTGAAAGGGAGGGATAACATGATATTTGTGAAATACCTGTACAAGAAGCTGAGTCTTTGTATTGAAAAAGTTTCCTGCTGTAGCAGAAGCTGAAGACTCTCCTTGATCACAACATCAGTAGATCTCCAGGAGGTTTATCTTCACATTCTGAAGTCCTGAGAGAGCAATGCAGTAATAATGGATTTCACTATTTCCATCTGGAATATTAATCCCTTTATATACTACTTGAGTTTTAGAATGGCCAGCATGTGATCTTTTCTCTTTGTTGCACAAAGAATCTTATGCACTTTTCAGAATCTCACTCTCTACAGAACTGGCTTTTTTGTTGTGATGTGTAGGAGATAGACTATTTCATCCTTCATCTTCTGATGTATCAAATGATTTTGGTGCTTTGTTTTAGTTTATTCTTTCCCTAAAGTTAAAATAAACTTTTTCTGAGTTCAGTGAGTGAATTCTATAGAATATCCATTTTCTGATCTTCTCAAGTACCCATTTTCTTGAGGTGGCTGATTATCAAGGGAGGGCCCTAACACACTCATTAGAGAGAGTGGTGGTGGGGAAAATCTCCTCTGATTTGGGAAATGAAAACTCAAAGTATAGAGAAGCTTTGGGAGTTGGATGGTTTTCCAGAGAAACCCAGCCTTGATTTTCCAACTTTCAGAAATGGTTGCATGAGCCTCTTCCTAATGCGTAATTGCTACACTAGCTTCTGGAGGAGCAGCAGCAGCTTCAGAAGGAAAAACCTACTGAAGCAAAGTTGTCTGAAGATTCTGTGACTGGAAGGAGAAAGATTGTGAACAAGGGAAAAATTCCCTCAGTGACTGTTTTATTTATATACTACCCAAAGATTTTACTCATAGAATATGTGGAAGGGTGTCAGCCTGCAAGTCCAGTTTCTGCAGGTGGAGCTGCAGTAGACCCCGGGCAACTACATTCGAATTTTGAACATTCAGTAAATCTTAAGAGTCAGGTGAAGCATAAATCCCAAAAGCAGCATCTAGAGAAATCCAGTTTCAAGTAGGTATTATTTAGATTCTCTTTTTTTTTTTCTGTTTGCTCCCAATTGAGAATCACTCTACAAAATAAGAGGTCACAACCAACACTCCCAGGGGTAAGGCCCCTGTATCCAACTTTTGTCTGATTAATTGTTTTTTATGTGAGTTTGGCAGGATGGTCTGATTGTGTTCCTTTACGAAGGAGGCTGCATATTAGGCTCAACCTTAGGCTGGGTGATTAAGTCCTTTTGGTCCTTTGGGTGCAAGCAGGATTTCTGAATACATCCTCATAAAACCAGACAAGGAAGAAAGAAAGAATTAGAAGAAAGACTTAGACAGCTCTTCTGCAACTTAACAAGTTTTGTTTTTTACAATACACACAAAGTTAAGATTCCCATTTGCACTAAGTTCTGGGAAGTTTAGTTGAGAGCCTGAGGTATCTTTCTCATTTAAACGTTTCTTCCTTTCTTTAGAAGATCTTTCAGGGAAGAACATCTTGTGAGAGATTTTAAGACTTCAAGGAGAGTCCTACAGGCAAGAGGATAGCCTGATGGTATAGATATATTGCGGTACCTTTAAGAACCACCTTCCTTGGCCAGGGGGATTTTAAAGCTTGCCATGCTCTCAGTGATACCTGAGTTACACATATTTTGTCAAATATGATAGTTCTGTTACCTGGGGTTCTTTCAACCCAAAGCTCTTAGTAACTTTTACTCTGTGCAAGGTGGTATCAGGAAGTAAATCAGGGGAGACACGGCCATCCAACTGATAGATGGCTGGCACAAACAGGACAACGCAAGAGTGCTTTCACGTAAAGCTAAACTTTGCTTGGTCTCAAGCACTTACACACGTCCACAACAGGTTAGTAAAACACCCCCAACCCTTGATAATTACCAAAGCTGAGTGTGGCTCTCGAGTGGCACAGCCTCAGGCTTCCAGTGGCCAAATCTTCCATCTGCTGGTGGGGACTGCAAGATGTATCCAGAGGAAGAGTCCAAAAGAGTCCAACTACCTCAGACTTTTTCCCCTTATTTATACATTAGTAATAGAATGACATGTCCCTTAAAGAAAACTTGTCAAGCAAGCAGTTTCAATGGTCAAGCAAGGGGTTCCTTCTGATTATTGATTAACCAGGTGTGGGTTTTTCCAGAATTTGGAGCCTTGAGGCCCTAATAGACATTCCTGGGGACACGTTCTGCTTTTCTAAAATGCATGTATCAGCAACTTCAACACAATTCTTATCAGGAAGGATGTGGGGTTAAGCTGCCCTTTCTGTGGCATTCAAAACCCCCTCCCCTGCTGCCTTGGTCAAGCTGAGGCTGCGGCATGGCCAATTTACAGCCTGCTGACTTGGCTGCTTTTAGCAATAAGCCATATTGGTTTTAGGCACTTTACTGGTTTGCTGACATCTCCCCGTACAGTTCTTTGAACTGACCAAGACTTCATTTCCAAGGTCACCATCATCTTCTTCCTATAATAGAAAGTAGTGTCACTCTGCTTTAATTAAAACATTCTAAGGCAAGGGTAGTCAATAGGCGGACTGTAGGCCAAATTCAGACCACCAGACCCCAAAATCTTTTGAATAGACCCCAAAATCTTTTCATTACTTATCATTATTGGGGGGGGGGGGGGTAATTATTTTCTGTGGAGTCTGGACCTTGACCAAAAAATTTGGACATGGACAAAAAATAATTGACTACATCTGTTCTAAGGTAATGGAAGAGCATAAGTTGGATGTGGAAAGGCTGTCAATGGAGTAAAAGTGTTTGTGTATACATGGCATTCAAAGCTCCTTCCAGTACTGCTTACTCTGTGGAAGGAGCAGCAATTTCATGGGTGAGAAGGTCTGTAAGGGCCATTATATGGTCTTCCATCCACACTTTCTCAAAATAGTATAATCAACATCCTTTCCTCTGCTGATGCATTTAGTAGAAGTCTGTTACGGAACATGGTGCCTCCCAGTGTCTTAATTGTTTACATAGTTGAGTTGTATCCTCCCCTCCCTCCCTAAGGATGATCAACTGCTTTCTGCATGCCTCTGTGAAGACTGACATATGAAGGAAATGAAGAAGGGAAAATTCTCTTACCTGAGTATTTTCTTTCTATGACCCTCCATCTCAGATAGTCTGACAGTGGTGCTCTACTGTGGGGACTGTCTGACGTGAAGAAGGGCAAGAGAGAAAATTCTCAAGTAAGACAGAATTCTTCCTTTTCACATTTATTTCAAAATTGGCATGCCGTATTAACTTCAAATTTTCTTCAGAAATTCACCTTTTATGATTCACTATAAACATGAGAAATTTCTGGAAGAAAATCAGCGTTGTTTTTTTCTTAACAGAAAGTTAGATGTGGGTGGTTAGGGTGATCAAGAGCAGGATTAGAATGTCTTCAAACTTTTACCTATAGAGTTGCTACTGTTTCATTACAGTTTGTATAAAGCTTTTCTTCCTAAAATGTTTCCAAAGTGTGTTATAGACTGTATTTTCAGGGTTCGTTATCCACAATTAAAATACAGTTATATGAGGGTTGAAATGTGACGTTTGTTTTACTTTTTTTTTTTTAACAGGGATATAAAGAATTTTTTTCACAAATGAAACTGTAGGGGTATTAGTTAGGCAGATACTGACATTTGACCAGAAAAGTGGGTTAACTTCCTTACTCTTCTGAAAAGTGCCATGGGGTATTTTAGTGACTCTGGTAAGAGTCTTAGTTTTACATCACATTTTGAAGTTGACACCTCAAGTAGCATGTATTCAATAGCATGCCATCTGCACCATCCCACACCATTTTCTGAACACCTGGGTTTCCTTTGGTATCTTCATTCAGAGCATAAGCCAGGCTTCATCCAACTTAGCTTTAGAATATAATTATGCAATCTTGCGAATTGACACATTACATTTTTACCAAGATGCAACATCAATGTATGTTGTGTAAAATCTACAAAAATGATAATTTTCCTGACATCTTTCATTCCTCAGCTTTTCTGCATGCAGCTTTGCATTCCTTCTTTGCATGTCTCTCTTGGTGTTTTCTCTACAAAGGGTAGTTAGGAGTGGAGTCCTGTTCTTGTGTAGCTTAGAGTCTTGCATGTCAGCCACCACTTTCCGCTCCCACAAATGCCTCTAATTCTTATGCTGCTGTATGTCCCCTACTATCCCATCTGGCCACACAGTTTAAAAAGTCTTCCCTTTTCCACGCTCCATAACCTTAAAGTAGTGGTATGGAATATAATGGCAAGCTCCTTGAACTTATTTATTTCTCTGGTGTCTCACGTGGACTACTAGTCTGTAGTTCCATGCTGTTTGCCAAGTGATCTTTTTGCATATGAATTAAGTAAAATCTAATGGGTTTTTTTCTTCCAGAATAGCTGCTATATCCATAGCCACTAAACTAACAGACCTGCAACTTGGAGACTCAGTGGAAATCAGTAGGCTGATTACCAAAAAAGAAATGAAGCAAACAAGGTAATCATGAAGAATCAAGCATGGGAGAGGTTCTAGCAACTACAAATGTTGAACTGAAATGTGTATGTTGCTGAAAAAATGTGTGGCATTGTGGGTAAAGTCCAAAATAAAATCAGGAAAACTTTTAACAGCCTATCTGTATTTAACAATACTGATATTTTAGGATTCTCATTCAGTTTCCATAAGAATCTTTAAATCTTTGTTTGTGGGGTGGTTTTTTATTATTATTATTATTATATAGAATGATTTTCCTACTGTATTGAATGCAGGCATGCTGCTGTCCTAATTGTATTTCAGATATGGGACAAGGATGTGTGCTTCTGCAGCCATGGCTTCAGAGAGCTCCTGAAAATTCCATATTTAACATTTCCTGTGGGTTTTTTTTTTAAACGCAGTCAGATAACTTTGTGGTCATCTCAAAATTGGGTTTGTCACTAACAGTCATTAAAAAACAAGCCTGAGGGGGGGGGCATTTTTTTGCAGCTCAGGGCTACTAGAGGTCAGGCAATTTACACCCCTCACGTGCCCCCTCACCACAGCTTATTTTATTCTCACATATCTGGCCAGCATGCATAAATTGTTTCTCAGCTGTGGTGCCTGCTGAGCGGCAAGGAGGCAGCCTGTCTGCTGTTTCTGTGCACAGTGAGCAGATTTTTACTGCAGCTTTGTCTGGATTTTGACAGTCTCACTTCTGAGGCTCTCCTCTTTTGAGGAAGTCAGAGAGATAGTAAAGGCTCCTTGTTATGATTCCAGGAAGGCTGGAACTGTAAATATCTTGGAAACACAAGGGGCCCCAGTGCCATAGAGCAAGTTGCTATTGCTGGCACCAAGACGCAAGCTGGTGCTCACATTGTTGCCTCTGGTTTTGCAATGGAAGGCCTTCCCCAGTATGGAAGTGTACTTTGGTGCATTTATTGAACTCTCTCGTGTTACAAGGTTTGCCTCAATCTCTTACCACAGCATAGGTTCTCAGATCAGTTCCATACCTGGAACCACCAGTCTTGATTAGTGATGATCCAAATGAGTCCTTCATTTCACAGGAGGAAATTTCAGTTCACTCAAGTCAAAGGCTTTCTATCCCTCCAAAACCAAAGCCTATAGTTTCATTAGTTCTGAAAATTCACACACAACACCGAATGTGCAGGTTCTATACACCCCTGACTCCTATTCCAAAACATCTCAACTTTTGAACAAAAAAACCACTTGGTTCCTCCCTCTGATTCCAGGTATTTGATGTGATTTTCATCTCCTTACCCTTACTCACTTTAAGAGCTTTTCCCCCTGGCTTACCCTTATGGAGTTGGGCCTCTATGGGGTGCCTTGCCAGCATGGACCCTCCTTCAGAGGAACCCCCAGACTAACTACCCTGTTATGGAGCTTCAACCAATGCCACTTCTGTGAACACAAAATTTCTGAACCACAATCACTGAAAGAACCCTAGAGCAATTATGCCCCCAGCACCTGCAGTTCATAAATAAACCATAGTAGGTTCAGCTCCTGTGGTATCAAGAATAACATCAATCATGGTTTCATCAGCACCTCAGGTAGAGGACACAGAATCTTCCTGTTTGGATAACAAGCTGGGGCAGTGCCTGTAGGCCAGAATTCTTAGACTTCCTTCTCTTCTCTCAAGGACATCATGATAGAGTACTCCAGTTTCTCCCTTAGAAGATTTCAAATAGTTTCAAGATATTCTGACTCTAATAGCAGAAGCATAAGGTATCGAGTAATCTACAGTCCAAGAAAAACTCCTCATCAGGACCACATTCTCTCATGTTTTATCCTAAACTTTTTCATCTTCAAGAGATCAGATTGCACTATTTGAATGTTTAAAGAGCAATCAAATTGTACCTGGACAGGACTAAATCTTTTAGAAAATCAGATGTTTTATTTGTCTTCTGTCCTGGAAAGAACACACTCAAAGTACTGGGACAACCCTCTCCAGATTAGTCTGTTTATACAAAAGGTAGAAAGTGTTTAGTCTAAGAATATTTTACAAGATCTCTCTGCTTTTTTGGACACAAACCAGCTGGTAATCTCTACATACAAATCAATACAAAGTATATTTAATGGCTTCTTCAGATGCTGCACTTGGTCACAGCGTCCTCCAGTCTGCTATTCTCCCTTGAAATCTCATTTTCTTCTTTCTTTTCCCTCCCCAACTTTTTTTTTTCCCCTTTCCTTGGAGGGACTGCTTGCTAATTCTCATCTGTCTCCAAAATAGATTTTTTTCTGTATGTGAGAACAAACAACTTGATCTTACTGCAGATGTGTCCTCTCAGAACTGAAGAAACCTCTGGTTTGGGTTATTCCGACATTTGCATATAGTTAACTTTTGTCTATTTTATTGGGGCAGTGATTCTCAACCCATAATCTGCAGACCATTGATGGTCTACGAATGAGCTTTGGGGAGTGCCCTAATTGACTTTTTGGAAATTAACCATAGAAATCTTTGAAGCATAATGGCTTTTATTGAAAAAAACCTAGAAGTTAACCATCTCTTTCTTCTTTTATGTGGAAGAAAGGAAACGTTAGATATTGTAACAAGTCTTTTGCATGATAGGCCACTGAGCCTCTTTCTCCTGCTGAGAGGATTGAGGGAGTCTGCTTATTATAGAGACAGTGCCTTCTTTGGGCCAGACGCTGCTCCTGAGGAAGCTTGCAGCACTGCTGCTTGTCTGTTAGAGAGCCATTGCCTGCTTTGGTTCACTGCTATTTTCTCCTGTTGCTGTTATCAGCATTGTTGGATACTGTAATCAGAAGACAGGTTTCAGAGTAGCAGCCATGTTAGTCTGTATCCGCAAAAAGAACAGGAGTACTTGTGGCACCTGTGACAAAGTTCCTCCTCTACCTTGGTGGGTCCTGCGCTTATTGGCAGATTTGCTCACCTCAGTGATCTTCCCCACAGTCTGGATCAACTCCTCCTGTGTCTAATCAGGAGTTGGGAGGTTTGGGGGGAACCCGGGCCCGCCCTCTACTCCAGGTTCCAGCCTAGGGCCCTGTGGATTGCAGCTGTCTATAGTGCCTCTTGTAACAGCTGCATGACAGCTACAACTCCCTGGGCTACTTCCCCATGGCCTCCTCCAAACACCTTTTTTATCCTCACCACAGGACCTTCCTCCTGGTGTCTGATAATGCTTGTACTCCTTAGTCCTCCAGCAGCACACCCTCTCACTCTCAGCTCCTTGTGCCTCTTGCTCCCAGCTCCTCACATGCACTTCCTCTCCTCTGGCTCCTCCCTGCTTGCCTGGAGTGAGCTCCTTTTTAAACCCCGGTGCCCTGATTAGCCTGCCTTGATAGGCTGCAGGTGATCTAATCAGCCTGTCTGCCTTAATTGGTTCTAGCAGGTTCCTGATTACTCTAGTGCAGCCCCTGCTCTGGTCACTCAGGGAACAGAAAACTACTCATCCAGTGACCAGTATATTTGCCCTCTACCAGACTCCTGTACCCCACTGGTCTGGGTCTGTCACACACCTTAGAGACTAACAAATTTATTTGAGCATATTTTGATATATGCCATCATGTGCCAGCAATGCCCCTCTGCCATGTACATTGACCAAACCGAACTGTCTCTAGGTAAAAGAATAAATGGACACAAATCAGACGTTAAGAATTATAACATTCAAAAACCAGTTGGAGAACACTTCAGTCTCCCTGGCCACTCGATTACAGACCTAAAAGTCGCAATATTACAACAACAAAACTTCAAAAACAGACTCCAATGAGAGACTGCTGAATTGGAATTAATTTGCAAATTGGATGCCACTAAATTAGGCTTGAATAAAGACTGGGTGTGGATGGGCCATTACACAAAGTAAAACTATTTCCCCATGCTTATTTCTCCCTCACCCCAGTTCCTCACATCATCTTGTCAATTGCTGGAAATGAGCCATTTTCATTACCACTACAAACAGTTCTTTTTCTCTCCTGCTGATAATAGCTCACCTTAACTGATCACTCTCCTTATAGTATGTATGGTAACACCCATTGTTTCATGTTCTCTCTCTGTGTGTGTGTGTGTGTGTGTGTGTGTGTGTATATATATATATATATATATATATATATATATATATATATATATATATATATGTATATATCTTCCTACTGTATTTTCCACTGCATGCATCCAATGAAGTGGGCTGTAGCCCACAAAAGCTTATGCTCAAATAAATGTGATAGTCTCTGAGGTGCCACAAGAACTCCTGATCTTTTTTTGTAATCAAAAGAGTAATTATCGGGAAGCTGCTGCTAAAGTTGGTATCTCTCAGATACTGCCAAGTAAACTGTTTGTGAAAAGGCAATGTATTGAAATGTGGAACTGCAAATGTGTATGTGAATCAAAAACAAAATGGATAGAAAGAGTGAGGATGTCAAAGAAAGGTGCCTTCCATTGGGTTGTGCAAGTAAGACATGATGTGACGTTGTTGGTACCTTGAAGAACTCTGGAACTACATGGCTGCACAAGTAATAATCGTCAATTAAATAATCAATTATCTCTTTCAACAAATTGATCACACTGAGCAGTGACCACTATTGTAAACTCCAATATATCAGGGTTGGTTTGGTTGGGAGTGATAAATAATGAAGAGGAAAGGTCACTGATTCAGAGCAATCTGGATTTGTTTGATAAACTTGAGTACAAGCAAACAATATGGATTTTCATATAAAGAGTGTGTGTATATATATATCTAGCAATGAAGAGTGTATGGCATACTTACAGGATGAGGAACTCTATCCTGGGAAGCAGTGACTCTTGAAAAAGATTTGGAGGTTATGGTGGATAATCAGCTGAATGTGAGCTACCAGTGTGATGCTGTGGCCAAAAAAATTAATGCAATCCTGGGATGAATAAACTGGGGAATCTTGAGTAGGAGTAGAGAGGTTATTTTACCTCTATATTTGACATTGGTGTGATCGCTGCTGGAGTACTGTGTCCAGTTCTGATGTCTACAGTTCAAGAACGATGATAAATTGAAGAGGGTTCAGAGACAAGCTAAGACATCTGCAACCAGAATTCATCTTCCTCTTCTTGCTTCATCAGTCACAGATCTTCTGTAAACCTTCAATCTGACCTGTGAGGAAGAAGCCATTGATAGTGTGGTCTGGATCCATCAGTTTCAGAGGATGGATCATCAAAACTAAGTACCAGGCCTAAACCTTCGGAGGTAATGATACAGGGATAGAATAGCTAATTTCCTTATCCATAGTACCAACCCAAATACTAGATTAAGGGCAACAACCATTTAAACCAGTAACCACCTGCCAGAGGCCATTGGTGACTATCAAATCATGAGCTGATTCATGAAGCTCATTTTCTTTGTGAATGTTGAAGCCACAAAACCTTGACAACTTCAGCAGAGCACTGAGAAACTTTGTCACCTCACATCTGGACTGTGCAGCTCAGCAAGGCCATCTGTTCACCAATGTTAGTCCTGTTCTCACTTTGTCTGCTCTTACATATGAGATTGACCAGTTTAGTTTTGCAGATAGACACATACTGTTCTTTAGTCTGATCTCCTATATGTCATAGGCCATAGAATTTCACAGTTACCCCTGAACTGAATCCAAAGTAATCTTTAGGTTGAATGTAGATAGCACAAACTGAGATGCAGAATAGCTGCGCTCTATTCCTAGCTTGGTCACAGACTTCCTATGTGATATTGGATAGGACTCTGTCGTAGGCTTTGCAGAAGCATGTCCTTAATAAATACACACAAGGGGGCTGAATGAAGATTCCATAGTCAACTTTAATTCTAGCATTTCTTAGATTTTGAGCCCGCTAACTTTGCAACCTTAATCTTCTTTTAGCACAGAGAACGAGAGAGAGTGTGTGTTTAAATGTAAAAGTTTGTTTAGATTAGAAGCCAGGAGCTAATTGTTTAGGACCTGATTCAATACACATTGAAGTCAAGGAAAACTTTTCCATTGCTCTCAGTGGAGATTGACTCAGACCCTTTAACAATTTGTAATTGTGTGAATGTAAACAAATAATCTTGCCATAAAAACATGATTGATTGTATTGGGTCATTATATTTGAAAGTTTGCGTAAAAGCATGCAGAGGTGTTTTAGTGTTATTTTTTTCTTTGATAATCCAGGTTGCAGTGTAATGAAGAGTGTTTCGCCTTTGAAAGGAACAGGTGGGTTGGTATACTTTTTCACAAAAGTATTAACTTGATGTATCTAAGCTGTATGGAAAAGATCATTTTTCCATGTGAAGGAGAGAACTGATAAAATGTCAAGATCATCTCCTTAGCATTCTGTACTAGGTGATCAATAAACTATTAATTTTAGAAACATGTTCAAAATCTTATGCCTTTCCCATCAAAAGTCTCCTCAGATTATTTCTAATGTACTGAAATAGCTCCAAATACAGTAACTCCTCACTTAAAGTCGTCCCGGTTAACATTGCTGATCAATTAGGGAACATGCTCAGTTGAAGTTGTGTAATGCTCCCTTCTAATGTTATTTGGCAGCCACCTGCTTTGTCTACTGCTTGCAGGAAGAGCAGCCCGTTGCAGCTAGCTGGTGGGGGCTTGGAACCAAGGTGGACGGGCAGCCCTCTATCAGCTCCCCGCTCTTCTAAGTTCCCTGTGCAGCAGCTGCCTGCAGTTCAGCTGTGTCCCTCCCCCCACTGCCATGTGCTGCTCCTGCCCTCTGCCTTGGAGCTGCCCCCAGAGACTCCTGCTTGCTCTGCCACAGGGAGGGAAGGAAGAGGGGGGCTAATGTCAGGGTGTCCTCCTCCCCCCTGTTCCTGCACCCCGCTTATCCCATCTTCCATAGAGCAGGACTCAGGACAGAGGGAGCTTGCAGCAGCTGCAGTCTCAACAAGCTGATCTAATTAACAAGGCAGTGTACTTAAGGGAAATACACATATCTCTCTCCATTCCTGCTGCCTTGCAGACTGAGAGTGTTAACCCTTGAGGGCTCAGCCAATTGCTAGTTCATCATTTAGCAGTAAGGGAAATATCCCACCCTCTGACTCTTCCACCTCAACCAAGCTTCACAATCATCATAACTGTGTACCAGTATTAAATTGTTTGTTTAAAACTTATACTGTGTGTGTGTAGATATATAGATATAGATATATAAAATAAAGTCTTTTGTCTGGTGAAAAAAAATTCCCTGGAACCTAACCCCCTCATTTACATTAATTCTTATGGGGAAATTGAATTCGCTTAACGTTGTTTCGCTGAAAGTCGCATTTTTCAGGAACATAACTACAACGTTAAGTGAGGAGTTACTGTATATCAGCTAGGGAGTTTTCTGCAAAAAGCTGTTTATCTGTAGCACTGGTCCCTCTCTGTAGTGGATCAGTTTGTCATTGAAAAGCCATCTTTAAATTAAAAATTTTGTTTTCTAAATTGCAGACGCTTTGCTGAAGCTCTCCATATCCGTGATAACTCTGACCCTTTTAATATCCGTTCTTCAGGATCAAAGTACAGTGATAATTTAAAAGAAGATGCAAGGTATATGTTGGAATACATGGTTATAACATTGTTACTTTTGCACCCCATAGCTGTCACTGTGTCTTAAGGTTTTATTAAATAGTCTGACATGACTATGTATATTTATTAAGTTAACCCTTGTGATTTGTTATGGGATGGCCCTTGTCATACCACAGTTAACATGGGAGCTTTGCTCAAACTTAAGAGACAATGCTTGAAAGTGCTTTAAAATCCATGATTCAGATATACAAACAGGCACCTAGTAGAATTGACAAAAGCACATGAATAAGTTAGCTTGCCTCCATTTGAGGTCACTGCTATGGGGTGGGGAGCTGACAGTGGACATGCTCCATACCTTCCACAAGTGCCCTTGCTGTGACTGGGGCAGGGAACTTAGACTGGGCATCCCTCACTACCTGCCACAGCCACAGTGCTGAGAGTGGGGGAGGAGTGAGGTCAATCATTGAAATCATAGAAGCAGAGAAGATTAGGGTTGGAAGGGACCTCAGGAGGTCATCTAGTCCAACCCCCTGCTCAAAGCAGGACCAACCTCAACTAAATCAAGATAAATGGGGCAGTTCTCACCTCTCAGAGCTATTGTTTCAAGCTGAATTAATCCAGATGGACTGTTCTGATTCATCTGAGATGAATGTGCTGCTTCCCTCCAAAAAGAGCCCCAGATTCTAGATCCAGATTTGAGTAGGAACTGTGGAGCTCCAGTTCCCATTCTTCCCTCTAGTTCACTCCTCATAGAATCATAGATTATTAGGGTTGGAAGGGACCTCAAGAGATCATCTAGTCCAACCCCCTGCTCAAAGCAGGACCAATCCCCAAATGGCCCCCTCAAGGATTGAACTCACACCCCTGGATTTAGCAGGCCAATGCTCAAACCACTGTGCTATCCCTCCCCCCCTCATAGCCTCTCTACTGTTCCATTCCTAGTAGGAGCATGGAGGGGCCAGGAAGAGGGCAGAGCTAATAGCTGAGTGGAGCAGAGGTGTTCCCAGGGAGCCCCATTCTGTGCCACCCTTCCTTTCCCTGCAGCTGCCCCTTGATTGTGTCCCTCACTATCACTATTTTTTTTTTTAATGGGGAAATCACTTGCAAAAAACTTTGTGAATGCAGTGCCTTGTACCCCTCCAGCATGTAAAGGGTTGCTAAACTTCTGAAAACCAGGAATTAGAGTTAAGGTAATGTCTCCCACACTACACCCACACACAACTTTAACGTTGCCCTATTTCAATGACTATGTGGATTCAAGTGATATTATACAAAAAAACATTTTTAAAAGATTTTTTAAAATTTTAATTTACTTTTTAAAAAATCAAACATTTACATTAGTAGTTCTTTTTACCCATTTTATAGTCTTAAATTGTTTTATACTTGTTTCTTTAGTTTTCTAATTGTTCATAGAATTTCAGATTTTACATAAGAATTTTTTCTGCTAAAACTTTCATAGTTAAAATGCTTATCTGTGCTAAAAAAGACACGTCCATGGCCTCATTAATACCCTTATTGTGAGAACAATACAAAAGAGGCACAAAACTGATAAGCAATAGCACCTGCCATATTTCCAATCAATATCCCTTCCAATATATTGAACTTTCACAAGTCAAGAATGCTTCAACTAGGCTACAGCCATTCATCAGGGTTTGCACCTTCAAATCATTTGGACTTGCGTTCATAAATCACATAAATGCTTTTGAAAATCTCTCTTAGATACCTCAAATATGGGATTAGGAGCCTAAATGTAGGCCCCTCTTTTAGAAAATTTTGGACTGTTTGTATAGAAAACTTACACATTAACAAAGTGTGAAAATCTGTTTAGCTTTTCATTGTTAACACTGATGAATTAATGAAGTTTTTCAGCAGTTAATTAACCTAAGCATGCAGAAAAAAATGGAAGTTTACAAAACCAGCTTTGTTTCTTAATCTCCATTTGAAATAATAAATTGCAATTAAAACATCCTCATCTTACTTACAAAACTGTTTTTCAAGACAATTCCCTCTACCATACAGACAGAAGATAGGAGAAGGGAAAAGAGACTAAATTGTCTTTTTGGTTCAGAGGCAGGTGAATATGATTGTTGAGCGTTCCCAGATGGAGTTGTGGACCTCTCTTTGTATAGGCAAGATCTCTTGATCTATCTGAGGTCAGTTTGGAAAAGCTGGATTGGGTGTCCAGGACCATTGTTGGACAAGGTATACCCTCACATGGCAGGTGCCAGTGTCTGATCAGACAAAATCTAGGAGTGGCTATGGTATATTCGTAAAATCTCAAAAACAGCATTCCCTGTAACTTTGAGCAGTTTTGACACAATCTGAAATATAGCAAATGTTCAGTTCTTAAACAAAATTCAGACAAGTTTCTAACATTCATCAAGTTCCCCCTAACATAATACTGTTTAAATGATTTTCAGTCTTGTCCCATAGTTCCAAGACAATAGCCAATAACACGTAGACCTTTAAATATGTTGGTCTTGGAAGTAGGCCAAGTCAGTTGGTCCAATTGTTGTGACTTTTTCCACTTTTTTTTAATAAAAGATAAAATATCTCTTTCAGAAGCAAAGATGCACATTCTTGTTGAGATCCTGATTTATTGAATTTAACCTCTGATTTAAATGGTGATTTTTTTGGTCGACATTAAATATAAATGATGTACATGTGAATAAAATGTATAATCTTGCTCCTCTGGGTGCAATTCTCTTCAGCAGCCTAACTATTAAGTTATTAGGATAGATAGGTTAGTGCTGCCCTTGTTTCCTTGCCTATTTTGTCTTTAATTTTGTGAATTACCTCGCATGCCCACAATGTGGCCTTTCCGAAAATTAGTTCTTGAAGTAATATAATGTGTGTGGGTTTTTTAGTTCCAAGAGTGCTTTTTTTCCTTATTACATTAGTTCAATCCTTTAACATTCAAAGATATAAAAAACTGGTAGTAATTTGACATATCCAAAATGTAAATATGGAGGGGGGGGGTTACATACACATCATATACACCTTAGGTCTGATCTTGAATAGATTATCACTAAAATCATCAGACCAGCTAACCTTTTTCCCTGACCTGTTGAGATCAATGGAAGTCTTTCCATTCATTTGAGTGAGCTTTGGATCAAGCGTTTAATGCCCAAGGATCCTCTATGAATAGGTTATCTGATTGTATAAACCCTTTATGGCAAATGTCCTATTATTGAGTGTATTGTTTTCATAACTGTATATATGCATATGATACAAACATCTGCTTGTAAATTTTCATTAAAAAAAAATCAATCCCCCACTGCCTCCCTAATTCCCTCCTGTCTCCTATAATCTCCTTCTGTATTCATTCCATTTGTATTCTCAGTTTTAAACCCCCAAACCAAATACAAAATAACTGATTTGCTTTATTGAATCTCCCCTTGAATACTAGGTATACCTTTTGCAGATCAAAAAGTACTTACTCTGCCAACTGGACCCCTCATATCAATTCCTTTTCATGAGATTAGCATGGGACTTGCATTGTTTTCTATTATGCTTTTAAGGAACTATAGCTTGTCATATCAAGAATCCAAGTTTGGCCTATCAGTGGTATTTTAGTGTCCCAAACCCCTTTTTATGTTATGAATATTCCCATTCTCTAGCCTTTTATGTACATAATTTTGGGTGGAGAGAACATTTTTGTAGTTTCGTGTCTGACTATTACTTGCTATTTGATGTTACACTGTTTGAGATTTGTAAGCACCATTGCTGGTCTTCCTACTTAAAATAATAATTCCACAGACACCCTGGAGTTTCCTTGGAAAAAAGAAAATGACTTATTGTAATTTTTGTTCTTAGAAGATATATTGGTTACAATAGCTCAAGCCTGCAAGATGCCCTTGACTCCCACTGAGAGGGCACTTGAGACTTCACAGGATACAGTTCTAGGATTCCCATCCACTCAGTTCTAGGATTCCCATCCACTCATTCACCTTTCCCTCAGATTTGGGGATGTAATTTGTCTGTCTTCTTTTGCATAACAAAGGGATGACTGAGGCAGATAACCCCTGTTATGCCTCATTAGTATGCAAGTACACATCAGCTGCTATTAAAGTAGTTTAATAGCTTGAATTTTGAGCTCTGAAACATTCCACACTCAATCACATACGTAAGGCATGACCCAAGGAGTGGAGGTCTAATATAACTTTAAAATTCATATATTGTATTTCACTTAAGTAACATTATTTGAACCATACCATTTTAGATTTTTTTTTCAAGAAGGGAAAGAATATAATTTAATATTTTGGTAAATGTGATGGATAGTCAATGTGTGTGTATACAGATTTTAAAATAATATTCAAACAATTAAGATTTCAAAGTAAAAAACTGAAAAAATAAGTGCCAAATTAGGGATGGTTGTGAGAACTTAATTTTGACCACTTGTGCATATGCCTCATCACTGCTGTACTGCCCAAAGGTTGTCCTTTTTTAGCAGAAGCAGATCCATCCTTTCTCTTTGGCTGAAAACTCAGTGGCTTCAGTCCCTGCTCTGTTTCACAGAGTTCAGCTTGATGGACAAAGATGGGATGCAGCCTCATTGTAGGCAAGGTTTACCTCAGCCTCTACTTTCCTGAGCACAAAGGGTCCCAGGTGGCATTAGACCAGGAAAAAAAAACTTCATTGCTTGGTACCCCACCCATGCTCATAGAGTGCACGATAAATCCAAAAAGAACAAGCCATAAGTTTGCATTGATTCCTCTACACTCAGAGATTTTTGTATTTTATGCTAGAAAACTGGGTCCCTCATAATAGATATCTCTGGAGCAGGATTCACTTTAGCTCCCCTTCCTGTCAGAGGGAAGGAGTGACACAGACAGCCTAAAACAAGGAGACATCCTTCAGCGGGCCTCTCCCTGGTTTCTCAGGCAGTGTGGAGTGTGTCTAAAGAGAGCCAGAATACATCCAGTATTATATCATCTGGACCCTGAACAGTGCAAGGGAACCACACCACACTCTCCTTCTCTCTCTCTCCCTTCCTCCCTCCCTCCCTCTATGGGGGAATAGGACTCAGGTGGTGCCCCTCTGAAGAGAAGAGCCAGCCATACATTTCAACCTGTAAAAGCAGAAGCAACCAAATCAGATACCTCCGAACACAGAGAACTTCCTACGGTTCTGGCTGAACATTCTCTGCCCTGTGCTGATTGGTTGCTCACTCTAATATAAATAAATAATAATAATAACCCTCTCCCTCCTAATTTATTCAATGGTATTGCATTTATCAATGTACATATATGGCAGGTAAATGCTGCATTTATCTCTTATCTTGTATACTAGGTGAATTATAATTCTTTATTATTTCAGGAAAGATTTAAAGTTTGTCAGTGATATTGAGAAGGAAATGAGAACACTCGTGGAAGCTGTAAATAAGGTTGGTGGCCAAAGAATTTGCTTTATACAGCGTGTTCATTTAAAAGAAATAGTGCGTTTATTGGAGTCGATGTTAATGACACCATTGCTTCAACTTCCAACCATTGAATTTTAGACAAATTCAAGCTAGAAATAAAGTGCAAATTTTTAACAGTGAGGGTAATTAACCTATGGAATAAATTACCAAGGTATGTGGTGGATTCTTAATCACTTGAAGTCTTTTAAATAAAGATTGGATATGTTTTTTAAAGATGCTGTAGTGCAACTAGAAGTTATGAGCTTGATGCAGGGATCACTGGGTGAGATTCTTTGGCTCGTGTTATGCAGGAGGCCAGACTACATCAGTGGTCCCCAACCTTTTCGTCTGGCAGGCGCCAGACGAAGGACCATGGCAGCGGTCGAGCATCCGCCGAAATGCCCCCAAAATTCAGCAGCATTTCGGCCGCGACACCTCTGGATGACATTGCTTGTTTGCGGCAAGTGGCGTCATCCAGACGCATCATCGCCAAAATGCCACCGAATGCTTGATCACCAGCCAGGACGCGGGCGCATTTAGATGCCCCCACAGGCGCCATGGCACCCGCGAGAACCGAGTTGAGGACCCCGGACTACATTATCATAATGGTTGCTTCTGGATTTAAAAATCCATGATTTTTAATATAATTTTTGAGAGAGAGAGAAATAATCAGGTAACGATAATTATATATCTTCATTTCAATAAATGAGTATTAGACTCTTTGACTTTGTTTTTCGTGGTTACAACTGAATTTTGCTCTTTCAGCAATTCTTTATCAAAATTCAAATATATTTCGTGTTGCTTATTTGCAATATTGAACTGTATGTTATTTCCTAATGCTAAATTTAATTAAAGTAATCTAATAGTTTCTTTGTTTCAGTATGTAAAGCCTTTTTTCTAAATTCTGAAACATTTTGGTGATATTTTTTCTCATCTTTACTTGACATTTGGAAAATAATATTATTTAACAGAATGTTTATTGTTTGTATGCCAAAAGAAGATGAATAGTGTAGCAGAGACAAACAAGTATCTTTAGTTCAGTCTCTCTGAAAATGCCCTATCTGCTGTTACTGAAATTCTCTGAGCGATTGCGCCCGAGGAACAAATATTTAATAATGGGCTCTTCAGTCTATCAGAGAAAGATATAACATGATAAAATGGTTGGAGCTAGAGAAATTCAGACTAAAAATATGGCCTGATCTACACTGAGGAGGAGGGGGAGGGGGTTCAATCTAAGTTATGCAACTTCATAACTTAGATCTACTTCTAAGTCGACATACTTAGATCTACTTACCATGGTGTCTTCACTGTGATAAGTCGACTGCTGACGCTCCCCCATCGACTCCGCCTGCGCCTCTCGCTCCGGTGGAGCACCGGAGTCAACGGGAGAGCGCTCAGCGGTCAATTCATCGCGTCTTCGCTAGACGCGATAAATGGACCCCTGCTGGATCGATCGCTGCAGAGGTAAGTGTAGATATGCCCTAAGGCTTGAATTCTTAACAGTGAGAGTGAGTAACCATTGGAACAATTTACCAAGCTTTGTGATGGACTTCCCATCACTGATAATTTTTAAATCAAGACTGGATAAGAACATAAGAAAGGCCGTACCGGGTCAGACCAAAGGTCCATCTAGCCCAGCATCTGTCTACCGACAGCGGCCAATGCCAGGTGCCCCAGAGGGAGTGAACCTAACAGGCAATGATCAAGTGATCTCTCTCCTGCCATCCATCTCCATCCTCTGACGAACAGAGGCTAGGGACACCATTCTTACCCATTCTGGCTAATAGCCATTTATGGACTTAGCCACCATGAATTTATCCAGTCCCCTTTTAAACATTGTTATAGTCCTAGCCTTCACAACCTCCTCAGGTAAGGAGTTCCACAAGTTGACTGTGCGCTGCGTGAAGAAGAACTTCCTTTTATTTGTTTTAAACCTGCTGCCTATTAATTTCATTTGGTGACCCCTAGTTCTTGTATTATGGGAATAAGTAAATAACTTTTCCTTATCCACTTTCTCAACATCACTCATGATTTTATATACCTCTATCATGTCCCCCCTTAGTCTTCTCTTTTCCAAGCTGAAGAGTCCTAGCCTCTTTAATCTTTCCTCGTATGGGACCCTCTCTAAACCCCTAATCATTTTAGTTGCCCTTTTCTGAACCTTTTCTAGTGCTAGAATATCTTTTTTGAGGTGAGGAGACCACATCTGTACACAGTATTCGAGATGTGGGCGTACCATGGATTTATATAAGGGCAATAATATATTCTCAGTCTTATTCTCTATCCACTTTTTAATGATTCCTAACATCCTGTTACGCCAAGATCTTTTTCCTGACTCGTTGTAGTTAAATTAGCCCCCATCATGTTGTATGTATAGTTGGGGTTATTTTTTCCAACGTGCATTACTTTACATTTATCCACTTTAAATTTCATTTGCCATTTTGTTGCCCAATCACTTAGTTTTGTGAGATCTTTTTGAAGTTCTTCACAGTCTGCTTTGGTCTTAACTATCTTGAGAAGTTTAGTATCATCTGCAAACTTGGCCACCTCACTGTTTACCCCTTTCTCCAGATCATTTATGAATAAATTGAATAGGATTGGTCCAAGGACTGACACTTGGGGAACACCACTAGTTACCCCTCTCCATTCTGAGAATTTACCATTAATTCCTACCCTTTGTTCCCTGTCCTTTAACCAGTTCTCAATCCATGACCTTCCCTTTTATCCCATGACAGCTTAATTTACTGGATGTGTTTCTAAAAGCTGGAAATTATTTTCTAAAAGCTAGAGATCATTTTGGGGAGGTTCTATGGCCTGTGTTATAAAGAAGATCAGACTAGATGATTACAATGGTCCGTTCTGGCCTTGGAATCATAGAAGATTAAGGTTGGAAGAGACCTCAAGAGGTCATCTAGTCCGACCTCCTGCTCAAAGCAGGACCAACCCCAACTAAATCATCCCAGCCAGGGCTTTGTCATACTGGGTCTTAAAAACCTCTAAGGATGGAGATTCCACAACCTCCCTAGGTAACCCATTCCAGTGCTTCACCACCCTCCTAGTGAAATATTTTTTCTTAATATCCAACCTAGTCCTCCCCCTTTGCAACTTGAGACCATTCTGCCTTGTTTTGTCATCACGGCAAACAGCCTAGCTCCATCCTCCTCCTTCAAGTAGTTGAAGTATTTGCTATCAAATCCCCCCTCACTCTTCTCTTCTGCAGACTAAATAAGCCCAGTTCCCTCAGCCTCTCCTCATAAGTCATGTGCTCCAGTCCCCTAATCATTTTCCCTCCACTGGACTCTCTCCAATTTGTCCACATCCTTTCTGTAGTGGGGGGCCCAAAACTGGACGCAGTACTCCAGATATGGCCTCACCAGTGTCGAACAGAGGGGAATAATAACTTCTCTCGATCTGCTTGCAATGCTTCTACTAATGCCGCCCAATATGCCGTTAGCCTTGTTGGCAACAAGGAAGCAGTGATGACTCTCATCCAGTTTTCAGTTTCTTCTGATGGAAAGTCATATGGTTGCAAGCCAAGGGTCCATCTCCTACATGTTACTTTTTCCTTAGGAGAAGAACCTGCTTTATGCCTTCCCCTCAGTACTGCTGATCCCCAAGATCATCACCAAGCTGAAGTAAGACAGAGGTGAAGTGATTCTCATTGCACTAGACTAGGCCAGAGAGCCATGGTATTTGGACCTTCACATATGCGATCAGCAAAGGAGCCTCTCCTCCTGCTGCCGCTCAGGAATCTTATATCACAAGATCCTGGCAGGGTGTTGCTCCTGAACCTCAGGCTTTACACCTCAGGTCCTGGTCTCTCAGTGCTTGACCCAGAGAAGGCACACTGTCGGAAGCAGTCCAGGATGTACCACTTAATAGTCGGAAAACCTCCACAAGGGTTACTTACCTGAGTAAGTGGAAGCAGTTCTCTATCTGGGAACTAGCTATGGTGTGCCCTGTACATAGGCCACAATTCAAAATACCTTGGACTATTTCTTACATCTAGTCTGGTTTGGTGGTCAGCTTTGTTAAGGTGCACCTGGCCACAATCTCAGCATTCCTATCCTTGTATTTCTGTTTTCTCTAATTCAATCATGGGCAGATTCTTAAAAGGCCTAGTTCCCACCTATGAGGGACCCAGTCCCACAATGGGATTTGAACTTAGTGTTATCAGCTCTTATCGATCCTCTGTCAAACTGTTAGCTTCCTGCTTGTGATTACACTCTTCAGCAAAGATGGCCTGTTTAGTAGCCATCGGGTCTGTGAGGAGAGTAGGACTGCTGCATGCTCTAGTTATGCACACTGTTTTCTTCAAGGACAAGCCACACACTGATAAGGACAAACAAAAGGTATACAGTCTGGATGTTTGAGCCCTGGCCTTTTATGCAGATAGAACAAAACACTTACAGGTCTCCTCCCAACTGTTTTGTTTCCTATGCAGAACGAATGAAGGACAATCCTGTAATGGCACAACTGTATAAGTGGATCACCAGCTGCGTTGTCATGTGTTACAACGCTGAGAATGTTAACCCTCAGAAACAGTTGTCTGTGTGTTCAACCAGAGCTCACTCAGCATCACAGCATTTGTTAGTAATGTCCAGATTGTGGACATTTGCAGGGTAGCAACATGGTCCACAGTCCACACTTTTGTTAGATGTTATGCAATTACATCAAAGGAAGATGGTAGTGTAGGGAAAGCAGCTCTTCAGTCTGTCTTCTGATGAGACTCCTAGTCCCCCATACATTGGAATCCTCTTCGCAGTCACCAAGTATAATGTACATATGCAGTCACTTGAAGAAAAAGTGGTTACTCACCTTTTTGTAATCCATCTCCTTTGAGATGTGTTGCATTTGTTCATTACACAATCTCCCCCCCACCACACCCTCTTACCCAAGGCATCAGAGTCTTTCATATAATGATCCAGTGCGAAGGAACAGAAGAGTGGGAGGGGCAGCTTTATATCCTTTATATCCTCAGCTTGGAGCAGGAGGAACATGGGGTGCTGGCATGGCCATCCCTATGAGCACCACTAGGGAAAACTCTCCAGCATCAGTGCACGGGACACATGCACACCTAGTGTAATGGACATATGCAACACACCTCCAATGAACAGTTATGAAAACTATGAGTAACTGTTCTTTATGGGGTCGTGCCAGCCTTTGGTGGGCTCTATAAGAATATGAATCTCATTTTCCAGATTAGTAAGTGTAGTTTTTAACTTTAAAAAGAATACTTTCATTTTTAGTGGAAAAAGTTGTAGATATTTCCACCAAAGTTGAATGTGTCGTATATGACCACTAAATCAGAGCCAACAGGTATTAGTAAGGATTCTAATGTGACTGTTGGCCCTTCTGACAGCAAAACGGTTGCAAAGTAACTGTGGCATTTCTCCACATAAGTTATTCTTAAAGGGCATTGAAGCCTTTCTGGTTAAACCTCATTCAGGCTCTTCCTCCAAGAAGTCCTGAGGAGAAATACAAGATTTGTTTATGTACTGGTAACATGAAACTTCCTTCACGCCTCCTGTTACACCCTCTGTCCCTCCCCTCTGCCCTTGGGCCCTCTGAAACCTCTACATGGCCTTCTGGCCTTGTTTTCCACCCCAATAATACCTAGTCTCTGTGGGGTTTTCCATGTGCAACTGGGGGAGTTTCTACAGTCCTGGGCTCTGTTTGGCATTCAACCTTCCTCACCCTCATTTTGGGGCCAGTGCCTTGTTGGAGGATGAGCCCAACGTTGAGATTTACAGTTGGAGGAGGATTTAGGGCCCCTTTATCAAAATAATCAGCCCAGGGTACTGACATGCTTAAGCATTCTCACAGCAAAGAGAACCTACCCAGAGGACAGGTGCAAAGTTACAAAGCCTCAGCTGTTAGAAATGATTGAGGATCCCTCTTCCTTTTAAAACCAAAGGATCTTTGCCTCTTCACTCTACTATGCTAAACATTGTGTCGAAGGAATGTGATCCGATGAAAGAGCATTTGTCAACTCCTGCCTGATGGCGTGGGAGTGCCTTGTGACACCCTACAGATACCAGTTGCATTTTCCCCATCCCCATGATGGATGCTTAAATTACTTCATTCTGTCCTCTCCCTCCAGTCTGTCCAGAGATTTTGTGGCCCTGGCCTTGGACTGCATAGGTAGGAGAGAATGTGTTTTTCCCTCCCCATCCCACCATTGCCTTCCATGCTGCCTTCCATGCAGTTCTCATTTCCAGGACACTTCAGGTAGACCTGAAGTGGTTTTCAGCTTTTATCCAATTTCCTTAAGATCTAATTATGAAGGTCTAGCATCTTGTTTGATTGCCACCTAGAACACTTCCTACTTGTATGTTACTGTTTTTGATGGCACCCATACAGTCTTTGTACAGTGGGTTGTAGACATATAAGACTGAGAAGCTGTGGAGGGTTCAAAGTCTAAACTGATTTGGCCCTTAGGGGTTTAAAACTATTTGAGGATTTAAGTAGCGCACTTAAGGCCTGATCTACACTACAAAGGTAGATCATCTTAACTACCTTGCTCAGGACTGTGAAAAATTTCTCACACACACCAACACCCCTCAACTGTGATGCAGTTAAGCCAACCTAAGCCCCAGTGTAGACACTGCTAGGTTGTTGAAAGAATTCTCCCATCAATCTAGCTACTGCCTCTTGGGAAGGTGGAGTTACTGAAGAGTCTCTTCTGTAGTGTCTTCACTATAATGCTACAGTGGCACAGATGCACTGTGCCGTTTTGTGCCTGCCAGAGAAGGGGATTTCCCTTGGATATTTCATTACATTTCTTCCAGGACTTTGCCCCTCAAAGTTTCTCAGTACTGCCAGGGCCAAAACATATCTTTCAGAAAGACACTCAGACCTGATCTGAAGATCTCTTCCCTTAATAATTTGTTCCAATAGTTAATCACTTTCTCTTTTGTTTTGTTTTTGTTTTTGTTTTTTAAATAAACAAACATGCCTGATTTCTCATTTGAATTTGTCTGGCTTTATGTTCTAGCCATTGGCTCTTGTTATTCCTTTCTCTGCCAGCTTTAAGAACTCTTTATTACCTGGTATTTTCTCCCCATGAAGATGTTTCAAGTCACCTCCTGTCCACCTTTTTGATAAGCGAAACAGTAAGAACTCTAAGTCTCTTGTAAGGGATTTTTTTAAGACCTCGAATAATTGCTGTGGCTCTTTTCTGCACCCTCTCCAATTTTTAAACTGTGGACACCAGAAATGAATGTAGTATTCCAGTATCAGTCTCACCAATGCCATATACACCTCCTTACTTTTCCTTACTAATCCCATGTTTACACATCCAAGGATCACATTAGTCCTTTCAGCCACAGCATTGCACTAGCAGCTCCTTTTCCGTTGTTTGTCCACTATGACTTCTAAATCCTTTTGAGAGTCACTGTATTTCCCATTCTTTATGACCTGCATTTTGTTCCTAAATATATGATCTTGCATTTGACTGTATTAAAATGCATTTTGTTTGAATGGGCCCACCTTGCCAAAATATCCAAATTACTCCAAATGACTTCCCTTACTACTCCACCACTCTTTGGGCAGGTCTATACTAAGGGCGGGGGTCGAACTAAGGTACGCAAGTTCAGCTACGTGAATAGCGTAGCTGAATTCGAAGTACCCTAGTTCGAACTACTTACCCGTCCAGACGCCGCGGGATCGAAGTCCGCGGCTCCAAGGTCGACTCCGCCACCGCCTTTTGCAGTGGTGGAGTACCGGAGTCGACCGCGGCGCTTCCGGAGTTCGAACTATCGCGTCTAGATCAGACGCGATAGTTCGAACTCCAAGAAGTCGAACTCACCGCGTCGACCCGGACGGTAAGTGTAGACTAGCCACTAGTGTCATCTGCAAATTTTAGCAAAAGTGATAACGTTCCTTACTATAGCCAATATAATGCTGGCCAAAGAAGGGTATTTTTGTAGTTTTTCCTTCTTAGCTGGCATGGGGATTTTATTCCTGATACTTCATGGAAGAATTCTATATTTGTGCCTTCTCAGTCTGAGAGTCTGGAAAGAGGTTTCATGTGGAAACCCTCAGGTCCATCCTTCAGGCCATGCACAAGGTGGTTTCATTTGCTCAGAAGGATATATACCTTTATATTCCTATTTGTCCAGATCCTGGTGTTATCTGTGCTACCCATTAATACATTTTATTTATAGTTTTTGCTTCATCTCACCTGGACAAAGGATCAGTAAGAAGGACCTTTCCCCTTCCCACCCCCCTTCGGCTGTTAAGGAACTGTAGCACCAATGTGCTTGAGCTATAGGTAAGGTTGAGATTTTTGTCATGGTTATTTTTACTAAAAATAAAATAATTTTTTTACTAAAAATAACCAACAGTTTGCAGGCAATAAACAAAAATTCACAGAAGCTTGTGACTTTTACTGAAAAAAATTCAGGGGTGGGGAGGCTGACGGGGGCTGACTGAAACTTGAGGGGGTGATGAGAGCCCAAACTCTGCTGCGGGGCAGGGGCTTGGAGCTCCCACGGTTCCCCCACCACCCACAGTGGCTTACAGCTCCAAGGTTCTGCATCACCCATGGAGGCTCACAGCTCGGTGGTCCCTGCCTCCTGCAATGGCTTTCAGCTCTGGAGCCAGCGGCTAAGATCTGTGGGGGGTCACCTGCTATCTGCGTATGCTGAGAGCTGTCCCCACCAGCTGACAATTCTGGCTCTGCCGCCCTGGAGCTGAAGCAGAAAATGTCACAGAGGTGTCTGTAAATCACGGAATCTGTAATTTCTGTGACATAATCTTATCCTTAGCTATAGGTAATCTATCTGACTCTGCTTGTCTGGGAGCCTCTGTCAGCCCACCACCGTGTCCTAATCCATTGCAGCAATTGTTCAGCAATGGTGTGTGTAAACAGACAAGGAGGCATTGGCATCTCCTTACATAAGCCCTTTGCATATGGACAGAAACTCACCTTGCTTTTCTGAGCCTTATATCTCAAGCCATTCACTTTCTCAAAAGGAAACAACTTCTTCAAGTGATTGCTCCTGTGTATTCCACAGCAGGTGTGCCTGCTCGCCACATGCACCGGTGCTGGAAGTTTTTCCCTTAGCAGTACCCATACGGGGGGAGCACCTTGGCGACCCCTGGAGTAGCACCTTTATATCATGCTATAAGGGGAGCTGCAGGCTCCCCCCACCCTCAGTTCCTTCTTGCCGCCAGTGAAGGTAGTCGGAACTTTTGTGCTCCAGCTCTGCTGCAGCCTTTTCTTCTCGACCTTAGTGGTACCGTTGTAGTTTGTTCTTCAGTAATTAGTGCGGGCTTGGGGCATGCCCCAGGCTTCAAGTCATGCAACTCCTGTCGGCGTTCTATGCCCAGAAGTGATCCTCATCCAGAGTGCCTTCGCTGCCTGGGTGAGACTCATATTAGCGACCATTGCAAGATCTGTAGGTCGTTCAAGCCAAGGACCAAGAAGGAGAGGGACTTCAGGCTTCGAGCTCTCCTGATGGAGTCGGCGTTGACCCCGACGTCGGTGCACAGATCGGATTCAGCACCAGCCGCTGCATCGTCGGTACGTAGCGAGGCTCCGTCGACCAGTCAGCACCGCTCTCCCGCCAAAAAGCAAGGGAAGAGCGCGTTCTCACAACAACGCCGTGATAAGGACAAGGGGGAGGCTGGTCCTGCGCTGGGCAGCCCTCTATCTCCCCGGACTCTAAGGCTCCGACTCATGTGGAGCGGAGCAGCCCGGTGCCATTGACCCAGGCATCCCCACCGGTATGGTTGCCATCGACACCGGAGGCAATGCAGTCTGCAATGGACATTATGTCCCTAGCCGTCCCAAGTACTCAGTCGGACACAGGCCCTAGGTCACGGGGTAAGCCCCCGCTGGGTGCCCACCAGATGTCTCCGAGCAGCCACAGCTCCCGCTCCAAAGACCCCTCCCCGCACTACTCGGCGCGTAGCGGCCGTTCTTCCATCAGCTCCCGGCCTCCGTCGACACCGGTCAGACCGTCCGGGCTGCTGCCAGGACGAGAGTTGCGGGGACCCTCCACACCACCTGCCTAGCGAGTGGAGGTGCAGAGAGAGGCACCAAGTTTGCTCTCCTTCCACACGTGGGTACCAGAGTTGTTCTCAACGTGACAAGCGTCGTCATTCCCATTCCAGCTACCCGTCGACCCGGCCGTAAGTATGGACGTACCCTCAGTCTTCTCCCACTTTGATCTCCCGATTCCTTAAGGGCCTTGACCACTTATTCCCATACGCCAGGCCCCCAGTACCGCAATAGGACCTCAACCTGGTCTTATCCAGTGATGAGCTGCCAAAATTTTAACAACCGGTTCCCTATAAAAAGTTCTGATTTAAGGGGGGGAGTGGGGGAGGGGCCGGGGCAGGCAGAGACATACTTGTGGGGCCGGAGGCCCCTGCAGGGCCTGGGGCTAATTGCCCCACTTGCCCCCCCAGCAGCCCTAGAGCTTGCAGCCCCCTCCCCCCTTACCTTTCTGGCAGCTCAAAACAACTCCAGAGCTCAGCTGAGCTGCCCAGCTGATGCTGGTGGCTGGCCATGCTGCAGCTGGGGGGAAGCGGGGGAAGGGCTGGGGAAGCATCAGCCTCCCCAGCTGGGAATCCTGGGAGCAACAGGATGGTCCGGCCCGCGGACTGGAGTTCTTTGCCCACCCTCTGGCCCTTTAACAACCGGTTCTCCATGGAGGTCTAATTTTAGCAACCGGTTCTTGGGAACCTGTGGGAACCCGCTCCAGCTCACCACTGGTCTTATCCCACCTCATGGGACCCCCTTCAAACCCCTGGCCACGTGTTCCTGGTTGCACCTCTCCTGGAAGGCGGCCTTCCTGGTGGCGATCATGTCAGCCAGATGTGTCTCAGAGATCAGGGCCTTAACCTCGGAACCCCCCTATACGGTTTTCCATAAGGATAAAGTCCAGCTCCGCCTACATCCTGCGTTCCTCCCTTCCATATGGAGCAGAGCATCTTTCTTCCCGTGCTCTGTCCCAAGCCCCATTCCTCTACTGAGGAACGCCGCCTCCACACCCTCTATGTGCGTAGGGCGTTGGCTTTTTACCAGACTAAGCCATTTCAGAAATCCTCTCAACTCTTTATTGCCTCGGCCGAGCGGGCTAGGGGGCAACCCATCTCCACTCAGAGGCTTTCCCGCTAGATCACCTTGTGCATAGGCACGTGTTATGATTTGGCAGGGATTCCCCTGCCACCTATCATTAGGGCACACTCTATGAGGGCTCAGGCCTCATCAGCTGCCTACGCCGCCCATATCGCGGGCATGTCCAGGACATTTGTAGGGCGGCTATGTGAGCCTCAGTTCACACATTTACTTCGCATTACGCAATCATCACCCAATCTAGGGATGACGCTGGGTTTGGTAGGGTGGTCCTTCATCCCAAGCCACTGTGAACTCCTACCCACCTCAAACAGATATTGCTTGGAATCACCTACTGTGGAATACACAGGAGCAATCTCTCTCGAAGAAAGGATAGTTACCTGTTCCGTAACTGGCATTCTTCGAGATGTGTTGCTCCTGTCTGTTCCATACCCCACCCTCCTTCCCCTCTGTCGGAGTTGTCCGGCAAGAAGGAACCGAGGGTGGGGGAAGCCCACGGCTCCCCTTATAGCGCGATATACAGGCGTTACTCCAGGGGTCGCTGCGGTGCTCCCACAGTACGGGTATTGCTAAGGGAAAAACTTCCGGCACCAGTGCATGTGGCGAGCACGCACACCTACTGTGGAATAGATAGGAGCAACACATCTCAAAGAATGCCAGTTACGGAACAGGTAACTGTCCTTTCATTCCCTTAAAGTAAAATGGATACAAAAGTTCTATAGGTCTGTCATTCAGACATTTCTGGTTTTCGCTTCAAGGACTGTAACTAAGGCAAGCTTAGTAAAAGACTGCTTCCTGACAGAGTATGATCAAGCTGGAAAACCTTGGCTTCTGGAAGAGCTTGACCACAGTTTATCAGATCCTTCCTAACTTATTTACCTTGTTGGCTTGAGGGCCAAGGTATCTCTCCTTCTACAAAGCAGCCATATAGTCACTTCTGTGTCACATACATTATCTGCTACTGTCAGCTGAATTTCTCTGTGGCAGACTCTGAATTTGGCAGATTAGTACTCCAAGCACTCCCGCATCTCTGGATTCCACTAGTTGCTACATCTACTGATCATCATATCTGTTGCTGGGTAGGATGGGAGAAGACAAGACTATGATAAATAAGATTGCTGTTGAGAAGTCTTTTCCATTAATTAAATATCAGAGGCAAAGTCCAAAGTGCACAGATTTAAGAACTTACCCCTGTTAATATTTACAACATAATTGTCTAAACATCTCTTCCAAGGATTTGATTCTCATTAGCTATGAAATTGCTCTACCTCATCTTCTATAGAAATGGAAATTTGTGGATTGAACAGTTTGATTTGAATGCTTCCTAGATTATTAGGAATTAAAGGTTGTGCAATACTGTGTTAATTTTGTTAATTTTTAGTTAATTAAATTATTTTTGCCTGGATTTGCAATAGTGTTTTGGCTGTGTATTCAGATTTATCATAATACTTTGCCCATTATTTGAAAAACAGGTATCTCTGCTAGTATTTAATGATTTAGACCAGAATTTTTACATCACCTTTTAGCACACCACTTTTCAATGTGTAATCTATATGCTAATTAGGCACTTGCACTTGTAAATTTACAGCTACTATAATACATTTCAGAAGATGTCTGTTCAACTGGGTAACTTTTTGTTTACGTTAAACTAAAAGCTAATTCATTTGCCTATTTCCCATTGACACAGTATTGTTTTATCAGATACCAGCATTGCTATATTTTGTGAAAGGGATATAACCAACAGCGATATGGCAAATCCTCTTTATATACAGCATATAAATTGAAAAGCCAAAATAAAAATTAAAAAAATTGTCCAATATAATGCCAAGTCTACAGTTATCTTCCAATTTTTTGTTCTAGTCCTGCAGGGGTATGGAATATGTTTTAAAAAAAAAAAAAAAAGATTTTGTCAAACCATGGTCTCCTCATGCATTTTCAAAATCTAAAAACTGTAGCTGTGGAAACCAGTGTAGAGTGAGTGAGTGTGTGTGTGTGTGTGTGTGTGTAATGTGAATTAATAGGAATTTAGTATGTTCATGGTTTTCATCAACAGTATCTAGTTCTCACTGTATACTTGCAAACTGACTTTGTCGCTGTTAGGGAAGTCTAGACGATGAATCATATATTGTAATCTTGTTTACGAAAACAATCATAAACATACCATTTATTTTTCTCTTAAATTCAGGGCAAGCATTCAAAAAAGAGTCACTGTTATCCACCCATGAACAGAGATCACCGCAGAATCATCCATGAGTTAGCTCAAATTTATGGCATTGAGAGTGTGAGCTATGACAATGAACCAAAGCGTAATGTTGTTATCACTGCAGTGAAGTATGTTATGTTAATCTTTTTTATTTTAGTTTTCAAAGTAATTAACATCCATTAGTAGATTTGACTATTGTGTTTTCTATATTTTGTTCTGAGTTTACTTTTTTATTTACAACTTGCAAAATACATCCTTTATACTTTGCAAGTTCTATAGAAGCAGCTTTTAAATGGCTTGGATGGAGGGGATGCATAATCTCACACAATTGTATTTCCATCAGTTTGGGGGGTATTTCTTTTGATTTCACCTCAGTCTCCCATTTTTAAATATGACAGGACTGTCCAATTATAGTTCCTTTGACTCCAAGCTGTGTTTTTTCTGGTAACAAGAGGTTGCTGCTCTCACTGCTGCTGAGTAACCCACAAGCATGAAATGCTGAGTAACCCACAAGCACCTGATGATGATCACTTCCTCTCTTGCCAGCTTCCCCACAGTCTGTTTTACCTTTTCAAGGAAAGGGGAAGAGGCATCAGCTAGATGCAGGGAGGAATGGGAGGAACTTTTAATGGAGGCAAAAAGAAGGGAAGTCTTAAGGTGAAAAGTGAGGGGGAAGTAACACCCAAGAGGGACTAGGACAGGGGTCGGCAGCCTTTCAGAAGTGGTGTGCCAAGTCTTCATTTATTCCTCTGATTTAAGGTTTTGCGTGCCAGTAATACATTTTAATGTTTTTAGAAGGTCTCTTTCTATAAGTCTATTGTTGTATGTAAAATAAATAAGGTTTTTAAAACGTTAAGAAGCTTCATTTAAAATTAAATTAAAATGCAGAGCTCCCCGGACCGGTGGCCAGGACCCAGGCAGCGTGAGTGCCACTGAAAATCAGCTCGCATGCCGCCTTTGGGACACATGCCATAGGTTGCCTACCCCTGGACTAGCATCAGAGAAAGGGAGAGAAATTGAGTGAAAAACAAAAGGGAGATGCCTCATAAACATGCCCGAAAAGGGATCAGGCCAATTAATCATTGCCAATCACTCTGGAAGTGAATAGCCAGGTCATTAAAGTTTCTAGTGCAGGGGAAATGTACCCTGTTCATGGGAAATGTTTGGTTGGTTTGGTTTGGTTTGGTTTTTTGTGAATGAGTTACTTCCATAGGTTTAGGGAAGCATCTGTATTTTAGGATATTTGTCAAATGCCCAACCTTTAGGGTTTGCTCATCACTGGCTTTACAAGGATTTTTGCTGCTCATATGCTTTTGCACTGTTACAACATTTGAACAAATCATCAGTTTTTCATTCAAAATCATAATGCTATATATGGGGTAGAGACTGTATATTGTAGTAGGCTTTTGGTCTACTAGCAGTGCATGAAAATTTATATTTTAAAAAAAAGAAAACTAAAATTCACAAGAATTCACAATCTTATTTGGAGAACAGATTGAAAATATGAATGTTGATTTTTTTTAATTAAAGCAGGGATTTAGTGATAAGATGCATTTTCGTGCTTGTTTGGCAGTGTGAAATTTCAGAACTTTAGAATTCTCAAGGCATTTGCAAAAACAAAAAAAAAAGAATGTGAAGTAGGTGACTCTGAGTTCAGAACTCCTGTGATTGATAACCAGTGCGCGCGCACACACAAACACACTTAACAGTAAGAAAAATTTTCCTTATCCCTATTGTCAACAGATTTCTGAACCATTTCCAATTTTTCTGCTATGCCAGATGGACCATTTTGAAATGAATCTGAAGTCGCATTTAAAAGATGTGATTGATAAGAATATTTTGATATTTTTTCATGCACAACAAATCCACATGTCTGGAGGATTGATTCTGCTCTCTCTGTATGAGCATGGGAAAGTATGTCTCAGGCTCAGTTTCCTGTCTCTGTCTCTCCAGAAGCAGTTCTCTGTATGTTTCTCCTGTGAGCTCCGAGGGAAGGCCACAGACCTTTATAGTTTTGTGACAGTTGAAGCTTTTCCTCACCTTCTCCCCCAGAACCTCCAGACCTCAGAGAGGAGAAGTTGATTGTAGTCAGCATTGCTGACTGCTGCAAGCCTGTGACTGTTACCTCTGACAGCATGGCTCTACAGCCATTCTTCACCCCAACCTGGAGTCAACAGTGACCAGTGGAGAAAGAGTCAGTTCTTAAATCATAAATGAACAGGCTATTAAAGGCTCAATCCTTGAGGGTATTCACATACTAACAGAGTTGAGTTTCGCAGCTTGACAATGATCGCTTGAGACTATGGATCAACAGTCAATGGAGCTGAGCCACGTTAGGGGCTGTGGGGCATCTGGCCAGACACTGGCCAAAGAGGGTCCACCCTGCCGCTGTGAACCTACTGTGCCTTTGGATGTGCAAACTATGCCTACCATAATGGTCACCCCAATCCAAGTTTCTCCTCTGTAACCCTAGTCACATTATCTTACAAAAGGCAGTCTAGAACTGCTTGTCCATATCTCCTTCTCTGTTTGAGTATCTAAATATATTTAGCTGCAGCCTGTTTTCTCTCCTCTGTTCCAACATAGTTAGGAGACTCCTCTGGGATGCAGACATTATTTTCAGGTTTGGCCTACTTCAAGCAACATTTGAATGGGCTTTTGGGACAGGTCTTTTGGACACAGTTGGCAGTGAAGCTGCAGATCAGAGAGAGTTGCACATGCTTCAGGAAAAGATGAAAAAATGCTTCTACATTAGACATAAGAGAGAGAGACAAGGTCATTCTCATAGTTTCTTATTGGCCTTGCAGACCCTGGCTCTAGGAGATGTCTGTATGTCCTCCCTGGCAACTACCCACAAATAAGCTCTGCTGATACAAAGTCAGGATCCAGGGAGGTTTCAGACTACCTTTTAGAGTTTGAGTGGATGAAACTCTATGACTTAGACCAACTAGTAGATGTTAAATTTCAATCCAGGAAGGATTCTATATCTACATTTTTATAGCAACAACTGGAAACTCTTCAGACACCACCGTTCTCAATTTAATGTTAAGTCAATTTCAGCCTAAACCTGCTTGTGCTTCTTGATTCATGGCTTAAATAAAGGGCTCAGCCATACCACTTCATAGATTCAGTTAGAGCTTTTTGAGTACCCACAGATACTCAGCAGCACCTCATATTTCATGATTCATCAAGACAGTAAGGACGTTTCTTTGTTCTGTTGAATTTTCTATTGTTAGCAGGATGCCTAACTTAGCTCTGGAATAATGGATGAAGCAGCCCTTTTGAATCTGGCCTGTACATCTTTGTATTTCCCTTCTCTTATAGTTGCCTTTCTAATCACAACCATTTCTATTAGGATGATTAGTGAATTAAAGGCATTGTCTATTAAAAATTCCTTTTTTCTCCAGAGCTGATACTCTGCACCACCCCAGACTTCCTAATTAAGGAACTTCTTTTGTCTTATCATCTCAATCAATACCTCACTTTTTACATTTTGTTTTTTATTAAACTTACTCATCCTCATGATATTAGATGCCATCATCTGGCTATTTGCATATCAATCAAATCCTAATTAAACATGATTAATTATTGCTTTATAATGGCAAAAATCACAGGTCTGAACTCTTTTTAAAAAACAAAATTGTCAGTGGATCCTGGCAGCTATATCAGAAGCATATAAGTAAGCCAAAAAAAACTCCTGAAAGCCTCGGCACATTCAGTGAAGTCTACATCCGCATTTTAGGCAAAAAGAAAGTTTCTTATAAGGAAGTCTGCAGAGGGACCACTTGGAAATCTCAGTTCCTTTACCAGACATGAGTACAAAGTGGATGTTGCATTTTTATCAGCTACTGCTTTTGGTCTATAGGTACCATCCACTATTTTTCTTTTCTACTGTCTCAGCTCTGCTGTCCCTCCCTTTTTTCTGGTCATATTGCTTGCTGCTTTCCAATCGTCCTCCAGTGGTAGTATATATGAGAATAGACAGCTTACTCATGCTTCTCATAACAGGAAATTCACTAGTCTGTTTTTTTCCCCACCCCTGTATATACATATGTGACCGAACCGGTTACAGAGACCCCCTTGAGATTGTCACCTGACGTGCTGGAATTCTCTGAGCCCGTTTCCCTGCCAGCTTCAGACTTCAGAACCCTGCCTTGTTGAGCCAAACATGCAAGCCTGCTGCAACACAGACCAGGTCTGCTCCACACCCCCAAAGCTGCAGACTTTAACCAAAAATTGCTCAACAGGTCACCTATCTCCAGCACCCAGACAGGGTCAACTCTTAAATTGTCCACCTGCTATAATACTGATAGAGAGAGATGCACCTATGGAGTGCAACGCCACACCCTTCTCTTGAACTTACTGCTAGAGTCTTGGACGCTGTACATGGCAGAGGCAGTACATGTAAAATCTCTGTTCGTCTCTGGTCACACCCTCTTCCAGTACCTTTAAACCGTATTATGTCATTCATAGGTGTCCTAGCAAGGTTTGGGGTTCGTGTTCCCTGGGTGCCTGAAAACATGTTGGGGTGAAGTATTGCTAACAGAATGCAGATAGCAATATCTGTTAAAGTGTACGTGTCTTGGCATTTAGCCACCAATGCCATGAGGTGGTGTGCCTCGGTTTCCCCTCCCATACAGCAGTGTAGGCCTGTTATGCTTTTGCTGCTGTGCCAAGCTTCCAGCTTGTTTACAGGTATAAGCTGAAAAGCAACAATAAATAAAAGCTGTATAAGCTGTCTTGTCACCATCCCTAGCATGTACAAAAGCTTTTTCCACAAATCAGGTATGTTACACATTTCAAAGGTTTGTTATTAGCATCAACTCCTTTGTCTTGACCCATAGATGAAGTAGCCAAAGACACAAGATAACCAGCAAATCTATGGCAGACAGGCTCTGTTCACACAGTTCAGCTTGTTCAGCATCTGTTGCATTTCCCAACCCCTTTGTGTACAATGGTAGGGGTTTAGACACAGATTCTCCTGTCTCTTTGGAGAAGGCTTTCAATTCAGTCATGTGTTTGAGGATTTGGCAAGGAAAGGGTACACTGCAACCATGCCTGCCCTCAGCCTCTCCCTCTGGAATCTCTTTGTGTTAGACCTCACCCGATTGTGAAGTTTCCCAAATGCAAAGTTTTTCTTCCTCCTGCCTTGAAGAGACAGTTTTATCTCTTACAAGCGTAGCAGGAACACCATCTTTCAGTAGAGTGCTTTGTATTGGTAAGATCCCCTCGGTCACCCCATTCTCTGTTCCCAAAAGGTCAGTTGGGTGAACTTTCCCCTCCAGGAGATTTGATCCCCGGTCTTTCCTTAAAACCTGATCGGCGGGTGAGGGTCTGGCATTTCAGATGCAGATCCTTCACCCTCCTCCTGGGGAAATGCCTTCCTACAAAAGGTGGGCAGACCCGCCTGTCCCCCCTCATCTTCCATCTGGACTTCCCTTTCTGGGTTCCCCTCTGAGGCAGACACTCCTGTGTCCCCCAAAAGGGAAGGTGACCCTGATCCTGCTGTGGGATCACAGCTACCAGCTATTACAGACCCTTCAATGACCAGCAAAATCCCTCCTTTTTCACTCAGGTTGGGCTTGCTTCCAGCTACAGAGCCTTTGGGGTCTGTTCCCACTGCAGCGGTCATCAGGACCCCAAGTTCCATCTCCAGGATACATGTCTCTGCGCACCCTAGGGCCGGGCCTGTCCCTTGCTGAACTACATCTTCCTGACAGTCAGCATCTGGGAAGGCCTCTCTGTTACAAGGTGGAACATCCCCTCCCCCAGGGAGATGATCACAGGACAGGAGCTGGCTCTATCCAGCCCTTCCTGCAAGGACCTGCCTTGAGCCCCGAGGTTACAGGAACTGGCCTCGACCCTCCCTGCCCCCAACGGCCCATTTTCCACTGCTACAGAGTAATAAAAGAGACACTCTCCTATTTCCCCAGCAGCACATGTGACTTCACCCTCCCTTCTGGGGCTTTCAGCACAAGATTCCTTCTTGCTGCTAACAAACCCTGGGACAGATTCTGCCACATCAAAAAAGTCATTCCTCAGTAGAAACGGTGCAAAATTGTGTGCCACCACTGCAACAGTCAGTTCAGCCTGCAAATCACCAGTTTCCATGTGTACCTTGGCTAAAGGTGCTAGGACCTTATAACCTCCCACCAATTCTAATTCTGCCATTCTTCCTGGTAACAAATCCTTCTCCTGGATCAGGGTCCCTCTTGACCACAGAAATTTCTGCACCAGTATCTCTCCAACCTTGAAGCACTTTGCCATTAAGCTTAATAGCATGCATATGCTCCCTGCTTGATTGTGTAGAAGCAACCTTTACAAATCTTGTGTGGTCAGAGGCAGTAGCCTGGGATACACTGTGTTCTGAGATGCAGCAGCTTCATGTTTTACCTGGTGCCTGTTCCCACTCAGCCAAGGACATTTATTCCTTAGATGCTCAGTGGACTTCCAATGATAGCACTTTCTGGGCTCCTCTGTTTGTACAGGAGACTTGGGATGAGTAACAGGAGAATGGAGAGGTGAACGCCCAATCTCCTTTTTCCCAGGGGTAAAAAGGTGATTCTGCTTTCCACCAACCCTGTACTCCTCTGCCAGTGGTTTATGAGCAATCAGAAGCTGCAATTAAACATAAGAGTCTGCGAACCCACTAATTCACCCACTTCATCCACCTTTTTGTCCCACAAATACTGTTTTACATCATCACTGCACATATTCAGGAACTGTTCGTGAGTAACCAAATCACACATTTCTTCAAAGCTTGTAATGTGTTTCTACTTATCTAACAAATCTCTCATTTCATTTACATGGGCCACCTTACTTAATTCAGAGCCCCTCTTATGACTCCTGAATTTAACCCTGTAGGTTTCAGCTGTAATCTGGAACTGTTTCAAAACCAATTCCTTAAATTTACCATAGTTTGAAGCATCAGCAATAGGCAACTTATTGAATATGTCCAGAGCGCTCTCAGTCAATTTTGCAACCATTTTTTGATCCTCAGGAATCACATGGAGAGTGCACAGTCTCTCAAAGGTGATGAAATACTCAGCAATATCACTGGATTCATCATATGGTGGACATAACTGTTCCCATTTGTGGATTTTTGGGGAAGTGGAGCCAGCTGCTGAAGGGTTTTGTCTCTTCCACTCCGTTACAGCCAGTTCATGCTTCTGGTTCGCAATCTGGGCCTCAGTTTCTTTGTCTTTTAACTCCAGGGCTAGCTGCCTCTCTTTCCTTCTCCTCCTGAGCAGCTTGCTTGCTAACCTCTGAGCTTCAAGCTCTTTGTCTTTTAAGTCCAGGGCTTGTTGGTGTGCAGCCCTTTGTCTGGCTGCTTCTGCCTCCTTCATTTCCCTGGCCACAGCTGCTTCTTTCAGCCTCATTTGTGCCTGCCACATTTGAAACTCATGGTCCTTTGCCTTCTCTTCCACTTCCAGTCTGGCCAAGTCTAGTTTTGTAGCTAGAAGTCACTGGAAGTCATTTTCCTGCATTCTTGTGCTTATTTCCCTCACCCGAAATAAACAGAAAATAACAAACCAGTAACCACTTTGTTCTCCAACCACCACACTCAAAACTCACTTAAAATCACTACCAGTGTCTCAAAGCAATCAGCTGTGCACAGATCCTGCTTGACTATGCCACTGTGACGGGTTTGGTCATAGAGACCCACTTGGAGCTGTCACCTGACGTGCTGGAATTATCTCTGAGCCCGTTTTCCCTGCCAGTTTGGGATTCCAGAACCCTGCCTTGTTGAGCCAGACATGCTAGCCTGCTGCAACACAGACCCAGGTCTGGTCCATGCCCCCAACCTGCAGAAGTTAGGTGACCTGCTGAGCAGTTTTTGTTTATTTACCAGTTCCCAATGGGATCCAAACCCCAAATAAATCCGTTTTACTCTTTATAAAGCTTATACAGGGTAAACTCATAAATTATCTGCCCTGTATAACACGGATAGAGAGAGATGCACAGCTGTTTGCTCCCCCAGGTATTAATCACTTTCTCTGGGTTTACTAATAAACAAATGTGACTTTATTAAGTATTAAAAGTAGGATTTAAGTGGTTTCAAGTAATAACACAGAACAAAGTAAGTCACCAAGCAAAATAAAGCAAAACCACTCAAGTCTAAGCCTAATACATTGAGAAATTGATTACAGGTAAAATCTCACCCTCAGAGATATTCCAATAAGCTTCTTTCACAGACTAGACTCCTTCCTAGTCTGGGCCCAATCCTTTCCCCCTGGTACAATCCTTGTTAGTTCCATCAAACATCTTAGGTGGAAAGCAGAGGTTTTCTCATGATTGGCAGACCCTTTGTTCTGTTCCACCCCCTTTTATAGCTTTGTCACAAGGCAGGAATCTTTTGTCTCTGTGGGTCCCCCTTCCTCCCCCCCTTCTAAATGGAAAAGCACCAGGTTTAAGATGGATTCGAGTATCAGGTGACATGTTCACGTCCTGAGAGACCCCAGCCTCCATTCTTCCTGAGCTGGCTCTCTCAAACATAGGAAGGCTTGCAAGTAAACAGAGCCATTTACAACTGATTGTCCTAGTCAATGGGAGCCATCAAGATTCTAAACCACCATCAGTGGCCCACACATTGTATAATGACAGTAGAACTTCAGAGTTGTACTTTATATTTCTAGCTTCAGATACAAGAACGATACATGCATACAAATAGGATGAACACACTCAGTAGATTATAAGCTTTGTAAGGATACCTTACAAGAGACCTTTTGCCTAAAGGATTTTCAAGTTACATCATATTCATACTCATAAGCATGTTTCCATAAAATATCTGGAGTGCAATGTCACAACATGTTTGTAGTTTTAGGGTTGTAAGTTTGGACTTTGATGTACTTTACAGGCTCACACAAAGGGAGCAGTTCAAGCACCAAGAAAGTTACGCAGGGAACCGTCTATGTGCTTTTATTACCCTAGTTAACCCCAAAAACTTCCAGACTAGTGGATATCTTCTTACGTTAAGACATATTTATAATAAGAAAAATAGTCTATTTCCTCTATTTACTGTCTCCATTGTTCAGTTTAAATGGAAAGGGGAGTAGATTGTTTTAGGCAAAGAAATAATGCTGGGCTCCTTTGAGTCAGTGTGTCAGAAGTTCTTCTAACAACTCAATATTGGATTTGCTGTGAGACAACACATTGGATCTTCAAGTCTCAAACTGTCATTCACACCACATTTAATACTTAATTTTTATCTTGATTTTTTTTAAATATAGTATATGGTTTTTCTATTTAAACGTGTAGACAATAACATCACAAATAATATTTGTTACCATTCTCATCCTCTAGAGGTAAATCCATTTGTCCAAGTAATACCCTAACATCTGTCCTAGAGAGGGAAATGCAGACAAGGCCTCCACCACCTATTCCTCACTACAGACAAACAGATAAGTAAGAACTATTTAGTTATTTAAGTGTTTTTGTTAAGTTAATGTTTAATGAAGTGACAGTATGGGCCAGAGCCCTCACACCTTTGTCAGGGCATCTCAGTTTTGAATTGAAATACTCATGCTATTTTAATCTGTTAAACAGATTGCTAAATGTGACAATTTATGACGAAATGTATTATAATTCTAGGACATTCATTAGAGACTACCTATGCCACTCTGGTTTTTAATCAAGAGCAGTAGTGAACATTACATTAATGTTTTTGTTGTGTGTGTTTACACTATGTGGCATATCATTTATTACCTTGGTGCAATAAACAATTTTTGAAAGATTTTGTATACATTCTGAACATCAAAGAGCCTCTGAGGGGAAAAAAGCTAGAAATCAAGGGGATTTACTCACTAAACATGTCTGCCCACATCGTTGCAGCAGTTTTTTTAAAAATAGACAAATAGAATGTATGGGAGCAGTAGAAAGGGATAGAAGATCTCTTATATAAAAATGTAATTTATATGAATCTTGTGTCCAAATTTGGTTACCTCATCAAAAGAAATGTATAGAGTAAATTGGCGGGGGGGATGCATCAAAGCAGTGAAAAATCTTAGCTCTTTACCTAGTTACAGTTCACAAAATTGCAGAGACTATTTAACATGGAAAGGAGTTATTCAGAATTAAAATTTAACTGAACAGACCTTTCTCTCTACCTTTCTCATAATGAGCACAGGGGGTCATTCATTGAAATAAAATGGGAATAAATTTAGTGCCAGCAAAAATAAATATTGCTCTTATGCTATATAGTCAATCTGGGTAACTTATTGTTGCAAGAGGTAGAAACGCATACTGTAGCTAGACTTTTAAAAGACTGAATAATTTTATAACCATTTCTAACTATTCTTTGCAAACTAAGATATGGGTAATTAGTTCATGGCATATAATAGTTGTCTGTGGGAGGTCACTAAGTATTGTTTCCTGTATAGTGGCCAAAGAGGGCAAAAGTGGGGATGTCACATTCCTTGGGTACTGACCGCTGCTGGAGCAAGATACCAGACTCCTTGGCTGTATGGTCTTATCTTACATATCAGGTCCTGTGTTTGTAAGACACAGTGGCCTTGAGTGTCCATAGGCTTTTAACATTCTGGGCTTCACAACCAGGAGTTATATTTGTTCAGTTTTGTCTCTCAAAATGCTTTGCTGAATCTGGATTTAAGATGATCAGACCCTTAAAAAGATATTGGAAACCAGGCTTTTGATGCAGGGAATGTCTTCTGTTCTAGATTTTGACAGTATCTAGCAGAATATGGGCCTAATTCTGGTTGGTGGTTTCAGAGACTACCAGAATACAAATGAATAACAATAATAGGCTGTTCATTCCTTGAGACGATTCAGTTTATCAGAGTGTAAACTAACAGATTCAAGATTAAAATCCAGCCTAAACCACCTGCAGGCATGCCTAAAACAAGGCTCTTAAATCAATGCTTAGCAGCATATATAAAAGACACCTGATTTTCAGTGGTGCTTAGCTCCTGCATCTCCCATTTACTTCAGTGGAATTCATTGGAAATTAGCACTTCTTGAAAAAACAGCCCGCTTATTTTTAATTTTAGGTGGCCAGGTTTGAAAATCTTCGCCTATGGATTAGAATGATTTGTAAATAAAACATTAATTTAATATTGAAACATTGAAATTTTTTGGAAACAGTAGTTTTTGAAAGGCCTCATGTCACTGTCTTCAGATATATGCAGTGGTGGTGTAGCCATATTGGTCCCAGGTTATTAGCAAGACAAGGTGGGTGAGGAAATATCTTTTGTTGGACCATCTTCTGTGGGTGACAAGCTCAAAAACTTGTCTCTCTCTCCAACAGAACTTGGTCCAATAAAAGATATTTCCTCACCCACCTTGACTGTCTTCTGATTACAGTTAAATAGCATATTTGAATAATTATATATACTAACAGTCGATGGTTTCATTCATTTTTATCCTTTGTTTTAATATGTAGCTGAAACTTGACCTGCAATTATCCCTCACTTCAGAGATAGTCTTTGGTTTTTTTGCATATATTTTTTAAAAGGACAATATTCAGAACATTGGCTTGTCTGTAACAAAGCTTTCACTTGCAAAATAAACTACCTAAATATCAGTGTGTTGTAGATAAATTGCTTGTGGTATTCTACCTTAATATTTGAATGACTGAATTGCTAATATTAATATTTATGAAAAACAGTTAATAAAAAGTAGCTATTTGTTCATTGGGCACTGAAATGTACATTAGAGTGAATAATTAAGATATGATTTCTGTAAAACTTTGTAACAGCTTTCTAATGCCTGGTGTTTATTGATCTTGCTGTCCAATGGCATAATATGCCATCAGATGTTATGGTGTTTTTATATCATTTTGGTAGTTTGGGAAAGTGTGCTATTCTTGCTTATGTAACTGTATCTTTCATTTAACTGAAAATTGTGTTCTGTAATATTTTATGGTTTTAATTTCAGGAATAATGGAAACAATGGCTTGCCGAAAACATTAAAAGTGGAGCCAGTGATTGACTACTTCGATGTCCAAGACTGAAATAGTTAACCTTAAATTATTATTTAGAAAAATGGAGGTGAAGATAAATATCTATCATGCAAGTTGCTTTGTGGCTAATTAAATGATTAACTATTCAATATATTCAAAGTTTAAAATAGTAAAAAAACACTAGTGAGTTAAGTATATGAGAAAGTGTATGAGAAATATAGCATTGTCTAGAAATTAACTAAAAATGAAACTGATATTTTAAATTTGACTGCAAATTTTCAGCTGCTCTGACTATTTTTACGTAAATTGCAGGTGCAGGTATTTTTCACCTCGGGCTGGTACATTTTTCTTCTCTGTTTGTTTGGAATCAGAGTATCTTTAATGAAGTGAAACTGCCTATCCATTAATTTGTAGCTGAAAAAACTGGTTATTAAACTGATTCTATTGGGGTAGTGATATTAGTGGCAAACATTCCAAAGATTTATACTGAGGGATCCAGCTGTACTGTTAAAAATTAACAAATCACAAATTGCTATAATATAATCCTAATGGATATATTTTCAAAGAGTTTTCATGTGATTTTAATCATTCCATTTCTACTGCAAACATATCAAATTTGGGAATGAAGTGTCTGAGTTATTCCCACATGGAATAAAACTAAAAATTTAGCTCAACTCTACAATATGTTACATATTCCCAGTGCTTAGGCACAATGAATGACACCTGCTAAAGAGGAGTACATCTCATGTTCACTAGCATTTGAGGATTTGGGTACTTTCCAGTTCTTGTTCTTGAGGTGGAGGAGGGAAAATGCCATTTGTTTGTTTGTGGGTTTTTAATTAAGCAAAAGAATAATGGTTTTGTTTTCTTTGTGTTTTATTTAGTTCGTATATTTAAACCAAATAGAAGTATTAAATTAAAAATGAAAAAAAATTTAATTCAAACGCTTGAACAGTAAGAACTCCACGTATGGCTTTGATGTTCCATAGAGATTGAATAATGTGTCTAGGATTGTCAAACTGATGACTTCAGTAGTTAAACTTTTCCTCTGTACAAGCTTAGAGCAGTAGGTTTGTGTTGGAATATGGGTTGAGATTGCAGCAATTCTTGAAAACTTTATAAGAAAGTCTGGTATGGTAAATCCCGCTCAATTAAAACAGCCCTTTAATGATCACATTACATTTTAAATATATTATACTTTACACAATTGAGTAGCCTACACAGTCTCCTAGATTTCAAATTGTTTCACATTAATGGTTGTCCTCATGAGGGAGGAGAGACCCAGATCTTTAGCTCGTGTAAATTGTCTTAGCTCCATTGACTTCACTTGAGCTACAACAGTTTACCCAAGTTGAGGATCTGGCCCCTTATGCTAATAAGCTCCTTACTCCTCACACTATGCTGTCTGTCTCACCCCTCCTGACTGCACACAGCCCTAGATGTTATTCCTTTGTGCAGCTCTTTGCGCTCAGGAGCAGCTTCTTTCTGGATGTCCCAGAGAGTTTATGGAATGTTTGAGGGCCATTAGCCACAGAGGTTCATTTTGGGGTGGATATGTATCATAACATGTTGACTTAAGATAATTGTAGTATTCTACATTGTCAAGATGTTATGGGTTTTATGGTTTTCTGTTGATGCATGTGTATAAAACTTACTTTCATTTAGGAAATGACAACACAGTGTAATATGTTTCTAATTAAATGTTTGAGATACATTTTCTCCATTTAAAAGAACACTGTCAAGGAATGTTGATCTTTTTCGTGTGTGTGAGTCTTCATACAATGAGTTTCACATACAATGAAAATAATTTTCTTTTACCTTTTTCCTTTCATTTGGTGAACAGAAATGAACTTTTTTTTTTATGAATGAATCTTAAATAAACTAACTGTTATGATTTGGCATGACAGTGCACAAAATTCTTAAACAAGTTGAGCTCTTGCAAGGTGCTTAATGTTTTCAATTTCTGTTGACTTCAGTGGGTCAATAGGTTGCTAAGCACCTTTCTAGAAGTATGATCTTGCAGACACACAATTAAGTAGGCCTAACATGTTAGTCTCATTTATTTCAGTGTCACTGCATGACTGAATGAGGGTTTGCAGGATGGGCCCATAGTTTGTGACTCTACATTTAATATATTTTAACACAGGACTTCATTTAAAATAGCTAAAACATCACCTACATATTTGTTTGCAATTTGTATGAGGCTTTCATAGCAGTATGTCTAGTTCATGCACTTTAATTGGTATTTTTAACAAATTGTGATTTTGCAACTTAAATGTGAGGCTGATGAGAAACAGTCTAGAAGATGTTCAGGTTCTGAATAAATCTTTTAATACTTCCAGCTTTTGATCAGAAGAACCAGAGAATTTTCAGTTTGCAAAATAAGGCTAATAAATATTTTGAATTCATATCTACTGATTAATCAAAATGCCCCTTATGAAATATCTAATAAAAGTTTTGCTCAGTTGTGAACATTCACATATCTCTATGCCTATTTTAATACCAAGAAGGTCAAAGCTTTTAAAAAATCACTGACACAGAAATGTATATTCAAAATTTCTTATTGTAATAGTTCCGTTAAAAAGATCATTCATGCACTTCCCTGGGAAAGCAATATCAAAACAAGTTTTTTCCAAAGTATAATTTTCCAGCTTTAAAAATGAATTCAGCTAGGTTTAATTGTGGTGTTCTCCCTTCTGCTTTGCTTTGCTTTGGATCATTTTACTGCATATGTGTGCCTAATGAGAATGCTTTTCTAATATACCATTTTGTATTTCTTCTTATTCTGAGTTGGCTCTTAGTCTATTTATCTAAGAGAAAAAAGAGTGAAGTCAGTGGCATTGACTTTGGTGGAGCTAGTATTCCACCCTTGGTCTGTCAATTACATTGCACAAGTCTCAGAACAATACTGTATTTTGTAAATTGTTCTGTATTGAGTATATTACAATAAAGAGATTGTCTTTGAAGTAAACTGAGGAAGGGCAAATTGGTTACAATACATATAACTTTACCAAGTGCTTTTAAACTATTGTATATAAAATACAGGTTGAATTTTGGCATTGGGACAGTGTAACTGTTCGGTGGTTTAATGTGTTAAGAAGTGCTCTGATTATTCAGTGCTTGATGTACATTAATCTGTGCATAATCTAAAATCCTAGCTATGCAAGTTAGCTATGGAGACCACTGTTTTGTGGCAGTTTTACAGTATGTGCCTCATGAACACTCTTTTCATAAGTTATTTGGTGACAAGATTATATTTCACTTGATTCCTTTCAAGTTTAGTGGTGTAACAGGTGACTTGCTGTATAAAGCTGTAATAAAATTAAGTTCAAATTGCTCTGTGTTGTAGTTGTTTGCAAGCTTTTAGGTAGGTGTACATGTGTTGAGAGGTTCTTAAAATGCTATAGGAAGACAAATTTTGAATGGAATATCGGGGTGGGGGGTCCTTCACCTCAAATTCTAAAATATCAGGTGCAGTTTTCTTCCTACATTTCAACATTTTTAAACAAACATCTTTGGGGGGGGGGTCTCCATACCAAAGGGGGAGGAGAGAGAGCCCCCGGGGGGACTATCTGCTATCTATGTGGAATTTAAGAATAATTTTTTGCTAACTCAAGATTTTATCACAAGTCTCACAATATATGATCCTTTTTTTGAGGGATAACCCCCTATTGTATTCCACTGTGGGTTTACACATGCACACCATGTGCCCAGAGTCGGAGGATTTGAATGTAGAGACATTGGTCCACACATGCACCCCGGCTCATCTCGTGCCTCCAACCCAGGGGATATGAGGAGGCCAACCAACTCTCTCTCCAGTTCCTTCTCACCTCTGTATGGTCTGGGTTGGAACCTCCAGTGTCCATAGCTTCAGCTTCATCCTACAAAATACGATTATTTGAGTGTTTGCTCGTGCTGATTCCATTCTAGGTGTGCGCACACCCATGTGCACAGTCATCAGAGATTTTTGCCTTAGCGCTATCCGAAGGGCTGACTGCGGTGCCCCCTTGAGTGCTGCACCCAAGTGCTGGTATATCAGGCGCCGTCGACCCTATTCCCTCTCAGTTCCTTCTTACCATCTGTGGTAGTTAGTCGGAGCGCCTTTCCTTGCTTAGCAAGGGCTAGTGGTTTTTTCTCCTTTGGACTTCATGCCTTAAGGCTTTGTATATAGTTGATTCTTCAGAAATTAGTGTTTGTTTAGTAGTAGTCCCAGCAGGCATGCCTCAGTCTCCAGGGTTAAAGCCCTGCACAGACTGAGAAAGGCCTAAGCAGCTGTCTCAAGTGCTTGGGGGAGGCACACATAAAAGACAAGTGCAGTATCTGCAAAAACGTTCAGACTCGCAAGCTGAAAGAGCTGGACATTTGACTGGGCTCTTCTGATAGAGTCTGCCCTCCATCTGGCCTCCAAGCCCTCTCGGCATGATTCGCCAAGCACCTCGGCATTGGTGCGAAGTGCACCCCCAGCACCAAGCTCTGTTCAGCACCATTCCCTGTTGCTGGTACTGAAAAAGAAGGCCAAGAAACAAGGATCCCCAGTGCCAGGAAAGAAGACCCATGTTGCAGCAGGCAAAAGACCTGCCTCAGGGCATCAGTATAGCCCAGAACCCTGCAGTTTCCCTTCTTCCGTTGGGGACCTTAGCCCCGTGAAAGGTCCTCCTCCGACTCCGGTGAGCAGTATTGGACCAACTCCCCTGCCAGCACTGATGCCTTCATGTACTCCCCTGGCGTAAAGGGAGCAAAGGCCACCAACGCAGCAGAGGCCGCAGGCTTCAGCAAAGGCCCCGCAAGAGAGCAAGTCAGCCGATAATACTTCTCAGGTATCAGTTGAGTGCCATTGATCCTCCTAGACAATGACGCGCTCTCCACCTCCGCACTGCCAGTCACCAGACCAACCACCAAGATCATCTGGAGCTCGCCATAGATCACCGGCACCATGATCACGGTCCCCATTATCTCAACGTCTGTCATCGAGAGGGAGGCGTAGATCCCCTTACTACCGGTACCCATCGCCTCCCCGTCGGTCACGTGTCATCCCCAATCTAAGTCACCTATGCTGCGGCAGCATTCTGTCCTGCCTCCAGTCTCCCCAGCATCAACACTAGTCTCCACTGTTATCTGTGATCTCTAAGCAGACCCAAGCATCCATAGCCCCTCCATGGTCTCCAGAAGATGGTTCCTCCAGTACTGAGGGACAGTTTAGACCCTGGTCTAGAACCCGACAGCATGACTGGGCAACTGAGACAACAGCAACAATGCAGTGGCAGCCGGGTCAGTGGTCCGTGCAGTGGCCTTTTTGGAACACATGGGGAGTTCTGGTCATGGCTGTGTAGCCATTGCTCCACTCGTTGGCTGCCACCTCGGAACAACAGCTGCCGGCACCGGGCTCGGTGCGGGAAGCACGCCCAGAGGCCGAGGCTGAGGAGGTTGTGACCACTCCTAAGCTGCCCTCCCCCGAGGAGGAGTAGGACCAGGGCCCCCTGCCTGTGGTACAGTCCTATCCTTCATCCCCAGATGAGGCAATTGTAGGCCCCTCCAGGGCCAGTCTGGCGGATGACTTTAAGGACCACCAGGTGGTGCTTCATCAGGTGGCAGAGAACTTGGGCCTGGAAGTGGAGGAGATGGCTGAGCGACGGACACCGTATTCAACATAGGTCTCCAGACTGTTTCGCCAGGCCAAGCTGCACAGGTGAGCAGAAGTACTCATTTTGATGGCGCGCTTGAGAGCAATGCCCCAGCCAATTCCACAGATAAACCATTCCTTTTCCTCAACCACCTTCACCCCTACTGTTCGGCCTGATCGCAGATCACCTCGGACCACTGGGTACTGGACATAGTATATCAAGACTATAGCCTGCAATTTTTGGCCACCCTTCCCTCCATGTCTGACTGCGGGATGATCTTGCCCTCCGTATCAACATCAGGGAGCTCAGGGTGGTTTGCCTGTCTTGCCAGCTTTCTTGCCCCACCTGAAAGGCAAGGTGGTACAGGTCCTTACGGACAATACCACCTCAATGTATTACATCAAAAAGCAGGGTGGTGGCAGGTCCTCAGCCCTTTGTCAAGAGGCACTCAGCCTTTGGGACTTTTCATCTTGGCAGATCACCTCAGCAGTACCTTCTCGTCTTGCCACGAATGGTCGCTCCATCCAGAGGTGGTCAACATAATCCTTCAGAGATGGGGGAACTCCCCAGGTGGACCTGTTCATGTCCATACAGAACAGAAAGTGTCATGTGTTCTGTTTGATTCGGAGTCTGGACAGAGGTTCCCAGTCAGATGCCTTCCTCATTCCATGGTTGGGCCAGTGCCATTAATTCACAGGGTCCTCATGAAGGTCAAGCAGCATAGAGTGGTGTTTATCCTGGTAGCCCCCACATGGCCCTGTCAGCACTGGTTCAGCACATTGCTGAGCCTTTCGGCAGCCGCCCCTCTTCCACTGTGTCTTCGGCCAGATCTGCTGTCTCAGAACCACGGCTCTCTGTTGCACCCAAACCTGGCAGCGCTGCACTTGACAGTTTGGCTACTGCATGGCTAAGTGCGGATGAGCAGGCATGCTCGACCTGTGTCCAACAGGTCTTGCTGGGTAGCAGGAAACCCTCCACCTGGAAACCTAGCTGCAGGACATACTGGATTATCTGCTGCACCTCAAACTCCAAGGGTTGTCCTGCTCTTCGATCAAGGTCCACCTGGTGACCATTTTGGCATTGCTTCCTCTGTTCCAAGGCAGGGGTCTCTTCCTATGATGGTATGGTTTTTGGAGGGTCTAGAGTGCCTCTGTCCACACGTGCAGGACCCAGTCGCCCCGGGACCTGAATCTTATGCTGTCAAGGCTCATGAGACCTCCTGTTGAGCCTCTGGCTTCCTGCTCCCTCCTGCCTCTCTCCTGAAAGGTTTCGTTCCTGGTTGCCATAATGTCGGCTGGCAGAGTGTCTGAGATCACTCACCTCAGAGCCACCCTATATGGTCTTCTACAAGGAGAAGGTCCACCTGTGCCCACATCCAGCTTTTCTGCCCAAGGTCATTTCTCAGTTTCATACTGACCAGGACATATACTTACCGGTCTTCTGTGTGAAGCCCCATGCGTCTGATGAAGAACTCAGGCTTCACACCCTGGACATCAGGAGGGCATTGGCATTCTACGTAGATAGAACGAATAGGAGTTGTTCATTTGCAGAAGCAGACAGGATGAAAAGTCATCCAGTGTCTTCCCAGAGAATCTCAGCCTGGATTATGGCCTGAATCTGCTACTGCTATGAGCTGGCAAAGGCGCCCCCACCCGCAATCATGATGGTGCCCTCAATGAGGGCACAGGCATTATTGGCAGCCTTCCTGGAACAGATGTCGATCCAAGAGCTCTGTCTGGCCGCTACCTGGTCATCCGTCCACACGCTTGCATCGCATTACGCATGACCCAGCAAGCTTGGGACAATTCTGGCTTTGGCAGAGCTGTGCTGCAAGCCACAAGACTGTGAACTCTGAGCCCACCTCCGCTGATGTTGCTTGTGAGTCACCTAGAATGGAATCAACATGAGCAATCACTCTTAGAAGAAAAATACCCACCTTTTGTAACTGTTGTTCTTCCAGATATGTTGTTCATGCCCATTCCATTACCGGCCCTCCTATCCCTGTCAGAGTTGAAGAAACCGAGAGGGTGTAGGGCCAGTGGCACCTGGTATACCAGCGCCATGGCCGGCCCTACTGATACCATTGAGGCAAAAATCTCCAAGGACGGCGCACGTGGGCACGCACACACCTAGAACAGAATGGACAGGAGCAACACATCTCAAAGAACAACAGTTACAAAAGGTGGGTAACCATTTTTTTAGATTTAGCTCTGTAAGTAGTTTTAACAATTTGCAGGCTTTGTAGTTTATAGTGTAGTGTTTGTTTAGATTTACTCTCTTTGGGGGAAAACTACTCCCCTGTTCCTCGCTCAGGTACTGGACTATGCCCAGAAGTCTGGGCTTCAAACTCAGCACTTCCTGTCCATGATTCTTCTTAGTCAGCAGCGACCACCAGCATTGCTTCTATTGTCTTGGGGAAGCCCACATCATGGCAAGGCGCAGATGCCAATAGTTCCCCAGCCATACCAGAGAAGGCTGGGAACTTCATCTCCAGAAATACCTTCTGGAGAATGTTAGAGGGCTTTCCCTTCACCCTCTCCCCTGGTTCTTGTCACACAGACAGAAAGCAGAAGACCAGAAGTCCAAAGTGCAGGCAATGCAATGTTTATTGGGGTTAATTTCCAGCAAACATCTATACCATAACTCTGATGCCACAGAGCCTTGTTTCCCAGCGTCCCATTCCCAGCTCTGATGCTGCAGAGCGTTTACTTAATAATAGGCCAACAAGCATAATGATCCACAGTAATATTGTGAGCCCTGAGCATTGTAATATAGTCCAGCATCCAGGCCACCACCAGAAACACTGCTTCTCCTCCTTTGACAGAGTTAAGATCTTGTAACACTATTCTGGAGTGTATATTTTAAATTTCTCCAGTTGTTGGAAGTTGCAGTGAGCTGCCTCTGCAGTGTTCAAGCGCTCTTGTCCATATCATAAGTCCACTGGATATATACAAAAATGGGGTATTGTCCAAACCAGCTTAACGACTTGGCATGGAATCAGGCAATATTGCACTGGTTCGATTATTCACAGCAATGAGTTCCACAGTTCCATTTGTGCACCAAAGTCCCAGTGGCAACGTGTAGATGTGTGTAACTTGGTCATGTGCTGGTGTCATTTTGCCCCCTAGTATTGTATGCATTCCCAGTAAAACACCCCTAGTGGCCCCCATTTGCAACAGGCCATTAATTCTGCCCCCCGCCCATGGCCATTGAGAGGGACACCTTCAAATATTTTCTCTGGACAAACAATTTACTGAATTATTGTCCATTTTACACTATTCCATCCTCCCCATCTATCCCCCAGTGGTTTCCAGTGAGCTCCTCCCTGTCTCATTATTTCCATAGGACTCATGGGGACCGCCATAGTTGCCATCCCCTTCCAAGGTACCACAGTAACTATTACACAAGTGCTAGCCCCCTAGTTGAGCATTTTGTATTCCGATACACACCTTCCCCTCCCAAGTTAGCCTATTGAAGCCATCCTCCACCCATGTCATGAGGTTTCCTGTCCATTGAGTTAGCCACAGGTTCACCTCTGCTGCCCTCCAGCATCTTGTTGCGATTACAGACAGTTGCTGTGCCAGTAGCTCATTGATTTACTGCTGAAGTTTTACATTTTGGCTTATCAGTTGCTTGGTTACTGAACTGTTCCCCAGATTCCATATACCCAACCCTGTGTTTCCTGCTGCCCACAAATCCCTTTTCCAGTGATAATTCCATGTGTATCCACTCACCCACCAATTTTAGTTACTTCAACCCTTCTATGTACATACTGCAATTGGGGTGTACCCAGCCCACCCACCATTCTTTGTACCCTAGCCCACCCATGTAATGGCCTAGAAAGATGCATTGAAAAGCACTGGTTGCACCCTCTCCTACAGTGGCTCCCACACGTTCATCCATTGGGGTATTTCCAGCTCCAGATCCTTTCTATGGGTAGATCCTTAAAGTCCTCATCTGCATTATTACCACAACATGGGGGTGCGGCAGTCCAGGTGTTTCCTTCCTTTGCCATCTCACATTGCAGGATCTGGGTAGGGCTTACAATAGCAACAATTGTGATTAGCAGCAACGATTGTTCCATTCCAGGCCAGGGAGTCCTTGTTTTTCTTTTGTGAGTCCACCTGTAAAATGCATGCAACGTAATTTATCCATCCTCCTCTTAATCTCCATTCTGTGCCTTTTTATTTGCGTGCAACGAACCCATTCCCTCCCTTCATTCTCCATTTCCAATAGGAGCAGGCTGGGCCCCAATTGGTCAAGGACTAGGTAAGGTCTCTCCATTTAGGAGCTGGGAATAGATGGCGTTCCCCTGGAATATGGTACATCACTTGATGTCTCCCCCTTGGGTAGATCATGCTCTCCAAGCAGGTCATACCACGTGTTGACCTTTGCTGGTATATGTGTTAACCTTCCTTATACAATATCCACCAAAATAACAGTAATAACAAAGCAAACAACACAAAATACAACACAATCTTCATCATGACAGTAGATCCCTGATGTTCTAGGTTCTTCTTCCACTGGCACCAGCTTGCCTGTATAGTGTCTGAAAAACAAAAAAAAACCATTTCCCTAGCCCCTGGTGGAGACAGATTATTGATGAAAAATACCCCTTCCTTTTATTAATTTCTTTGCTGATTGCAGGAAAAGCAGAACAATTACCTTCATGCTTTTCTTGTTTTGTTCTGTAGGCAGGCTAGTGAATTATCCCCTGGTTCATTTATGAAATTCATGAGGTGGTGTACCTCAGTTTCCCCTCTTGTACAACAAAAAAGATTTGTAATGGTTTCTCTGCTGTGAGACAGTATTACCATGAGACCTTTGAACATGAGATTTTATTTCAATTATCCTTTTTAACATGCTTAAAAATTTCTCCCAAAATCATACACATTATACATTATTACAGGATTACTCAATAGCATTTATCCCAAGGTTTAACATTGTGACAGTTTGATTATTCATAGAATCATAGAATATCAGGGTTGGAAGGGACCTCAGGAGGTCATCTAATCCAACCCCCTGCACAAAGCAGGACCAATCCCCAACTAAATCATCCCAGCCAGGGTGGTCGTCAAGCCTGACCTTAAAAACCTCTAAGGAAGGAGATTCCATCACCTTCCTAGGTAACCCATTCCACTGCTTCACCACTCTCCTAGTGAAAAAGTTTTTCCTAATATCCAACCTAAACCTCCCCCACTGCAACTTGAGACCATTACTCCTTGTTCTGTCATCTGGTATCACTGAGAACAGTCTAGATCCATCCTCTTTCAGGTAGCTGAAAGCAGCTATCAATCCCTCCTCATTCTTCTCTTCTCCAGACTAAACAATCCCAGTTCTCTCAGCCTCTCCTCATAAATCATGTGCTCCAGCCTCCTAATCATTTTTGTTGCCCTCTGCTGGACTCTTTCCAATTTTTCCACATCCTTCTTGTAGTGTGGGGCCCAAAACTGGACACAGTACTCCAGATGAGGCCTCACCAATGTCAAATAGAGGGGAATGATCATGTCCTTCGAACTGCTGGGAGTGCCCTTACTATACAGCCCAAAATGCCATTAGCCTTCTTGGCAACAAGGGCACACTGTCAACTCATATCCAGCTTCTCATCCACTGTAACCCCTAGATCCTTTTCTGCAGAACTGCTGCTTAGCCATTCGGTCCCTAGTCTGCAGCAGTGCATGGGATTCTTCCATCCTAAGTGCAGGATTTTGCACTTGTCCTTGTTGAACCTCATCAGATTTCTTTTGGCCCAATCCTCTAATTTGTCTAGGTCCCTCTGTATCCTATCCTCCAGGCTATCTACCACAACTTCCCAGTCTAGTGTCATCTGCAGACTTGCTGAGGGTGCAGTCCATGCCATCCTCCAGATAATTACTGAAGATATTGAACAAAACCAGCCCCAGGACCGACCCTTGGGGCTGCCAACTAGACATGGAGCCATTGATCACTACCCGTTGCCTCCCTCATTCAGTAAGGGGCCCACATTTTCCTTGACTTTCTTCTTGTTGCTAACATACCTGAAGTTACCCTTCTTGTTACTCTTAACATCCCTTGCGAGCTGCAACTCCAAGTGTGATTTGGCCTTCCTCATTTCACTCCTGCATGCCTGAGCAATATTTTTGTACTCCTCCCTGGTCATTTGTCCAATCTTCCGTTTCTTGTAAGCTTCTTTTTTTCTGTTTAAGATCAGCAAGGATTTCACTGCTAAGCCAAGCTAGTCGCCTGCCATATTTACTATTCTTTTTACACATCGGGATGGTTTGTTCCTGCAACCTCAATAAGGATTCTTTAAAATACAGCCAGCTCCCATGGACTCCTTTCCCCCTCATGTTATTCTCCCAGGGGATCCTGCCCATCATTTCCCTGAGGGAGTCAAAGACTTTTTCTGAAGTCCAGGGTCCGTATTCTGCTTCTCTCCTTTCTTCCTTGTGTCAGGATCCTGAACTCAACCATCTCATGGTCACTGCCTCCCAGGTTCTTATCCACTTTTGCATCTCCTACTAATTCTTCCTGGTTTGTAAGCAGCAGGTCAAAAAGAGCTCTTCCCCTAGTTGGTTCCTCCAGCACTTGCACCAAGAAATTGTCCCCTACACTTTCCAAAAACTTCCTAGCAGATATCAGGGTGATTTGAAGTCTCCTATGAGAACCAGGGCCTGTGAACTAGTAACTTCTGTTAGTTGCTAGAAGAAAGCCTTGTCCACCTCATCCCCCTGGTCTGGTGGTTTATAGCAGACTCCCACCATGACATCACTGTTGTTGCTCACACATCTAAACTTAATCCAGAGACTCTCAGGTTTTTCTGCAGTTTCATACCGGAGCTCTGAGCAGTCATAATTCTCTTACATACAGTGCAACTCCCCCACCTTTTCTGCCCTGTCTGTCCTTCCTGAACAGTTTATATCCATCCATGACAGTTATCCCACCAAGGCCTGGTCTACACTGAGGGGGAGGGGGAGGTGTCAATGTAAGATACGCAACTTCAGCTACAGGAATAGCATAGCTGAAGTCGATGTATCTTATTTCGACTTACCTCCCATCCTCACGGCGCGGGATCAATGGCCGCGGCTCCCCCATCAACTCCGCTACCGCCGCTCGCCCTGGTGGAGTTCGAGTCGACAAGAGTGCGTTAGGGGAGCAATCGCTACCTGCCGATCTGGCGGGTAGTCTGGACCTACCCCAAGTCTCTGTTGTTCCAATCACATCACAATTCCTTGCTTGTTTCCCAGGCTTCTTGCATTTGTGTATAAGCACTAAAGATAACTTGCTGATCATCCCGCTTTCTGAGGCACTTTAAGGCTCAGTGGTTCTGGCATTGCTGCTTTTGTACATTTTACCCCTGCCTTTGCTTCAGAGATGCACTGTCTTTTAACTTCCCCTCCTGCAGTTTTTAGCTGCTATTTATTAACAGAAAAGGATCCGGAACCTCACCCCATTCTCTTGGTTCTGGCTGTACCAGCCAGGGCCACATTCTTTGGTCCTTATTTAAAAATATATTAAACTTTATAAAAACATGGACATATCCAGAGGGTTAAATGCTAAATCCAAAGCCACATCACACTAGTTGCCTGTGTGTGGCACAAGGATCTGTCAGTGTTGCAACTTGTAATGAGAGATTCAAATGGAGTTTTAGTGGTATTTTTTTAATTATTTAAAAAAAAAAACAATTTATCTTAAACCTACAAACAGGATTTTACAAACCATGAGTGTTGCTTTAGGTCCTTAAAACCTTACATAATTACACAGAAAGATTCACACACACAAAAATTCTCTTTTGCCCAACACCTTATTTTTACACAACTGTACCCAGATAATTCCCATCTTGTACAATTGGAGACAGTCAAGTTAAATTCTAATAGAAACCCATTATATTCCTTTAGTAATTTTGATTAAATCACATTTACAAATCATTCCTGTGGGAAAAGGGGCAATTTTCCTTCAGAATAGTTGTAAAGGCTTTTGGGGACAAAAATGTAGTGGTGGTAAGTAGCCATTCTACCGGCCCCCCTTGTATAATTTGTTTAACTACTAAGCTTCCACCCAGTGTAGCTGTACCAAATTGCACATGTAATTACATTTACAGAACTGGGTTTTATTATCAAACCAAAACTTCCTTCTTATAATGCCATAACTGTTACTCTTTAACATCTTCACACCTGTTACCTTTTAACATTTCCACAACTCCCAACTGTTTACTTCAATCCAAACTCCCTCTAAACTCTACAGTATTAATTTCTGCAAAAGCTACTTATAACTCTTCACTCACTTTAAATCACTTACTTCTGCATTCAGTTCTTTAGGATAGTGCATTTTGCCTGTAATGACTTAGCCACCAAGTACAATCCCTGCAACACAGCTGCCTAACCCTGTGCTGTTTTGACATTGGGATTGTTTTAAAAAGCACTAAAATATGTGTCTCCATGGTCACCCATGGGTCTTTTAGTCCCAAAATTTCAATGGAATCCAGCAGATTTCTGTCATGCTTTGTCCAAACAAATGTCTACCAAGTACCTGCCATTAAAACTTCAGAAAGCCAAAAGTGTGAGAGAGGGGACCTCCTTCCGCTACCCGTTTACTAAGGAGAGTGGGCTCCTCAGCCAGACCCCTTCCCTCTGGGTCCCCATTTCCTTTTTAATCTCATCCCAGGTTGACCCCCAGAGCGGGAATGAGTCCAGATTCTTCCAAAAAGTCAGTTACCCCAGCTTGCAAGGACCCACAACTACCATCATAAGAGCCCAACATACCCCTCTCCAAACAGCTGCGCAGACAGATGGCAAGGGGCATCCCTACCTCCTCCAAAAACCCTGTCCCCAACCCCTTTCAGGGGGTACACTCACAAGAGTATTCTCAACCAAGAGAACTCCCTATTGAAATGAGCACTAGAACAAATTCCTCCTCAATACTAAGGGAGTGGGTGTTACTTGACTTACTTTCTGTAACCCAAAAAGAAGAGTGGTTGGAGAGCAATTCTCGACCTCCATTGGACATCTCAACCACTTCATTCAGACTCAGATTTCACATGATCATATTGGCATCCTTAATCCTACTTTTAAAAATGGACATGTTTTTATGCTATTTACATGTAGACCTACTTGTGTGTAGACATTCAGCCTGCTCACAGACACTTCCTCAGATTGATGGTGCACCATTTTTTGCACAGAGAATCCCTTTTAGAATACCAACCACCCTCAGAGTCTTCACCAAGGTATTCTTGGTAGTAGCAGCTCTTGACATCACGGTCTCATTGTCTTCCCTTGCCTCAACGACTGGCACCTAGCAGGGGCGGCTCCAGGCCCCAGCACACCAAGCGCGTGCTTGGGGTGGCATGCTGCGGGGGGGCGCTCTGCCGGCCGCCGGGAGGGCGGCAGGCAGGCAGCCTTCAGTGGCATGCCTGCGGAGGGTCCACTGGTCCCGCAGCTCCGGTGGACCTCCCGCAGGCATGCCGGCGACCGGCAGAGCGCCCCCCACGGCATGCCGCCATGCTTGGGGCTGCGAAATATCTAGAGCCGCCCCTGGCACCTGGTCATCAAGTCCTGCCAGGAAGCCCATGCATCAACTTCTGTGATGCTGCACCTGATCTTCTCACTGGGAGTTGGCATGAACACTGAAAAAGCCGCTCACCCACACACAATCTCTGTACTTCATCACGGCCACCTTGAATTCTGTCACAAGAGCATACTTGCCCAAGGACAGGTTCCAGACCTTAGATCACAGACAACCCTCAAGTATTGGGCAGACATGTGTGGAAGTAGAGAAAGAACTGACAGGGATTTGTAGGGGATCTTAATGCATGACAATCTCTGTTAGCAAGAGTTAGGCTAGCTGTAACCCTACTAACGTGAGATTTGTAGAAGCGAGGATTGTGTGAGGCGAGTGGGAAAGAACTGTATGAGAAGTTGTTGCGACCTTGTGTCGATAATGAGGAACGTAGATTGGTGTCTAAATAGAAGTGAGAAAAATAATATATCAAGATGGCCTATGTATAAACAAAATGCAGCTGTTGCTTATTATTGTCTGTAACAAAAAGTATAAATGCTTGCTGTAATTGTTTACCTGTGGAGACACCTGCCTGGGACTGGGGCAACCCTGTGTCCTAGGGCACTTCCTCCCTCTATACAATTGTAAAGAGAAAATAAAGTATCTGACTCTGCTGCACCCAACCGAAAAAGTGAGAACTAAGTTTTTCTCTGACAATTTGGGGGCTCATCTGGGATGGCAATGCCTACTGAGACACAGGCAGCTGCTATGGATCGTTCCCCTTTGAACCCCACGGCGCCACAAGAGAGGTATGAGACCTTTTGAAATCTCTATTGGGGTATCAGAGGAGGACTCTCCATGGGGCCGTCTGTCCCTGTTGGGCTTACGCCATCTGAACTTATCGACTGTGCAGAAAGATCAGATGCAGAGCAGTGCTGGGGAACTGTTTTGCCGCTCCCAATAAGGTATTTGTATGCGGTGTTGGGGAACTGTTAGTTTGGCCGCCCCCAATAAGGTTAATGCATAAGGGAAATGCATTAGGTATGCACCGGTGCTGAGAGGTTTTTTACCGCCTCAAGAGGGTTGTTACCGCCTCATGTGTATTGAGTCCGGACGTAAGGTATAGATGCACCGTGGTATTTAGAAATAGAGTCCTTCGGGGGGGGGGGGTGTACACCAGTGTGAATGAAAGTTACCGGAAGACGCCCAGAGTATTCTGTGAAGTCGTTTGGCTCATGATCAGAACTACTCTAACGCAAGCCCCGTAACTAGAGTATCTGTAGAAGATCCGACCCATGGTGGCTGACTCAGCCTGGCATCATCCGGTGAGGAAGCTACCTGGGTCTAGGAGTGTGTGTACCCATCTCCCCTCCCCGTTTTCCTCTCTGTGTGAGCCACTGACAGTCTGATCATCTCACTGGATGCAACGAGAGTGAGCGGTGCTGTCTCCCTGAGACTAGCCAATGCTCTTTGCTAAAGGGCGGTGTAGGAGAGTCATGGCCATCCTCACTAGCCTCTCCTGTGTGAGTACCCTGTAGGGAGAGCGCCTTAGTTTATGTGCCACTAGCGCGGACAGGGCATCCTCCCTGTGTGTGTGATTGGAAATTGTGGGGGGGACAATCTAAACATTCCCTCTCACACCCTAAGGGTACCCCATCTTATTTCATGGTCCTAAAACCTGCAGATATTTAGAAAATTGGAATCATTCCACGCGTGCAAATCCATTTAAACAATGCCCACTGGAAGGTACCTTCAATTTAGATAAACTTACATATCTCAGAGAAACCCTTGCATCATTAGATAAGATTATACATCTAAGAGGAGCTTTAATCACCAAAAAAGCCTCTGACACAGTGTGAGCAATTTGTCTATTGAGGAAAGGAACGGGTTAATTTGAAATTCAGCTTGGCCCAGAGATAAAGAGAAAGTTACTCTGCATTCAAGGTCAAGAATCAATGCAGACCATGCTAAGTACAAAGAAAAACTGCCTTCGGACCCAGCTGGCTGTGAAAAAATATAGACAGAGGCAAACCAAAGGCAATACAAGTTACAGAACTGAGATTACATTTGCAAGCTTAACTGTCCAGTGAGATCCAACAGTGTGCCTTTGCGACCCTGAAGCCAGTGTGGCTTGGTGACACTGAAGAAGCCACAGGCAGCTGACCTGGACTGGAATCTCTGAAAGAGTCACCACACGAGATCCCAGGGTGTAAAAGAACAGCCCTCCCAAGAGCGAAAGCATGTTGGAAATTCTGGACAAGCTATATACAGAATAATCTCCCATCCACCTTTCTCCCTTCTTTGAACATTATACACAGACGTGGCCGGTCTGGACGTACGTGTGTGAGTATGAAAGTGGCTTAGGGCTTGGGGCATTAATGTTTTTCCTGAGTGATGTGGGAGCGTTCCCAACACTCTCTGTTGTTGTTTTATTATTTTATTAATGTAGCTTTAAAATTCAGTCATATGGTGCGGGTTTATCTTCCCGCAACGATCTTGCAGTGTCAGCCTGATCACCTGACACGAGGGATAAATTGGTAACAGAAATTTGTCACAGTTTGGTGGGCAATTGAGAAGTGGGGAGCCCTGCAGAATTTACACCATCTATTTGTTTTACCCTTGTTATTTTTATGTTTCCTTTGCTTGGTATTGTTGGTGTTGAGGATTGTATGATTAAAGGTGTGCCCACTCAGACACAGTAAGTCTGAGAACTGGAGAGGGGTTTAGCATTCCTCTCTCCACCCTGGTTGACCGGGAAGGGTGGCAGGTGGATCTACCCCAGTCGTAGCAGGACTGGGCAATAGAGAAGTTGGAGAAAAGGGAAGAGATGTGTACTTAATAACTAGAATTGAGCAATTAAGAGCATAGATCATGAACCAGGCAGCAACTCAAACCTACGCCCAGGGCAAGTTGCAAGCCTTGAGACAGGACTTCCAGGTAGAAAAGGAAGCCCTGGCTAAGCAAGTACCGGTCCTTCAGGGACTTGTCAAAATTTAACCATTTGTGCTCAGCATATGCCATAACAGCAGTGCATTTGCCAGAAGAGGAAATTGAATAGTTAAACGCCAATGGGCCATGCTTTTTTTGCCCAGGTGGCAAGCCTCACGGGGGAGGACATGGGTAGCCTTGTGAGTAAGAATGTTTAAGGGAAGAGACCAGGAATGGTGGGGGCTAGTTGAGAAGCCCACCCTCCTAGCTAAACTGGTAGTGGAACAAAGCCGGTGCCCATGGAAGGGACGGTTTAGCGAGGAAAGCAGGATTGGGCTCAAGCGGGCAGGCAACAGATAGAGCGACTGGAAAACAGGTTGGAAAATTTTGAGGGCATAGTGGAAGGAAGGAGTAAGTAAGTATAAGCATGGGGATTTCAAATACCCAGGACAATACTTGAAATGGTGATTTGAGTTGATAAAAGTGACTGTTGGGAGACAAGCAAGTGATTTAAGGAAGAAGTGAGAAGTTAACTCTGCAGTTGCTGGAGGGAACAGCAGTTGAACTTTGTAAAACTGCTAAGGAGGAAAGTTATTGGTGTCTTTGAAATGTTTGTAAATAAATTCAGGCAAGAAATTATTTGATTGCAATTATTTGGCTAAAGAAATATATACAGTGCTATGTAATTGAAACCCTATTAGGCTCTAAGGGGCTACAATAAGTAGTGTTTTCTTTCAGATCATTATGTGTTTGAAAGCAGGAGTTAGAAGTAAAAGGGCAATCAAAATTCTGGTAAAGTTAATTGTGTCCCTTTTTAAGTAGGAATCTTTAAGCTGTGAATAGCTTTGGATCCAGAAGCAAGCCAGAAAGCATCTCTATTAATGCAAATTATCTAACTGATAAGGTAGAAGCCACTGAAACGTGGACTGTCTATGAAACAAATACAAGAAAATATGAGGTAATTCCTCTGTTTTGCCTGAAATCAACAAGGGTATTTGTATATTTTAAGCAATGACTGACAGCCCAAAAGGGGTAGACCTCTGTTTTTCAGATAATCGGAGAAAACTGATGCCAGCTGAACAGCATTCAACGTACCATGCATTTACTGGCACAATAGGAATTATGTTTTGTGTTCTATGTCCTGTCTTGTGGTGTTTGTCTCATGGCCAGAATTGTTGTGTTTAATATTTTCATAGGATAGTCTAGTTTAAAATCAAACAGAAGGGTTAAATAAAGAAAAAAGCAGATACGTGTATTCAACTTGGAATACAAAGTGTTTGGATAAATCAGGAGAATGTGATATACTAAAGTCTAATACATTTACTTAAGTAAGAAAAAGAAACTTCATTGGCCAGATCTTTTAATTGAAAAATTGTTAAAATTTGCATACCAACAGTCTTTGGAAACCCACTCCCCATATTGCACATGGGATCCTTCTGGCTACCTCAGATTTCTAGCCAGAGGGCTGGGGAGGGTGGGAAGCTATTAGACACCAGAGGTTGTACTGAGTGGACTCCTCAAAGTGGGTGTGCTTGTCCTGGCTTGTTGCTCCAAAGCTCTGTAACAAAGTTATTTTAGTGGAAGGGTATATGTGGCATACATTGAATAATAAGACTAATGTACTGTATAATGGCAATGTTTGTGTTCATTGTTGGGAAAAGGTGTATGAGTGAAGAGTGGAAGTTTCCTTTGTAGGTTAAAAGAAGCCAAGAAGGGGAGAAGGAAAAAGAACAGAATGAATTAACTGGGGAAAAAAATAGCTAGCATGCTTAGTCTAAAGATAAGACACTGGCCCCATTCAAGGACACTGCTCACAGCTAAGACTTGGCTGACAACCAAGAAAAGCGGGGGCTTGAATGTGCCCAAGCAGCTATGAGATCTGCAAAACACTGCCAGGCATTAATGAAATGTGTTAGGTTTCTTTTCTCACAGGTAAAGAAGCGCTACCCAAAGACCCTAGCAGCCCTGCCACTCCTTGGAACCAGGAGACTGGATCTATGTAAAGATCCATCAGCGAAAGACTGCTCTGGCTCCATGCTGGAAAGGCCCTTTCCGAGTCCTGTTAACCACCAACACTGCCATGAAGTACCAAGGACTACCTGCCTGGGCCCATGATTCTCACTGCAAAAAGACCCCTCCACCTCATGAGGATTCTCCGACTGATGATCAGCCTATTTCTCCTTCTATCTCTGGTGTGCCTTCTGGACAGCAGGGAAAAAGGACAAGGTGAAGTGCTAGTAACCTCTCCCTTGTCCACTGACAGACCTACTGTGCCTTTGGATTTTTCTAGAAGAAGCAAAACCATTACAGGGTTATGTGCTGGTAACCTCTCCCCTGTAGGATGCTGAACCACGACTGCTTCAGGAAAGAAGAAGGAACACTCGCTCCACTGAAATTGCCAAAGTCCAGGAATTCCTGATTAGAAAGGACATTAAGAACTGACCCTGGTGAAGAAACAAAGAATTATACACCTGCAGGAAGAAATTTGTGGGACCCATGCTTGGGAATGTGGTATTGATTGGATTTTGGGGTTTATTCTACAGGCTGCGCCCTGTGTTTTGGATAAATCCTTCAGCATGTATTGCCCTCCCTAATTGGATTTTAAATGACAAGTACCAAAGGCACCTTGTTGCCATTGCCCCTGCCATGTCCTCCATTACACTATTACCCCTGTAATACATCCAAATACAGACAATGCCATATAGTTGATAAAACCAATGGCCAAGGCCTTCACACTTTAGTGATTTATTTAAAGATTGTTTGGAAAAAAATATTTTTAAAGTTCAGGATATCCCATATAAGTGAACAATTGAGTGGAGAATAAATGGATCAGTGGAAATAGAAATCTATGATATCACTACAAATGAACCCCAAGAATCTGTAATTGAAATTGATGGGTTCCATAGTGAAGTAGCTATGATGGCTGTTCCTGGAGTTTGCAATGTGTTACATGAAAGAGGCCCTTATTGTTTGGTTACCCAGTTAGTGAATAATTAAACGAATACCCAAAAAGTTTGTTCTGCCACTGGAAATTTTACCTGTATTGAAACCATTCCAGTGACTAATAATGTAACCTGTATCTTATTGCAATACACCCCCTCCTACGCTATTAATGTTAATGCCTCTTGGAAGTACCTGAGAATAGTTAAATAACAGATGTGATATAGTACTACACCAAAGAGAGATGTATTAGGATATCAGTGGACTGTGATTAAGGACTGTTAAGGTTACATTGCCCTTATCCAGTTTCCAGATCATCTCTACATACCCAAATTGCTCACAGGGGGCTGCTATTAGATTAGCACAACAGAGGGCCTGGGTTATTTCCTCTAGAAAGAAGATGGACCTGACTAGATCCCTGTGGAATGGGGCCAATAGTGCAGCTGCAGTTTGGAATATTTTTAAGAACCAAGAACATGATGAGAAAGTGGCCTTCTCTAGTTGGCCCAATGGCCTTATTACTGGGGCTCAGCTAACCCAAGTACAGGCTGGAGTTGGTGAGTTACATGTCATTTCCGCCCTTAGTTCTATGACCCAGAAGTTACTGACAGAGATGGTATTGAATATCACTGAGGCTGGGAAGGCATTGCAGTGGGATCTAGCATGTTCAGAAATTCAAGATTTCCTGAATGACCAGCTGATGGCCATTCGGAGTGATCTTGAGCACCAGGCTTGGCCCACTACCCTTACAGACAGATCAGTACCATCTGATCTGTGGCCGTGGAGACATACTTGGAGACTTTCTGAGTGGAAGTGTGGATATTCACAGTGCTCCTTCCAAGCATATGGACCAGTTATGGGGGTGTGGGCTCCCACATACCGAATCCTGCCGGGTCCATGGGGAGGATGCATGTGGGACTGGATTATTCACCGTGACATCTGGGAGATTAAACCATCTAGTATACCTAACTGATTTATAGTCAGTGCCCCTAGAATAACACCTGACATTTTGGATAGGAATAGGGAGTCAGTGAACATTTTGGCTGGTAGAACCCCTACAGCTTCAGTGTATCTTAAACAGAAGCCAGGAGAAGTTGTCACTGTTCATGATAACGTTTTGCTGGGAGGGTAGGGGACAAGGAACTACCCTGACAGGACACTTACTTTTTCAAGCTAATGCTAGCTGTGTGTATGTTAAAACCACCACATTGCAAGATATACATTTTAATCTCATTACCACTGCAAGCAATCATATTGTTTACTGGCCTGCAGATAGAATTTTGCACGTAGCCCTAGGTTCCAGATACCCTTTAATTGGACCAGCTTAGTACCTGATTGATTTCAAAATTTGCTTTCAGTGTTACCAGAGATTCAAAGAATCTCTGAAATACAAGGGCAAATTCATATGCTTCAAAATATATATCAAGTTGAAAAGAATGCTTTCCATACAGCTTATAGAGTGTCTACTTTATGTATTAAGTATGATATATTGTGCTTTGTGACTAAAACTGTATAACAACCCCATCATATCTATTACTGTGGGAAAATTACTGCTTTTGTTATTTGGTTTAGGGTTATGTTATTGTTGTAAAGGACGTAACAATAGTAATACCTTTCATGCCCATGCTAATCATGCATTGTCATTACATCCAATTAAAACCCCTAAGGTTGAAACAGCTGATGTAGAATCTGAAAACCATGGCTTAATGCAAATAGAGGTTTGAAAATATTTGTTGTACTAGAAGAACAAAAGGGAGGAGTGTGGAAGTAGAGAAAGAACTGATAGGGATTTGTAGGGGATCTTAATGCATGACAGTCTCTGTTAGCAAGAGTTAGGCTAGCTGTAACCCTACTAATGCAAGATTTGTAGAAGCGAGGATTGTGTGAGGCGAGTGGGAAAGAAGTGTGAGAAGTTGTTGCGACCTTGTGTCGAAAATGAGGAACATAGACTGGCATCTAAATAGAAATGAGAAAAATAAGATATGGCCTATACAAGATGGCCTATGTATAAACAAAATGCAGCTGTTGCTTATTGTCTGTAACAAAAAAGTATAAATGCTTGCTGTAATTGTTTACCTGTGGAGACACCTGCCTGGGACTGGGGCAACCCTGTGTCCTAGGGCACTCCCTCCCTCTATACAATTGTAAAGAGAAAATAAAGTATCTGACTCTGCTGCACCCAACTGAAAAAGTGAGAACTAAGTTTTTCTCCGACACATGTCTGCCTCTCCTAGGTCATATGGCCTCATGCACCTAGTCACAAGACTCCACTTTTGTTGCTTTCAAAAGTGGCTGCAGTTAGTATAGTCTCCAAACCACCAGCCCATGAAGCTCATGGTAATAGCTCCCACCAAGATCGTGTCTTTCCTACTATGGTGGACAAATCCTTGCCAGCTACGCAAGGACATCCCCTTTCTGCCTTCCTCACCAGACGCATCCTCCTTCAGCTGGGGAGCCCACATGGACTTTGTGCTGTGTGGCTGATACTGGACATTTCGAGAGTCCAGGAGTCACATTTTTTTCTAGCCGTCTAGATGAAGTAAACCTCCAGAGAGATGAGGAGACTAATTGTCACCTTACTTGATGTCTGTTATTCACTTATCACTGAGCTTTCAAAACAGCTTTTCTGTAGTGTCTCCTTCCATTATTAAGGTCGATCTACCACCTGAAGCCTGTTTGCTGCTCCTTGAGCTAGATTCACTGCCACTTTAGGCACTTAAAATACCAGAATCAGCCACACTTAGGGCTTGGCTACACTTGAGAGTTGCAGCTCTGGTGGAGGCTTTCCAGCGCTGCAACTTAATAACTGTCCACACCTGCAAGGCCCATCCAGCGCTGCAACTCCCTGGCTGCAGCGCTGGCTGTACACCTGGTCTGCTTGGGGTATAACGAGTCCAGCGCTGGTGATGCAGCGCTGCTCGTCAAGTGTGGCCACACACCAGCGCTGTTATTGGCCTCCAGGGTATTAGGAGATATCCCAGAATACCTTTTCAGCCACTCTGCTCATCAGTTCGCACTCTACTGCCCTGGCCTCAGGTGACCCGCCCTTTAAATGCCCCGGGAATTTTAAAAATCCCCTTCCTCTTTGCTCAGCCAGGTGTGGAGTGCAATCAGTGAATCTTTCCAGGTGACCATGCCTCCACGCGCCAAACGAGCCCCAGCATGGAGCAATGGCGAGTTGCTGAACCTCATCAGTGTTTGTGGGGAGGAAACTGTGCAGTCCCAGCTGCGCTCCAGCCGTAGGAATTACGATACCTTTGGCCAGGTATCAAAGGCCATGCTGGAAAGGGGCCATGACCGGGACGCGCTGCAGTGCAGGGTTAAAGTAAAGGAGCTGCGGAGTGCCTATTGCAAAGCCCGTGAGGGAAACTGCCGCTCCGGCGCTGCCCCCACGACCTGCCGTTTTTACAGGGAGCTGGACGCGATATTTGGGGGAGACCCCGGTGCCAATCCGACGACCACGATGGACACTTCTGAGCGGGGTGGGGGACAGGAGGAAGAGGAGGAGGAGGGCGGGGGAGGAAACCGAGAGTGAGGGTACTGGGGTGGGGGAGACACCCCAGAGTCCCAGAAGGCATGCAGCCAGGAGCTCTTCTCAACCCAGGAGGAAGGTAGCCAGTCACAGCAGCCGGTACTTGGTGAAGGACAAGCAGAGAAGCGGGTTACCGGTAAGCGGCTGTTATTTTCAGGATGGAAATATTTCGGGAGACGAGGGGGGGTTAAGGCTGCATGCATGCATGCCTAGATGTGGAATAGCCCATTGATGTGGTATATCATGTCGCAGTAACCACACTCGGTAACTATGGATAACGAAAGTCCTTTTTTGGCACAAGAAACTACTGTTCAGAGAGAAAGTGTAGAGGAAAACGTATTCACTGGAAAGAATACAGATTTCTTCCGAAACATATCAAGAGCAGCAGGAAATTTTATTTCTAAAGAACACTGTCTTTTCAGAGAAAAGAGATATTTTTCATGAAAAAGTTGTTTTTCCCTAGGAGAACCAAGTCAAGATTATTAGAGTTGAATGAAAAATTATTTCTAAGTAATAGCACTATGTTTTGCTTCTATGAGTATTGCAACAATGAGTCCCCCGTTAGCCTCAATCTTGATTTTTCAAGTAACTATGCATAACAAAAGTCCTTTTTTGGCACAAGAAACTACTGTGCAGAGAGAGTGTAGAGTAGTCACTGGAAAGAATACAGATTTATTCCGAAACATAGGCGTTTGGTATCAAGAGCAGCAGGAAACTTTATTGCTACAGAACACCGTCTTTTCAGAGAAAAGATTGATTTTTCATGAACAAGTTGTTTTTCCCCTAGGAGAAACACGTCAACAGTATTAGTGTTCAGTGGAAAGCATTTCTAGGTAATAGCAGTATGTTTTGCTTATCTGAGTGGTCCAACAATGAGAACTATTTGCTTCCCAAACTATTGTTTCAAGGTACTATGGATTACAGAGGTTCTTTTTTTAGTAGAAGAACCTACTGTGCAGCGAGAAAGCGTAGAGGAAAACGTATTCACTGGAAAGAATACTGATTTCTTCCGAAATATAAGGTTCTGATTTCAAGAGCAGCAGGAAACTTGATTGCTACAGAACACCCTCTTCTCGAAAAAAGAGGGTTTTTTTTCCTGAACAAGTTGGTTTTCCCCTAGGAGTAACAAGTCAGCATTAATAGTGTTCAATGGAAAGTATTTCCAAGTAATAGTATTATGATTTGCTCAGATGAGTATTCTGACAATCAGACCCATTTTTCTCCCCAAACTTGATTTTTCAAGTAACTAATGATTGCCGAGGTCCTTTTCTTAGCACAAGAAATTATTGTGCAGAGAGAAAGAGCGGGGGGAAACGTATTCACTGGAAAGAGTACAGATTTCTTCTGAAACATAAGATTTTGTTATCAAGAGGAGCAGGAAACTTTATTGCTACAGAACACCGTCTTTGTAGAGAAAAAAAGATTTTTCCTGAACAAGTTGTTTTTTTTCCCCTAGGAGAACTAAGTCAACATTATTAGTATTCAATAGAAAAGCCTTTCTAAATAATAGCACAATGTTTTGATTCGATGACTATTCCAAGAATGAGTCCCCATTTATTCTCAACCTTGATTTTTCAGGAAACTGTGGATAACCGAAGTCCTTTTTTGGCATAAGAAACAACTGCATGGAGAGAAAGCGCAGGGGGAAAAGTATTGAGTAGAAGGAATACAGAGTTCATCCGAAACAGAAGCATTTGGTATCAAGAGAAGCAGGAAACTTTATTGCTACAAAACAGCATCTTTTCAGAGAAAAGAGATATTTTTCATGAACAAATTGTTGTTTTTCTCTAGGAGACACACGTCAACACTGTTAGTTTTAATTGGAAGGGCATTTGTAAGTAATAGCTCTATGTTTTGCTTCGGTGTGTGTTCCAACAGAGACCAAGTTTCTCTTCAAACTTGATTTTTCAAGTAACTGCATTACAGAGGTCCTTTTTTTTTAGCACAAGAAACTACTGTGCAGAGAAAAAGCGTAGGGCAGGCATTACAATCTTATCCCGTCCTTATGTGATATTGCCTCCAGCTGCAGTTCAAGAATTGGGCTCAACCACCCTCCCACCTGGAAGCATGTGGCTTTCCCCTACTCTAGAAGCATAAAGGAGACTCTCGCTCCCATTCTCTCAGCGGTTCCTGAGACCTTACCCTTTCCATCGGGGGTCCCAGCATAAAATTCATTCCAGCTGCAGGCAAATACTTTAACCTGAGCTACACAGAAAAAATCTTTACCAAGAAGCAGGTCAGCGAGGAGGTGTTCTATTACCCACAGTCAAAACACTTTCCCAACCTTCCCACACCACATGGATTTTAGCTAGTGGTATGCGGAATCTGCTTTTGCCTACCCCCCACAATCTCTGCCATTTGGCCAGGTAGCATACTGGCCTTTGGGCCCACGCTCTGCTTAATCAGAGACCTCTGGGCCCCTGTATCCCTCTGCCCCAAGTATTCCCTGCTATCAATTTGGACAGGAGATGTGGGATGAGGGTTAGCAGAATGTTTCTGGGTAAGAGAATGTTTAGGCTCCCAACCCCCTTCTCTCGTCCCAGGGGCAAAATGGGATCCTCCCTTCTCACCAGTTTTAAACCGCTCTTTCTGTGGCCTGGTCTCAATAGATGCCTGTTTCTGTTTGAAGGCATCCGCTAAAGAAGCCATCTTATCCACCATCTTGACATCTTTATCCCATAGACACTGCTTTACATCAGCATTACACCCTTACACCTCCTGAGCACTGACCATTGTACCCCCCTCCTCATCCCCCAGCCCTGACTCCTTCATCCCCCTAATGTCCCCCCAAACCCCTGCCCTGAATCCCGCCCCATACACACACACCCAGCCCCCTGCCCTGACTCCTGAACACCCCCCACATCCCCATCCCCATCATGAGACTCAAACAGAAGCTACCCCATGTAAGGGCTTCACACCCCAACCTCCTGCCCCAACCCTGGGCCCCCTCCCTCACCCTAGCTCCTGGCCAGAACCCCACACCAGAACATTTTTTTAGAATATTTGGAAAGATCATTAAGGTCCGTCGAGACCCTCCCTGATTTTCAAGTGCTCTGTAGAAAAATAAGTTAGACTACAAGAACAATCAAGGTACCTCACTTTATTTTCATTTACTTGCTATTACTTATAGGAGGAGGATGAAGAAAAAAAGAATGAAAAATGGAGGCGGAGGGAGATAAGAGAGAATGTTCTTTTTCTTGGCTGGGTCCCAAGGAAGAGCCCCAAAAATGAAGCTGAGCACAGGGCTGGGGGGCCCTACTAACTGTAAATCCATCACTGGCTGTCATGTGACCAGGGCTGGGGATACTGTCAGGGCCAGTGTAACCACTAGGCAAACTAGGCGACCGCCTAGGATGCCACGATTTGGGGATGCCACAAAGCGGTGCCCAGAATTGTTTTTTACACTACAGTGGTGTCACATCTTACACGGGGGTTAGGTTCTAAAGTCACCGTGTAAGAGGAAAATCGCAGATAGTGAAAATTACCATAAAGTACAGTACACACTAGAATAAGGGTCTGTCATAAACAGATAGTTAAGGGTTAAAGTCTGTTTTACCTGTAAAGGGTTAACATGTAGTACCTGGTGACCACCTGACCAGAGGACCAATCAGAGATAAGATTTTTTCAAATCTCTGTGGAGGGAAGCCTTTGTCTGGGTGAGAACTGTTCTTGAATCTAACAGAGGACAGTCATGTCTCCAAGTTCTCCTGGAGTAGTTTCTACTAATTAATAGTGAGTATTAATTAGAAAGGCAAATTAGTCTTATGATTTGATTTCTATATTTGCAATTGTGTGTTTGCTAAAGGAAATGCTTTATTCCTGTTTGCTGATATTGCTTTTACTGAGAAAAGGGGGAGAGGGGATTCTCTCCAGAGATTGATAAGGTTATACCCTATGAGTGTCCAGCTTGGGCTCATAGAGATTCTGTATTTTCTTTTTGTTCTCTTAATAAATTCTTTTCTTTTCTTTGGACTTGGTTAATTCCTTCCCTTGGGGAAATTCAGGGGAAGGGGAGGGGGAAGTGGGCTGCTTCCCTGTGTGTAGAGATTCAAGGCGTTTGAATCCAGGCAACTCTGTCTCCAGAGCAGGCTGGAGAGAGGGAAGAGGGGGGGAGGTTCCTCCTCTGTGAATTGATCTGTGTTCCCAAGGGGGGAAACAGGGGTGTCCCGGCCCACGGAATTGACCGGGTGGTGGCAGCCGAAGGGAAGACCTACCCTAGGATTTTAGGGTGGGGGAATACATGCGGGTCCTCACTTTGAAACCGCCCAGTTTCAAGTGAGGGTAGACTCTGACAGGGTCCTCAACCCAAAGGTGACACGCAAGCCAATTTGTTTTGATTGGCAGGCTGCGGGTCCTGGCTGCCGCTGAGCCTGCTGCCGACCTGGGGTTCTGTTCACTCAGCCGGCAGTGGGCTGACCAGGGCCAGCAGTGGGCCGGCTCCTGCCAGCCAGGATCCCAGCCGCCAGCCCTGTTCTGCCCACTGACAATCTGGGGTTCAAGCTGCCAGCCCCTTGCCAGCCAGGCTCTCGGCCACCAGCCCCGCTCAGCCTCCTGCTGGCCTGCGTGAATGGCAGTAGGCTGAGTGGAGCCGCCAGCTGGGACCCCAGCTGGCATTTGAGTGAAAGGAACCCCAGACCGGCAGCAGGCTCAGCAGTGGCTGGAACCCGCAGCCTGCCATTAAAAAAAAAACAATCAGCTCGTGTGCCACCTTTGGCATGTGTGCCATAGATTGAGGACCCCTGTTCTAGTGTATACTGTGTATACTGTAATTTATGGTAATTTTCACTATACATAATTTTCCTCTAACGCCCCTAACCTAACCCCCACGTAAGATGTGATGCCACTGTATTCATTCAGGCTTTTCTGGCAGCCCTGTTGCCAGGTATCCAGTTTTAGACTGGAAACTCCAGTAGAAAATGGGACCTGAGTGTCCAGTTAGCGGTGCTGACTGGAAACTAAATGTCTGGTTATAGGAATAACCACATTAGCCTCCGTTTCTCCCACTCCTAACACCCACCCCAGGGGGCTGAAAGAGAACCTGTCCTGCTGCTGTGGGAGGAGGGGCAGCTCAGTGCAAAGAGAGACAAAAAGAATGGGCTAGAACCAGGTAGGTACCTGCTCTATATGTGGGCAGGGGCAGGTACAGGAAAGATCCTGTTTACCCCCTCCCCAGCCCTGCTGCACTTGCAGTTTACTCCAACCACTCCCGTGTTCCAGAGACCAACCCTAGCTCCTGCCCCACTGTGCTTTTACCCCCGGCCCCTTTTAGAATCATTCCCCAGTGGGACCCAGAAATATGTTTGGCACCAGGCCCACAAAAAGTTAATCCGGCCCTGCCTCAGCCACTTAGAATTAGACCCTGCAGGCCTAGGTCAAGGGTAAGAGCAGAGGGGTCAGGCTGCAGGCCTCATGTGTTCAAATCGTGTGTGCTAGGGTATTCATCTTCTCAGAATCTCCTCATGGGTGGCTCCTCTTCCCTTCCTCAGTGTATGTGTGTGTGTGTGTGTGTGTATGTGTTTCTTGACCCCCACTTCCTCCCTCCCTCCCTCCATCTGCAAGGCAGAACTAGGCCCTGCAGGGGGTCACAGCAGTGGGGTCAGGCTGCTGGCCTCACAGGTTCCAATTATACATGTGGCTATGTCAGAGAGAACTAGCCATAATAACCCTAATCCGAGGGGGAGCACTGTACTCATTGGCACAATAAATTTAATTCCAAGTGGTCTATGCTAGACACTCTAATCAAAGGCTGGGTCACTCTACCCATATGAAGCCTAACCCTAGGGTGGGCAGTAGGGTGGGGAACGCTTTCTCATTGCCAAAGCATTTTAAAGTAAATGTACTATGTTTTGCTCCTATGAGTGTGACTCGTTTTCTTCTAAAAATTGATTTTCTAGTTAACTATGGTTTCAGAGAGTCGTTCTTGTTTGCAAAAAGCTAACACCATGTTCTCTTTTTGAGCAAAAACATACGAAAAACATGCTTGCAAAACCTCTCATTTTTTTCACCCTCAGTTGTCAATTCAAATATCTTCATGGACCTACAAAGTGCTTAAAAATTACTTTTTATGATTTGGACCAAAGTAAACTGATGAGGAAGAGCCCCTCCCGTTGTCCGTTTGTGTGAGCTAGTCTTTTGGGACCCAATCTGGTAGGTGAAATCGGAGCCCCTTACTGGCTTGGGACACACAAGCAAATTAGGGTGAGAAATGCCTCTTTTCTCCAGGTTTGTGCATGATTCTGTGGCTGGGGAGGCAGGGGCTGCAGTGCACAGCACAGGCAGAACCCCAGGCCTCTAGGGAAATGTACTTCAAAAATGTAGGTGCCAAGCGCGATTTAGCACCTACGCAGATAGGCAGCAGCTGAACAGAGGTTTCATGAGTCTACCGGTGGCTGGTGCTGGTATTTAAGTGCCCAAAGTGGCAGAGACTCTTGCTCAAGGAGCAACAAACCGGCGTCTGGCTCGACTTTAATAACGGAAGAAGATGCTACAGACAAGCTGTTCTGAAAGCTCACTGATACGTTAATGACAGACATCAAGTAAGGTGACGATTAGTCCCCTCCTCTCTCTGGCAGTTTACTTAACCTAGATGACTAGAACAACGTGCTTCCTGGACTCTTGGGATGTCCAGATTCAGCCACACAGCACCAAGTCCATGTGGGCTTCCCAGCTGAACGAGGCTGTACTAATAGGCCTGTGTGGTGAGGAAGGCAGAGAGGGGAAGTCCTGGCATGCATTTGTCCACCATAGTAGGAAAGACATGATCTTGGTGGGAACTATTACCATGAGCTTCATGGGCTGGTGGTTTGGAGCCTATGTGAACTGCAGCCATTTTGAAAGCAACAAAAGTGGAGTCTTGTGACTAGGTGCATGAGGCCATATGACCTAGGAGAGGCAGACATGTGTGCCTGATACTTGAGGGTTGGCTGTGAGCGAAGGGCTCTATGCTGTTCTTGGTCAAGGTGGCCTCGATGAAGTTCAGAGATTGTGTGTGTGCGAGAACAGCTTTTCCAGTGTTCATGCCAACTCGCAGTGAGAAGAGCAGGTGCAGCATCACAGAAGTTGATGCATGAGCTTCCTGGCAGGTCTTGATGACAAGGTGCCAGTCGTCGTGGCAAGGAACCGTGACGTCAAGAGCTGCTACTACCTCCGGCCCCAGAGACACCCCTAGGAACCTCCTTCGTGCAGTGTCCAGTTATGCCCGCTGGACGCTGCAAGCTTATATGAGTTTGCTGTTAAGAAAGACATTGATATGTACCAGACTTCTTATCCCCAGGGGAGCTCTGACATGCCTCAAACCAAACGAACTGCTTCAGGTAGACTAAAGAAACAGCTTTATTAACTACAAAGATAAAGTTTAAGTGATTCTAAGTCAAAGCGTAAGGCAGACTTGGTCAACTGAAATAAAAACAAAACGCATGCTAAACTGTCAATGCCTTATCAAACTTCGCTGTTTCTCACCAGAGGCTTGCTGGTTGGCCTTCAACCAGGCTCCCCGCCCTTTGATCAGCGCTTCAGTCGCTTGGTGGTGAGGTCTGTAGTTGGAGGTGGAAGAGTGAGGAAGAGCATGGCAAACGTCTCTCCCACTTATCATGTTCTTTCTTCCCACCTTTCAGAGTCAACCCCGCAACCCGTGCCCATGCCCTCACGCCAAGTGGCCTACCTATAGGAACCCACTCTCCGGCCGGGGGTCCGGGGCCGTGGTGTTGAGGGGCTCCAGCGAAGGAGCGGGGCTCGGGGTTGCGGAGCTCCGGCTGGGAGAGTGGAGCTGCGGGATTGCGGGGCTCTGGCTGGGGTAGCGGAGCCGCGGGAGTTGCCATGCTCGGCCGGGAGAGTGGGGCTACGGGGTTGCGGGGCTCCGGCCAGGGTAGCGGGGCCTTGGGGCTCTGGCCGGGAGAGCGTGGCTGCCGGGTTGCGAGGCTTCAGCCAGGGTAGCGGAGCCGGGGGAGTTGCCATGCTCGGCCGGGGGAGCGGGGCTGCGGGGTTTCAGGGCTCTGGCCGGGGTAGTGGGCTGCTGGGTTGCGGGCTCCAGCCGGGAGAGCAGGGTTGTGGGGCTCCAGCCGCGGTAGCGGGGCCACGGATGCCATGCTCAGCCGGGGGAGCGGGGCTGCGGGATTGCGGGGCTCCGGCCGGGAGAGCGGGGCCGTGGGTTTTCGGGGCTGTGGCCGATGTAGCGGGGCTGCGGGACTTGCCACCCTCCGGCGTGAGGAGCGGAGCCGCGGAGTTGCGGGGCTCCGGCGGGGGCAGCGGGGCCAAAAGGCAAAAACTGACATTAACATTGTTTCAGTCTGTGTGTTACTTGACATTGTATATTCATTGTCACCATAGAAAGGAAGGGCTCTGCATAGACGGAAATTTGCCTGGGCATCAGTACAAAATGTTAAGTAAAATTTGCTTTAAAAATTAAACCTGGCGCTTTGTGATCTTGTGTCATCATCTTTTACTTCTTAGCTTTCAGCTATTTAAGTGAACTCTAAAACTTTCATACTGACTGTTTACTGTCTGACATTGTATCTCTCTAATCTCCTTCATAACCATAATTGACTTTTTTCCATTTTAATACTATCCCATAGTATCAGAGACAGAAAGATAGTCATGTATCTTTATTTGCTATTTTTCATACTGTCTGTATAGAGAATGATAGATACACAAGAATCTGTCTCACATAGAGAGATGTGATGTATTCCCTGCAGCCAGGGCCAGCTTTAGGAAGTGCAGGGCCCAATTCGAACAGTTTTGACAGCCCCCGGCAGGGATGACTAAAAAAAAAAAACCAAAACATAAAAAAACATGTGGGGTTTGTACTCACTGGACAGTGCTCCGAGTCTTTGGCGGCACTTTGGCGAGGGGTCCTTCACTCGCTCCAGGTCCTCCGGGGCACTGAAGGACCTCCCGCGGAATACTCAGAGCAAGAAGGACCCACTGCCAAAGTGCCACCGAAGACCGAGAGCGCCACCAGGTGAGTGAAAATTAAAAAGGCGCCTCTAGCCAGGGAAGAGATTCTCACTGGGCGGGGGGCCCTCTTAGGCACCGGGCCGATTCGGGGGAATTCGTGGAATAGGCCTAAAGCCGGCCCTGGCGGGGAGCGCTATCGAGGGGAACCGTAACTAGACGGTCAAGGTGCCTACCCCTATGAACCAAAATGCTAAGGGGTGGAGCCAGTCCCATAGAAACCATCACCGACTCCAAGTGGCCTACGCTTAGGAACATTAACGCTATGGTGAGGTGCCCTTGATATAAGAGCCCTAACACTAGCACGGGGAGTTCTTCCCATAGAAACCGAAAGCCTAACTCTAAGTGGCCAGGGCCGGCTTTAGGCCGATTTGGTGGAATGGGGCCCCACGCCTAAGAGGACCCCACGCCTTAGGTGCCTTTAAAATTTTTTTTTACTACTCTGGCTATGGTCTGCTCCGGGGTCTTCCATAGCCTCGCTTCCCTGGCCAGAGCGCCAGCCGGAGCGTGGCAGCCCTGTGGCCCAGTGACCCCGGCTGGAGCGCGGCTTCCCCACAGACCCATGGCCCTGCTCTCCTGGCTGGAGCTCCGGACGGAGCGCAGCAAGCCCCGTAGACCTGCTCTTCCGGCTGGATCTCTGGCTGAAGCACGGCAAGCCCAGCGGCCCTCGCTGGAGCTCCGGCCAAAGCGCAGCAGGCCTCGCGGCCCCGGCCAGAGCGCGGCAAGCCCTGCCCTGCAGCCCCACTCTTCCGGCTGGAGCTCCGGACCCTTTAAATAGCCCCCAGAGCCCTGGGGTAGCAGGGGGCTCCGGGGGCTATTTAAAGGGCTGGGGCTCCAGCTGCCTCTGCCAGACCAGTCCTTTAAATAGCCGCCAGAGCCCCGCCGCTTCCCCAGGGCTCCCATGGCTATTTAAATGGTCCAGGGTGGGGTAGAAGCAGGGGCGACCCAGGCCCTTTAAACAGCCCCCAGAGTCCTGGAATAGCGGGGGGCTTGGAGGCTATTTAAAGGGCCAGGACTCTGCTGCACACTCTGCCCTGCCCACACGAGTCCTGCCCCCTGCCTGCAGTCAGCCCTGCACCCCCTGCCCACAGCCAGCCCCTGCCACACCCCCTGTCCGGTCTCCAGCCAACGCCTGCCACACACCCCTTCTCGCACCAGCCCAGCACCCCCTGCCCTGCCTGCAGCCAGCCCTGCACCCCCTGCCCTGTCTCCAGCCAACCCCTGCTGCACCCCCCTGCCTGCATCCAGCCAGTCCCGCACTCCTCTGTCTCCAGCCAGGGGCGGCTCTAGGCACCAGCGAAGCAAGCAGCTGCTTGGGGCAGCCCATTTGCAGGGGCGGCAGCTAGCAGGGATCGAGCCTGGGAGCTGAGAACCATAGCGCGTGGATCACATGCCCTGGGAGCTGCAGTTCCTTGGTTAGCTCCCTGCCATAGGCGGCAGGTTTGTATAATTTTTGGTGGGGCCCAAAATGGTGGTGCCCCCCCGCTCCCGCCCTGTAAGCCGATATAAAATGAAGCTACAACGCGTCAGCGCCACAAGATTACAAGGGTCAATTAAAAGTGGAAAGTCAGAAGCAGCACTTGCCTACTTCAATATACGGTATTATATTTTGTTGCATCTGTTGTGATGAAGTGGGAATGTTCTTAATATTTTCTCTGAATACTGTGTGGGTGCCTCAGTTTCCCCTGCAAGATGCCAACTGAAGGTGTTGGGGACAAAGAGATCAGGTGGCCTCCTTGTCCGGAAGAGACACAGAGGCCAGAGGAGGGAGTGTCAGTTTGGAGCTGGCTGGGGAAATTGGGAGAGACCCAGAACTTGGTTCTGGGCTCCCCACCCCCCAAGATGGACCTGACAGAGGGGTTCTGTTTTCTGTACCAACAAGCTCTGTTTAAACTGTGTTCCCGTCATCTAATAAACCTTCTGTTTTACTGTCTGGCTGAGAGTCACATCTGACTGCAGAGTTGGGGTGCAGCCTGGGCAGACTCACTTTGGAAAGTGCATGACGTGGAAGGGCATGCTGAATGCTCCGAGGTCAGACCCAGGAAGGTGTAAGCTTCTTGCCCTGGAGACAGTATGCTCCGAGAGAGGAGGCTCCCCCAGAGTCCTGACTGGCTTTGTATGGAGATGTTCCAAAGCATCACAGCATCCCCTTCCACACCGTGCACTTCCCAGAAGTCCGCACAGGCACTGACACTCCCTCCTCCGGCCTTTGTCTCTTTTCCAGGCATTAGGAGGCCACCTGATCTCTCTGTTCTCCAACACCTTCAGTTGGCACCTTGCAGGGGAAACTGATTTGGGAGAAATGAAGTAAAAGCTGCCCAAACCGAGCTTGAGCACTCCTGAATTTTGAGGTGTTCAAATCTGGAAGGCAGGTGCTGGGGGTGGGAGAGGGCTGTGGGCTCCATGGGGGAGCATGGCAGCAACTGTCTGGAGCTGCATGGAGCCAGATACGCTGGTCTGAGTGGCACAGTAAGCAGTTTGGGGGTTGGAGAAGAGGTAGGGAGTTCCGGGGGGCAGTCAAGGGACAAGGAGCAGGGGGAGTTGGATGGGGCAGAGGTTCGAAGGGGCAGTCAGGGGACAGGCAGCAATTGGATAGGCATGGGAGTCTAAGAGGTTTATCAGGGGACAGGTAGGGGGTGCGGTCCTGGGGGGGGAAGTTGGGTGGGGTCTCAGGAGGGGGCAGTTGGGGACAAGGAGAAGGGAGGCTTAGATAGGGGCTGAGGTCCCAAGGGGCAGTTAGGGGCAGGGGTCTCGGGAGGGGGTAATTGGGGAACAAGGCAGTTGGGGCTGGGGTCTGGGGCGGGGGCAATCAGCGGACAGAGGCTGGGATTCAAAGGGCTCTGGGCTGCTGGCAGCCGCGGGGATCCCAGAGCCCTTTGAATCCCAGCCCCTGCTGGGAGTCAGAGGACTCTGGGCTGCCTGCAACCGCGGGGAGCCCGCAGCCCTTAAAAACTCAGCCGCGGCAGGGATTTAAAGGGCTCTGGGCTGCCTGCAACCGGGGGGAGCTGAGACCCTTTTAAATCCCAGCCGCAGCCGGGACTCAGAGGGCTCTGCGCTGCCCGCTGCGGCGGGGAGCCCAGAGCCCTTTAAATCTCAGCCGCGGCTGGGATTTAAAGGGCTCTGGGCTGCCTGCACCCGCGGGGAGCACAGAGCTTTTAAAATCCCAGCCGCGGCCGGGAATCAGAGGGCTCTGGGCTCCCCGCCGCAGCAGGCAGCCCAGAGCCCTCTGATTCCCGGCCGCGGCGGGGAGCCCAGAGCCCTCTGATTCCCGGCCGCGGCGCGGATTTAAAAGGCTCTTGGCTCCCCGCGGTTGCAGGCGGCCCAGAGCCCTTTAAATCGCAGCCGCGGCCGGGAATCAGAGGGCTCTGGGCTGCCTGCTGCAGCGGGAAGCCCAGAGCCCTCTGATTCCCGGCCGCGGCTGGGATTTAAAAGGCTCTGGGCTGCCCGCCGCGGCGGGGAGCCCAGAGCCCTCTGATTCCCGGCCGCGGCTCGGATTTAAAAGGCTCTGGGCTCCCTGTGGTTGCAGGCAGCCCAGAGCCCTATAAATCCCACCCGCGGCCGGGAACCAGAGGGCTCTGGGCTGCCTGCTGCAGCGGGAAGCCCAGAGCCCTCTGATTCCCGGCGGCGGCTGGGATTTAAAAGGCTCTGGGCTGCCCGCCGCGGCGGGGAGCCCAGAGCCCTCTGATTCCCGGCTGCGGCTCGGATTTAAAAGGCTCTGGGCTCCCCGCGTTTGCAGGCAGCCCAGAGCCCTTTAAATCCCAGCCGCGGCCGGGAATCAGAGGGCTCTGGGCTGTCTGCTGCGGCGGGCAGCCCAGAGCCTTTTAAATCCCAGCCGCCGCCGGGAATCAGAGGGCTCTGGGCTGCCTGCAACCGCGGGGAGCCCAGAGCCTTTTAAATCCCAGCCGCCGCCGGGAATCAGAGGGCTCTGGGCTTCCCGCTGCAGCAGGCAGCCCAGAGCCCTCTGATTCCCGGCGGCGGCTGGGATTTAAAGGGCTCTGGGCAGCCCTGGCGGCGGCGGCGGCAGCGGCGGGGGGGCGCTCCAAGCAGGGGAGAAAAAACATTGGTGGGGCAGAGCCCCTGCTTGGGATTTATTCATGGGGCTAAAGCCCCAGAGCCCCATATAAGTCGGCGCCTATGCTCCCTGCCTATAGAACCAGCCCTGGAGCAGGGAAAGAACTACATTTCCCAGCATTCCCTTGGCCACTACCAACCAGAAAGGGAGGAGGGAATATGGTAGCTGAAACCTCATGCTGCAGCTTGAGCTCACTGCTAGAGCGGGATGGCACTGTGGATGGGGAACACGTGTGCCCAAGGAGTAGAAGGCTTTGGCCCAGATATCCCCTTCAGAAGACATCCCCAGACTGGCTTAGGGATACTGGTGTGACCTCACCTTGCAGCCCCCAAAGAAGGAATTGGGTGGACTAAATGGACAGTCCGAAGCCTAGCAAGGGAAGTACGTGGATCCCACTAGAATTTAAAATTAAAAGTAAGGGAGGGGAGGCTCTACTGGACCTGGGCAGCTTTAGGTACAGTACCAGGCACTTAGGAGGATTTCCACTTCTGAGCCATGGAAGCAGAACTTGACTTTTCCTTTCCAGATTCAGCTAATATTCAGAAAGGGAATGTAGCACCTGCCTTCCAGATTTGAACACCTCAAAATTCAGGAGTGCTCAAGCTCAATTTGGGCAGCTGTTACTTCATTTCTCCCAAATCAAATATACTGATCCACTGTAATTTGCTGTAGAAAAAGTAGATAAAATTGAGCAAGAAATGCTTCCCAGTGGTTTTTAGGATTGGAATTGCTATTTTCAACAGCCATTGCTTTTTTTTTTAAGTTGTTTAAAAGGAAGACAGTGATATTGCATTGGCAAATTCCCCATAGAAACAAAGAGTGGAACAAAAGAATAATAAAGGCACCTCAACTTTTCCTCATTTATGGAGGACAGTCTTATAATATGCATCCAGATATCCTCCAATCACAAAAGCTGAAAATTTTTCCACTTTACTGCAGTTCTGTAACCATATGGGAACCAATCCTGTCTGTGTTCTGTGCACATCCAAAATTCCTACTGAATGACACGCCCTGGGAGCAAGTCACCGGTGACCCAGGGCTGGGGCAGAAGGAGGGTGCAGGTGTGGGAGGGTGGGGAAGAAAGCCCAGGGCTGGGGCGGCAGGGGGTGCAGGTGGAGGGGGCAGAGCCCAGGGCTGGGGTGGCAGGAGGTGGGGGGACACTGGTGGGGGAGAAGGGGGGTGCCCAGAGCTGGTGCAGCACGAGGTGTGTGTGATCCCAGGCCTGGGTGTCAGGGGGTATGGGGGAGAGCCCAGGGCTGGGGCAGCAGCGGGGTGTGGGAGGGAGCCCAGGACTGGGGTGGGGGCAGCCAAATTTTATTTTGCTTGGGGTGGCAAAAAAGCTAGAGCCGGCCCTGCCCAGGACACTTGAAGGATGGCTGAATCAGCATCTCATCTCACTCAGCCTGTGACCCAGATTTTGAGAAGGAACTGTGTAACTGATCTCCTCGAGGGGAGCAATCACACAACTAACTTTTCAGGGATAGAGAAAGAGGTGGCGGAGGGTACCCCAATCCAGGTCCCATTTTTTCAGGATGCTATTTCTGGTAAGTTTTTGGAAAGTAATTGTCTCTTTAAATCAAGTTGCAGCTCCAATGCCTTTGACAACAGAGGAGCTGAGACCGGGAAATTGCCAGGTGGTAGTTTGTGAGAACACAAATGACCCAACTGACAAAGAAAGGGGTGTTCTCCCCCAGGCTGGTGAGAGACAGGGAGCAGTTATGGCAAAGCTGCTAGGAAAAGATGCATCTGATCAAAGGGTAAACACACCTAGCCCAGAGAGCACAGATCACAGCCCTCTAGGGGGCAGGGAAGGACTCAGTGCTGGGAGGGGGAGACACAGGGTAACCCCAAGAGGGGAGCTGGGTTTTCTGCATATGTACAGTCCTGGGGTTGGGAGACTGCTCCCGAAAGGGCCAGCCAACGTGCAGGATCCCCATGAACAATTATCTTGCCAGACCCTGAGATATCAAAATACCAGAAACATGATTAAATTAAGAGCCCATACAGAAGGGAACACTGGATGGAAAGAAAAGCCAGTGACTGATTACATGGGAGAGAATCAAAAGACACCATGAGTAATGAACAAACTTACCTCCTACTACACTATTTGAACAGAGAGCATGGTATCATAGAGATACTTGTAAACACCCATCTGTGATAAATTTTTTTGGTATTAATGACAAGTTTTGGGATAAGAATTTTGTTACTTATGTTAAACCTTATAATAATGCTACTTTTCAATTAATATCTATAAACAGGTTTAAAGCTTATCATAGCAGAGAAACCATAAAAAAAACTGGTTTGCTGTGTGTGAATGGGGAAACTGAGGCACACCACCTATTAGCCTTAATGGCTGGATGCCAAAAGAACCATAACACAAACTGCCTTCAAGATAGTCAGTGGCTAACCCTCTTGCAGTAAACTAAGGGGGGATATGTGACGTCTGTACCTCGGGGGAACACCCAGAACCCACATGTTCATCCTTGTAATATGATTGTGTGATATCTAATGCAAAGGTTGTCATGTCGGGTGTCTTTGGAAGACTCATGATGCACTGAGCATTGTTGTTATAATGATGTTATAGTAATTGTTGTTACAGTAATGTTATAGGTTATAATTTCATGTATATAGTTATGAAGCTCAGAATGTATCCTCATGATTTAAAGCAAGGCCAGACAAAAATCTATCAGAGGGGTAGCCGTAAAAGCAGCAGAGTCCTGTGGCACCTTATAGACTAACAGACGTTTTGGAGCATGAGCTTTCGTGGGTGAATACCCACTTCGTGGGATGCAAAAGTATGGGGCAGTTTACACCTCATCAGGGCATGTATAGAACAAACCCAGCTCAGCCTCACAGGAACAAAGGACGCTGGCCTAGGCAGCAACAAAAGGATTTGTTGGACTCTCAGAGTGAGTCACCTCCCTTCCTTTGGTCAGTTTGGGACTGACTCGGGGGGGGGGGGGGCAAAGCCAAGAGGGAAGAAAGAACATGATAAAAGGGAGAGATGTTTGCCATGCTCTTCCTCTCTCTTCCACCTCTATCTACAGACATCACCACCAAGTGACTGAAGCACTGATCAAAGGGGAGAGCCTGGCTGAAGGACAACTAGCCAGCTTGTGGTGAGAAGCATCTAAGTTTGTAGTTAATAAAGCTGTTTGTTTATTCTACCTGAAGCAGTGCATTTGGTTTGAAGCATGTCAGAGACTCTCCTTGGGATAACAAGCCTGGTGCATATCAATTTCTTTGTTAAATCAACAAACTCATATAAGCTTGCAGCATCCAGCGGGCATAACTGGACACTGCAAGATGGAGGTTCCTAGGGTTGTGTCTGGGACCGGAGATATTGTCTAGTATAATTTGGTTGCACAATCCAAGGAGCAGCTTACATGTCAGAGGGTTTGTGTGAACAGTCTAGAAGTGGGGGTTCTAACAGCAGAGCAGGGTAAGCCTGGCTCCCAGAGTCAAGGACTGGAGGGACCTAGCAGATCACCAGTCCAGATAACACCAGAGGGAAATGTCACACACACATTGAGGAATGGAGAGGAGCCAATCATGAGGAGATTCCGAGACGATGACCCCAGCACACACACGATTTGAACCTGCAAGGCTGGCAGCCTAACCCCCTTTATCTACACCTGCTGGGTGTAGTTCTACCTGGCAGGGGGAAGGGAGATCAACACACACACACAAAGGGAGAGAAGCGACCCATGAGGATATTCTGAGATGATGGCTATCCCAGCACACACGTGATATGAACTCGTGAGGCCAGCTGCCTGATCCCTGTGCTGCGACACCTTGACCTACGCCTGCAAGGTCTAATTCTACCTTGCAGAAGGGGGAGGAAGGGAGGTCTATAAACACACACACTGAGAAAGGGAGAGGAGCCACCCGTGAGGAGATTCTGAGACTATGGCTAACCCAGCACACAAAACCATTTGAACCTATGAGGCTGGCAGCCTGAAGCCACTGCTGTAACCCCTTAACCTATACCGGCAGGGATAGTTCTACCTAGCGGAGGTGGAGGGGGGAGGAGTACTAGTACATGCACAGACACACACGAAGGGAGAGGAAAGCCACCCATGAAGAGATTCAGAGACAATGGCTATCCCAGCACAGACTATTAGAATCCGAGAGGATGGCAGCTTGACCCTGTGCTGCGACCCATTGACCTAGTTGACCCATTGAACTGCAGGGCCTAGTTCTACCTGGCAGAGAGGAGAGGGAGGTCAACAAACACACAGACACAAACAAACACACTGTGAGGAAGGTTGAGGAGCCACCTGTGAGGAGATTCTGAGATGATGGCTACCCCAGCACACAGATGATTTGAACTTTCAAGGTCGGCAATCTGAGCACACTGCTGTGACATCCATTGACGTATGCCTGCAGGGCCTAGTTCTACCTGGCAGAGGGGGGAGTGAGGGAGGTCAACAAATACACACACACACACAGAGGAAGGGAGAGGAGCCACCCATGAGTAGATTCTGAGATGATGGCTACCCCAGCACACAGACAATTTTAAGCTACAAGGCTGCGACTACTTGACTTATGCCGGCAGAGCCAAGTTCTACCTGTCTGAGGGGGACAGGAGGCAGGGAGGGAAGTCAACACACACAAACACACACTTTGGAAGGGAGTGGAGCCTCTCGTGAGGAGATTCTGAAACGATGGCTACCCTGGCACACGCGATTTGAAGCAGTGAGGCTGGGAGCCTGACTCCACTTTTGTGACATCTTGACCTATGACTGCAGGGCGTAGTTCTACCTGGCAGAAAGGGGAGGGCGGGAGGGAGGTTCACACACACACACGAGCCACCGGCAAGGAGATTCTGAGATGATAACTAATTGGGCACACACACGATTTGAACCCACGAGGCCGGCAGTCTGACCTCACTGCTGTGACCCCTTGACCTACACCTAAATGGCCTAGTTTTACTGGGCAGAGAAGGGAGGGAGGGAGGAAGGTCAGTGAACACACACACACATACACAGACACACCCATGGAAGAAGGGAGATGAGACACCCGTGAGGAGATTCTGAGATGATGGCTACCCCAGCACACAGATGATTTGAACCCACAAGGTCAGCATCCTGATCACACTGCTTCGACCCATTTAATTGCGCCTGCAGGGCCTAGTTCTACCTGGCAGATGGGGGAGGGAGAGAAGGAGGGAGGTCAACAAACACACACACAGACACAGCCATTGAAGAAGGGAGACAAGAAGCCTGCAAGGAGATTCTAAGACGATGGCTACCCATGCACACACACAATTTGAAGGCACAAGGCTGGTAGCCTGATCCCACTCCTGGCACCCCTTGACCTATGCCTGAAGGGCCTAGTTCTACCTGGCAGAGGGGGGAGCTAGAGCAGGAGGCAGTGGCGACCCCGTCCTCTGCTGTCCAGGCAGGGCCACGCTACCGGTTCCTGCCTGGAGGGTGTGGGGGGGGAGGTGGCCGCTGCCCACGGGATTGCGGCGCGAACAAGCTGAGGAGCGGCCTCTCCTCTGCAGCCGGGGAAGGGCCGCGCTACCAGCTCGCGCCGCTCTTCCGCAGTAAGCGGCCACCCCCCGCCCTCAGGCGGAGCTGGTAGCGCGGCCCTGCCCCGGCTGCAAAGGAGGGGCCGCTTCTCGGAGTGCACCGGCCGGGACAAGCGGAGGAGAAGCGGCCCGTCCTCTGCAGCCCGGGCAGGGCTGCGCTACCGGCTCCCGCCTGAGGGGGTGGCCGCGGCGCGAACAAGCTGAGGAGCGGCCCGTCCTCTGCAGCCGAGGAAGGGTCGCGCTACCAGTTCCCGCCTTTCCGCGGTAAGCGGCAACCCCCCTCCCTCCCCCCGACCCAGGCGGAGCTGGTACCGCGGCCCTGTCCCGGCTGTAGAGGACGGGCCGCTCCTCAGCTTGTTAACTTCGGGCTGCACTCCCGCGGTCAGCAGCCACCCCACTCCCACACCCCAGGCGGGAGCTGGTACCACGGCCCTGCCCCGGCTGCAGAGCAGAGGCCGCTTCTTGGCGTGCACCGGCGGGGACAAGCCGAGGAGCGGCCTGTCCTCTGCAGCTGGGGAGGGGCCACGCTACCAGCTCCCGCCGGTTTAGCTGGTGCCTGGAGCCGCCCCTGGCGTAGTCAGGTGGAGGGAAGAGGGGGAGCAAAAAAAGACGCTTTTACTGACGGGGCAGTGCTACGGGTCTTTGGCGGCACCTCAGCGGTGGGACCTTCACTCACTCCGCAGGTCTTTGGCGGCATTTCGGCAATGAAGCTTCAGTGCTGCCAAAGACACCTGAAGCGAGTGAAGGTCCCACCACCAAAGTGCTGCCGAAGATCCAGAGTGCCTCCCCATCAGTAAAAGCGCCGCAGTGGGTGGCGCCTTTTTTTTCCCGCTCCCAGGTGAGTAAAATTAAAAAGGTGCCACTTGTGCTGGGAGGGGCCGCTCCTCCACTAGCTATGCTACTGGGAGGAGGTCAACAAACACGCATACTCACACACTGAGGAAGGGAGAGGAGCTATCTGTGAGGAGATTCTGAGACGATGGCTAACCAAGTACACATATGATTTGAACCTGCGAAGTCAGCAGCATGACCCGACAGATGTGTTTCCTTGACCTACACCTGCAGGGCCTAGTTCTACCTGGCATAGAAGGAAGGGAGGTCAACGAACACACGCACACACACACTAAGGAAGGGAGGGGAGCCACCCGTAAGGAGATTCTGAGATGGTGGCTACCATGGGATACACAGAATTTGAAAACATGAGGCCAGAAGACTGACCCCACTGCTGCCACCCCTCGATGTACACCTGCAGGGCTTAGGTCTACCTGGCAGAGAGGGAAGGGAGGGAAGAAAGAGGGTCAAGAAGCACACACGCACACATACACTCAGGAAGGGAGCAGAGCCACCTGTGAGTAGATTCTGAGACAATGGTTACTCCGGCACACACAATTTGAACCCATCCTGCATCCTGACCCCACTGCTGCTAACCCTTGACCTATGCCTGCAGGGCCTAGTTCCATCTGGCAGAGGGGGAGGGAGGGAGGCAGGGAAAGAGGAGGTCAACAAACACATACACACACAAAATGAGGAAAGGAGATGATCCCCCGGAAGAGAGGCTTAGACAATGGCTACCCCGGTACACACATGATTTGAACCTGTGATGCCGGCAGTCTGACACGCTGCTTTGACGCCTTGACATATGTCTGCAGGGTCTAGTCTACCTGGCAGGGGGAGGAGGTGAACAAACACTTTAAAAATAACACAAGAAATAGTTAGGGTACAAACAAAACAAGGGTTTTATTTATAAAATACTTGGTGGTTAACACCCAAATAGGCATGGAGCCCAGACCCAGAACTTAACACATGTGGGTTACAAAAGGTATTAAGCAAATAGTTTACTTCACCAATCTTTTGCATAAACTATAGGGAGCCAAAACCGGAACCAGGGAAACACACAGGACCAGTGAAACAGGAACCACAGTGAGGAGCACCGTGAAGACGACAGGGACAAAGTAGGTGTCAGGAACAGGTATTGTATAAATAATTAAACAGGCATTGGAGCAGGGGCATTGGAACATATATCTCAGGTGAGTTCCCTAATCACTAGGGTGCAGTCACTCTCCCTCTCCCTGGACCAGTGTATATTTAATTAGTTATAAAAAAGTGGAACAGCTTCAGCAGAAGAGATTGAAAAAGACCTGCCCCAGAATACTCCACTGCCCAGTGGTTATGGCACTCTTCTGAGAGGTGGGAAACAAGTTCACATCCTTTTTCCACTTAGGAAGAGAGGGGAATTGATCCTGGAAGACTGCCCTAACAACCGGGCTAAAAGTTGAAAGGGACAGAATGGGGGACAAGGGCACCTGCTCTTCCTGCATTTTTTGTGAGAATTGGCTTAGGCACCTAACTCTGAGAGTTCACAGCTGAGAAAAGACAGGCACTTCCATCTGGCTCACACTTACGCATCTAACTCCCTCTGAAGGGTGGGGGTTAGGACCCACCCCTCACTTTGGCATATCCTATTAGCTATCTTAGGTGGGTTCCTCCCTTAGTATTCTGGCTTTTGTGGATCCCATTCGTATGCAACTGACTCCTCACACCCTACATGTATTGTATGAGGAGCCTGGGGCGCCTAACCCTGAACAGTGGATTCCACTGCATGGCAAGATGGCTAAAAGTTAGGCATTACAATGCTGAGCCCAGATCCTCAGAAGGTACTTAGGCACCTAACCCCCATTGATCTGGATCTTAGACTTCTCCCTCCATTTGGAAGTCTGAACCATGAACCCTCTCCAGGAGTTAGATGCCTAAGACAGGCAGGGCCAGATTTACACCATGGATGCCCCTAAGCACAGCATCTTCAGCTCCCCTGCCTACAGCTGACCTTTGTGTTTTCCAGAAAAAATGACACGAAAAGAAATATAAATGATAATTTAAATATTTATACAATTAAATAACAAAAAATACATGTAATTAAAACAATCCCATAGGTAGCAGGTAGGGTCCCCTGCCATCTGCAGCTTGGAGTTGCAGGGTATCCCCACCACTGGGCCGGGAGCTGCAGGGTGCCCACGCCGCCTGAAGCCCTGCCCCATGTGAGTTCCTTGATAACTAGGGGCTAGATTTACAAAAAGACTTACATCTGTATCCTCTTTAACCATGTACATCCAACATTTAGGTGCCACTGACATTCTCAAAACCCCTTCTCAGCTGCCACCTAAACCTGTTGGCTCCTAAAGTTGCAGTGCAGTCTAGGTATCTGCTGGTAGGCATGCACAATGCCAGATAAGTAGTGATGTTGCCTCACAGCTAAGAAGTTGCTTAGAGTGCCAGCCAAAGCCCCAGTGGGATTCTGAAACTAGGCATTCCTTTGCCTATCTCACCTGCAGGGCTGATATGATTTTGGTTCTGCACATAAAACAGCCAAGGGACAGCATATCAGGAAAAAAATTAATGGGTGCTTAGCACCAGCTCCTCCCCCTCCTTCCTTCCCTCCCAGCACTTCCTGCCCGCCACGATCAGCTGTTCCGCAGCATGCAGGTGGCACTGGGGAAAGAGGAGGAGCGGGGATGGGGCATAATCAGAGGAGTAGGTGGAACTGGGAGGAAAGAAGTGGGGCAGAGCACGGGTAGAGTGGGGTCAGGATTTAGGGTGGAATGGGGGCAGGAAGAGGCAGGACAGGGCCTGTGGCAGAGCAGGGGGTTGAGCAACCCCAAAGCAAGGAGGAAACTGGTGCCTGTGGTCTGTACCTGGCCAAGGTTGTCACGCAGTGTTAGGGAGAAGATTTAGTTTGGGATAAGATGAGACAAGTTTGGAGTGAGCTGTTGTATCTCCTTCCTAGGTGAATGCTGTAGAGGAGCCTATGAACTTCTCCCCCACATGGAGCACCTTTCCTCCTTAGCCCTCAGCAGTGCTGCACAGGCCATTTATACCAACTAGCAGCTTCTGCAGGATCTCCTGAAAGGAAGCATAAATATAAGTTAATTTTGGTAGCAAACCTCTAATAAGCTCTCCTATGCATGTGCAAACTTTTGTGTGGGGGGAGGGATAGCTCAGTGGTTTGAGCATTGGCCTGCTAAACCCAGGGTTGTGAGTTCAATCCTTGAGGGGGCCATTTAGGGATCTGGGGCAAAAATTGGTCTGCTAGTGAAGGCAGGGGGCTGGACTCAATGACCTTTCAAGGTTCCTTCCAGCTCTAGGAGATTGGTATATCTCTAATTATTACCTTTACCTTTGTGTCTTGTAACATAGCCAAATGGATTTTCATGGAGAAGGCAGAAGGAAGCATGTTGAGTTTAAGACTCTCACTGATTTTGAAGTTTCTAACCCAACTCTGGAGCTCTTTACAAATTGGTTAACATTAGCAAAACTACATACTTCCCTAACCTCATTCTCCAAAGTAACTGAAACATTCATGCTGATACTCTCCAAAAGAGCCCCGCCTGACCCAAAGACCAAACAGAAAGCTTCAGCTCAAGTCTTGGAAGTCTGGCAAAAGCATAAGCAGTTGAAAGATAGTGGTTAGAAAAGCAAATGTTTGATAGTTTTTATGTGGAGTCACCACCACCAGTTCCCCCAGTGGGGTCAGGCTAACATATAGATACCTCTCTCATTGAGTCCAGCCCCCTGCCTTCACTAGCAAGACCAAGTACTGATTTTGCCCCAGATCCCTAAGTGGCCCCCTCAAGGACTGAGCTCACAACCCTGGGTTTTGCAGGCTAATGCTCAAACCACTGAGCTATCCCTCCTCCCACCTCACAGACTTCTAGCCCTCCCACAAAGCCAGGGGTCACCCTGTGCAGATATAAGGGTGGCGTTTACATTCTGGGTGGTGAAAAGACAACACAATATTGTTGAACTGCCACGTGAGTCCCCGGAAAGACGGGAGACCGCGGGGCAGGAAAGCTGGGAACGGCACCAAGTAGCTCCAGTAAAGTTGTCATGAGCATTTATTTGGTGAAAAGTGGTAAAAGTCACATGACATCAGTCAAAAGAAAAACAACAGGGTAAGTAAAGAAGAAACCACCAGGCGGAGGGGCTCCCGGGGGAAGGAGTCCCAGCCAGGCCTCCGCCCGGCACAGAATACTCCCCACGACAGCGGATCAGGCCACGGGGAGTGGTTGTTTCCGTTTGCGCGGGTGCCGGCCGGGTCGGGGCTCGCGCACACAGAGCTGGCAGCGGCAGAGAGGAGGCGGGAAGCTGACGTCGCGGCGCCTTCCCCCGCGTGAGGACTGTGAGCGCGAGAACTTTCCTCTCCATTTCAGCTGTGAAGCAAGGCCAGTGCGTGGGCGGCAGGTATCACAGGCAGCGGGAGGCTGAGCCAACCCCAGCGAGCAGGTGTCGCCCCACCCACACTCCGCCACTAGTCCCCCTCTTGCGTCTGTGTCTCTTCCTCTGTGCCCTGGCCCTGCACGCCAGGGCCGCCACGCTCGCTCAGCCCTCCGAGTTTGGGGGCTGGGGCCGTGCCTCCGGGGCTGAGGGGGGAGGGCTGGGACCGTGCTGCCCACCCTTCCGGGACTCTGGGGCACTAGCCTAGGAAGGGGCCGGCGGCTGTTGTGTGTGGTGCCAGGGGCGGCTCTAGCCATTTCGCCGCCCCAAGCGCGTGCTTGGGGCTGCATGCCGCGGGGGGCGCTCTGCTGGTTGCCGGTACCGCGGCTCCGGTGGACCTCCCGCAGGGAGGTGCCTGCGGGAGGTCCACCAGAGCCGCCTGCCACTGGACCGGTGACCGGCAGAGCGCCCCCCGCGGCATGCGGCCCCAAGCACGCGCTTGGCGTGCTGGGGCCTGGAGCCGCCCCTGTGTGGCGCCCATGGCTGGTTGGTCTGATTTGACTGGCGCCACTGCAGTTGTAATGTAGGAAACTGCTCCCTGTAGGAATGTGCAACCTGTAGCAGTTACTAATATGTAATGGCGTGTAAGAAACTGCTATTGTAAAAAAAATGATGTAACAAATTCCTACAGATAGCAGTTTGTCCCCTGCACTCATGGCAAGACAAAATTGTCTAGACCATTCCTGACATGTGTTTGTCCACCCTGTTCTTAAAAATCTCCAATGATGGAGATTCCCTTCCCTGGGCAATTTATTCCAGTGCTTAACCACCCTGACAGGAAGCTTTTCCTAATGTCCAACCTAAACCTCCCTTGTTGCAATTTAAGCTCATTGCTTCTTGTCCTCTCCTCAGAGGTTAAGAAGAACAATTCTTTTCCTTTTTCCTTGTAACAACCTTTTATGTACTTGAAAATGGTTATCATGTTTCAGTCTTCCCTCACAGGTCACGTTTTTTAGATCTTTAATCATTTTTGTTGCTCTTCTCTGGACTTTCTCCAATTTGTCCACATCTTTCCTGAAATGTGGCGCCAGAACTGAACACAACACTCCACTTGAGGCCTAGTCAGCACGGAGTAGAGCGGAAGAATTACTTCTCGTGTCTTGCTTACAATACTCCTGTTAATATATCCCAGAATGATGTTCCCTTTTTTTGAAGCAGTGTTACACTGTTGACTTATATTTAGCTTGTGATCCACTATGACCTCCAGATCCCTTTCTGCAGTACTCCTTCCTAGGCAGTCATTTCCCATTTTGTATATGTGCAACTGATTGTTCCTTCCTAAGTGGAGTACTTTACATTTGTCCTTATTGAATTTCATCCTGTTTACTTCAGACCGTTTCTCCAGTTTGTCCAGATCATTTTGAATAATAATCCTGTACTCCAAAGCATTTGCAACCCCTCCCAGCTTGGTATCATCTGCAAACTTTATGAGTGTGCTCTCAATGCTGTTGTCTAAATCATTGATATTGAATTGGTATTGAATAGAAACTTATCCAAAACTGATCCCTGCAGGACCCCACTCATTATGCCCTTCCAGCATGACCGTGAACCACTGATAACTACTCTCTGGGAATGGTTTTCCAACCAGCTTTTCATTCACTTTATTGTAGCTCCAGCTAAGTTGCATTTCAGTAGTTTGTTTATGAGAAGGTCATGCAACACAGTATCAAAAACTTTACAAAAGTCAAGATATACCATGTCTACCACTCCCCCCCCATCCACAAGGCTTGTTACCCTGTCAAAGAAAGCTATCAGCTTGGTTTGACTCAATTTGTTCTTGACAAATCCATGCTGATTGTTACTTATCACCTTATTTTCTTCTAGATGTTTGCGAACTGATTGCTTAATTATTTGCTCCATTATCTTTTTGGGTACACAAGTTAAGCTGACTGGTTTGTAATTCCCAGGGTTGTCCTTATTTCCCTTTTTATATCTTGGCACTATATTTGCCCTTGTCCAGTCTTCTGGAAGCTCTCCCGTCTTCCATGACTTCTCAAAGATAATTGTTAATGGCTCAGATATCTTCTCAGTCAGCTCCTTGAGTATTATAGGATGCATTTCATCAGGCCCTAGTAACTTGAAGACATCTAATTTGTCTAAGTAATTTTTAACTTGTTCTTTTTCTATTTTTGTCTCTAATCCTACCTCATTTTTATTGGCATTCACTATGTTAGACGTCCAGTCATCACTAACCTTCTTAGAGAAAACCAAAACAAAGACGTCATTAAGCATGAATGAAGAGGGGTAACTAGTGGTGTTCCCCAAGGGTCAGTCCTCGGACCAATCCTATTCAACTTATTCATAAATGATCTGGAGAAAGGGGTAAACAGTGAGGTGGCAAAGTTTGCAGGTGATACTAAACTGCTCAAGATAGTTAAGACCAAAGCAGACTGTGACAAACTTCAAAAAAGATCTCACAAAACTAAGTGATTGGGCAACAAAATGGCAAATGAAATTTAATGTGCATAAATGTAAAGTAATGCACATTGGAAAAAATAACCCTAACTATACATACAATATGCTGGGGGCTAATTTAGCTACAACAAGTCAGGAAAAAGATCTTGGAGTCATCGTGGATAGTTCTCTGAAGATGTCCACGCAGTGTGCCGAGGCGGTCAAAAAAGCAAACAGGATGTTAGGAATCATTAAAAAGAGGATAGAGAATAAGACTGGGAATATATTATTGCTCTTATATAAATCGATGGTATGCCCACATCTCGAATACTGCGTACAGATGTGGTCTCCTCATCTCAAAAAAGATATACTGGCACTAGAAAAGGTTCAGAAAAGGGGTTTGGAATGGGTCCTGTACGAGGAGAGATTAGAGGCCAGGACTGTTCAGCTTGGAAAAGAGGAGACTAAGGGGGGATACGATAGAGGTATATAAAATCATGAGTGATGTGGAGAAAGTGGATAAGGAAAAGTTATTTCCTTATTCCCATAATACAAGAACTAGGGGTCACCAAATGAAATTAATAGGCAGCAGGTTTAAAACAAATACAAGGAAGTTCTTCACGCCACGCACAATCAACTTATGGAACTCCTTACCTGAGGAGGTTTTGAAGGCTAGGACTATAACAGCATTTAAAAGAGAACTGGATAAATTCATGGTGGTTAAGTCCATAAATGGCTATTAGCCAGGATGGGTAAAGAATGGTGTCCCTAGCCTCTGTTTGTCAGAGGATGGAGATGGATGGCAGGAGAGAGATCACTTGATCATTGCTTGTTAGGTCCACTCCCTCTGGGGCACCTGGCATTGGTAGACAGGATACTGGGCTAGATGGACCTTTGGTCTGACCCAGTACGGCCGTTCTTATGTAACTCTTCCCTTTCCACATTTTCTGTTATCCCCCCACCACGTTGAGTAATGGGACCACCCTGTCCTTTGTCTACCACTTGCTTCTAATGTATTTGTAGAATGTTTTCTTGTTACCCTTTATGTCTCTAGCTAGTTTGATCTCATTTTGTGCCTTGGCCTTTCTTATTTTGTCCCTACATACTTATGTGATTTGTTTATAATCATCCTTTGTAACTTGACCTAGTTTCCACTTTTTGTAGGTCTCTTTCTTGATTTTTAGATCATTGAAGATCTCCTGGTTAAGCCAGGGTGGTCTTTTGCCGGACTTCCTACTCAGTGGTATAGATCGCTCTTGCATCCTTAATAATGTCTCTTTGAAAAACTGTCAGTTGTCTTCAATTGCTTTTCCCCTTAGACTTGCTGACTTGTCCTAATTTGCTAAAAACTGCTATATGATGTAGCTAATTGCTACAGACAGCAGTTTCTTACAGTCTAGGGTGTGTGAAACTGCTACCAGTAGGAAGTTGCTACCTGTAGCAGGGAGAGGTAATGAATTGTTACCATTATCAGTTACTGATACATATGGTTGTATCGTGCTGTTCTTACGTGCTGACTTGTCCTAATTTGCTAAAACTTGACAGTGGTATGGGATGGAAGCATAAAGTGTTCAGCTTCCAGATGACCCTGCCTGGATTCATGTTAGTGGGATGGTGAACATGGAGGATAATTTAAACTCTTAATTTCCTTAGAGTTCGCCTTCAGTATACTTCTGTGTTGGTGCGATCTCTGACCATTTCAGTTCATCAACTCAGCAGGTAGGCAGAGGCAGCAATGCACTTGTCCTGTTTCCTTGACTGAGAAAGGTTTCTGATCAAAGAGAGCATAGATTCCAGCAAGCTCTTGTGTTAATATCTCATTGGAGATGAAAGGGCTTGTTCAGAAATAGATTTTGAAGTCTGTAGGGTAAAGATGAGCCAGATGGGTTTGTCTCCATGCAGCTATATTTTATTCTCTGGGGGCTGGGTAGAAAGGAGAGAGAAGTATTTTGGGTTTCCTATTTCCCTTACTGAGGACCAGCCATGCTCACCTGAAATTTTTCCTGGCTGAAGCAGTTCCTATCTGTTTATTACAGGGTCAAAATATGGCTGCCATCACACAGAGACATTAGTGGCGGTGGAGGTGAGATGAGGGCCAAAAAGTCCTTTCCTTCCCCCAAACACTCCCATGCATGTTGCTGCTGCCTAAATACCCTCATGGCAAATGGGTAGAGGAAGAAGGGATGGCCAGAAGGGATGGGTACTCCTCTTGAGTACCCCAGAGGAGCATTGTGTAGTGTATATGCTGCTACATTTATTCTGTACTAGTGAGGGCAACGCTCACTACAGAGTGATCACCAGGGTCCCAGGGCTTCCCCTGACTTCCACCAGCACAAACACTGCTCCTACCACCATTGCTTGAAGATGTACCACCTTCTCTTCCTCCCCACCATTGCTCAAGCTTTAGAGCCATAACTGAGCCTGCCGTTGGTAAAGTGCTCATGATCTCTTTAAAGCATGACATAGGTTGATTATAACTGTTGTTACTGAGGGTCTCAAACTCAGACAAACCTTAGTGGGGAGGCAAAGAGTTCTATTGAAAACCTGACGTGATGTTTTTGGTGAGGTGAATAGCTCTTTAGAGGTTCAGGCTTCTCCCACGAACAAATGAGCCAGTGAAGCAGCCTAGCAAAATAAACAAACCTACCCTAGTATTTACATTAGGAGGATAGTTGATGTTGAATCCTGTAGCTGACAGAATGTGATATAAACAAGTATCCCACAGAAAAAAATTTTCACTGGTGTTTTTTCCACAGAAATTGAGGGCTTGGCTACACTAGAGAGTTACAGCGCTGGTGGTGGCTTTACAGCGCTGTAACTTACTCCCCGTCCACACTGGCAAGGCACATACAGCGCTGTATCTCCCTGGCTACAGCGCTGGCTGTACTCCACCTCAGCCTGGGGAATAACGACTATAGCGCTGCTCTTGCAGCGCTGGGGTGCCAGTGTAAACAGTGATTAATCTTACTACTCTGGAACCTTCCCACAATGCTTTTTAAGTAAAGATAACACTCTTTGTTTTGTTGTGATGCCTCTCTTTGTTTTGTTGTGAACTCAGTAACACAGTGTCAGCTCCAAAAATCCACTCTCTCTGTCTCCCCCATGCTCCCGGTCACACTCCATCCCACCCCCCTCTTTTGAAAAGCACGTTGCAGCCACTTGAACGCTGGGATAGCTGCCCATAATGCACCACTCCCAACACCACTGCAAATGCTGCAAATGTGGCCACACTGCAGCGCTGGTAGCTGTCAGTGTGGCCATACTGCTGCGCTTTCCCTACACAGCTGTACGAAGACAGCTTTAACTCCCAGCGCTGTACAGCTGCAAGTGTAGCCAAACCCTGTGATGGGGCGGTGTTCAAAAATACAGGGGAGGGGTGAGGACCGATGAGGTGTGAGACCGTTAGGGCAAAGGTGGGCTGTATGGCACCATTATAAAAACTGAAATATGTTTCATGACCATTTTATTAGATTTAACTCATGTTTTTAAATCATCACACAAATTAAAGTTGGCTATACAAGCCTATATGAAGCACTGTATCTACATCCTTGGTTTCTTGATGAAAGTTTGCACAACTCTGTTAATAAACTTTTTGAATGCGGTGCATTCATTTTTGGTGGCTTCTCATTTGTCAGATACTTCCAGTCCTTCATGATATGCTCCTGATCAGGCAGAAGGCAACTTCTTTGAGAACACAAAATTCTATTCAGCGAGGAAAAAGATTGCTTAATTGTAGCTGTTGAGACAGGGAGTAGAAAGAGATGAATTCCTACTTCTTTCATCCCAGGAAACATAGCACAAAAATTGGGTTGAATCATTAGTGATGATAAAGAAGAAGTTGAAATCAAATCTACATTTGTTCATCGTATGATATTCCACTCTGGGTAGGTCTACACTACGGGATTATTCCGATTTTACATAAACCGGTTTAGTAAAACAGATTGTATAAAGTCGAGTGCACGCGGCCACAGCAAGCACAGTAATTTGGCGGTGTGCGTCCACGGTCCGAGGCTAGCATCGATTTCTGGAGTGTTGCACTGTGGGTAGCTATTCCGTAGCTATCCCATAGTTCCCGCAGTCTCCCCCGCCCCTTGGAATTCTGGGTTGAGATCCCAGTGCCTGATGGGGCAAAAATCATTGTCGCGGGCGGTTCTGGGTAAATGTCGTCAGTCACTCCTTCCTCTGGGAAAGCAACGGCAGACAATCATTTCGCACCCTTTTTCCCTGGATTGCCCTGGCAGACGCCATAGCATGGCAACCATGGAGCCTGTTTTGCCTTTTGTCACTGTCACCATATGTGTACTAGATGCCGCTGACAGAGGCGATTCAGCAGCGCTACACAGCAGCATTCAATTGCTTTTGCATGATAGCAGAGACGGTTATCAGCCGTTCTGTACCATCTGCTGCCATTGTAAATTGGCAATGAGATGACGGTTACCAGTCCTTCTATACTGTACTGTCTGCTGCTGTCATGGGTGACCCTGGCTGAGGTCGGCTGGGGGCGCAAAAGACAAAAATGGGAATGACTCCCCGAGTCAATCCCTCCTTTATGGTATCTAAAAATAGAATCAGTCCTGCCTAGAATATGGGGCAAGTGTACTAGAGAACCAGTGTATCAGGGAACCAGAGAGCACAGCCGCTCCATGTCAGATCCCACAGAAATGATGAGCTGCATGCCATTCACGGGGGGTGCCCCTGCAACAACACCACCTGTTGCTTCCCTCCTCCCCCAGCCTTCCTGGGCTACCGTTGCAGTGTCCCCCCATTTGTGTGATGAAGTAATAAAGAATGCAGGAATAAGAAACAGTGACTTGTTAGTGAGATAAAATGAGGGGAAGGCAGCCTCCAGCTGCTATGATAGTCCAGACCGGACATTAAGCAGTGTGGGGGAGAGGAGCCCAGCATTCCGCTGCTATGATAGTCCAGGCAGTACAGAATCTTTTCTTTACACATGAAGGGTGGGGGCTGATGGAGCTCAGCCCCCTGTTGCTATGGTGAAGACGGTTACCAGCCGTTCTGTACCATCTACTGGGAATGACCGGGAGTCATTCCTATTTTTACCCAGGCGCCCCCGGCCGACCTCAACGGAGGCCAGCCAGGAGCACTCACGGGCTGATGATGAGGATGGATACCAGTCCTACTGCACTGTACCATCTGCCACAAGGCTGATGATGACGATGGATATCAGTCATATTGTACCATCTGCCATCAGGGAGGGGGAAAGAGGATGCTGCAGGTCACTGCCGCAGCATCGCGTCTACCAGCAGCATTCAGTACACATAGGGTGACATTTAAAAAAGTCAAGAGATGATTTTTTTTCCTTTTACTTCTGGGGGTGGGGGGTGGGGGTAAATTGATGAGCTATGCCCTGAACCACCCCGGACAATGTGTTTTACCCTACAGGCACTGGGAGCTCAGCCAAGAATGCAAATACTTTTCGGAGACTGCAGGAACTCTGGGATAGCTTGAGTCCTCAGACCCCCTCCCTCCCTCCATGAGCGTCCATTTGATTCTTTGGCTTTCCATTACGCTTGTCATGCAGCAGTGTGCTGAGTCCCTGCTGTGGCCTCTGTCTGGAGATTTTTTTAAAATGCTTTGGAATTTCGTCTTCTGTAACGGATCTCTGATAGAACAGATTTGTCTGCCCATACAGCGATCACATCCGTACGGTCCATGCTGGAGCTCTTTTTGGATTTGGATTTGGGATTGCATCGCCACCCGTGCTGATCGGAGCTCCACACTGGGCAAACAGGAAATGATATTCAAAAGTTCGCGGGGCTTTTCCTGTCTACCTGGCCACTGCATCCGAATTCAGATTGCTGTCCAGAGCGGTCACAGTGGTGCACTGTGGGATACCGCACAGAGGCCAATACCGTCGATTTGCGGTCACACTAACCCTAATCCGATATGGTAATACCGATATTAGCGTTACTCCTCTCGTTAGGGAGGAGTACAGAAACCGGTTTAAAGAGCCCTTTATATCGATATAAAGGGCCTCTTAGTGTGGACGGGTGCAGCGTTAAATCAGTTTAACGCTCCTAAAATCGGTTTAAACGCGTAGTGTAGACCAGGCATCTGTATTCAAATTCTCTATTCTGTCTTGATCACATGGCATCCCCATTGCTGGTAGTGCCTCCACTCAATTGTCTGTTTTATAAGACAGGCATCTGTAAAACCTCGTACTCCACTATGTCTTCCAGAGAAGTTTGCAGCTCCATCAAATGCACAAGCAGCCATCTGTTTGGGGTTCAGCTGACAAGCATTTACTCTTCTAAGGTGTGGGTTTCAGAGATGCAGTGTCTTCTATAACCGTGTAACGGGTCGGACTCACCCCTGTGGCGCCTCCTGCTGGTGACTCTGGGAATTAGCTCTTTTCCAGCGCTGGAGCGCCCCCTGCAGGCCGGTGATCCACCTGTCCTCAGGCCCCCCGTGTCCCTCCCTGGACCCGCCCTTTCACATGGGTTGCTGCCCCCTAGCAGTAACCCCTTTCTCTTAGGGTCTCCCCTCCTCAGGGAACCCCCACCCTCTATCCCCACCTTGCCTCAGTATTGGCTTCTGCCAGTCATTGTCTAACCCCACACTCTGGGGCAGACTGCAGTATCAGCCTACTCATCACAGGCAAAGGAGGGTTTGGACCTGCTGCCTTGGCCTACCCCGTTGCCCTCTGCAACCCCTAGTACCTGTTAGCCCTCTGCTAGGCTGCAGCCTGGGGCTTTCCAGGCTGGAGCTCCCCAGCTCCTCAGCCTTTCCCCAGCCCTGCTTCACCCTAGGTACCTTGCCTATAGCCCCTGCAGCCAGGCCCTTCTTCCTCCTCAGGCAGAGGAAGACTGTCTGGGCTTCTGGCTTCCCTGGCCTTCTTATAAGGCCCTGTTCAGTTTGGGGCGTGGCCCCAGCTGCAGCCACTTCCCTAATCAGCCCAGCTTTTAGAGCCACTGCTCTCAAGCCCTGCCAGGCCACTTTTAAACCCCACACAGCAGGAGCAGAGGTTCACCCTGCTACAAACCTGAACATCTAGAAATTTATCTTCTGACCTACCACTGAAATCAAGATAATATAGGTAGTGACTTAATACTTGACACTCATTTGCATCGGTGCATTCATCAACCCTGTATGTACGTTTTCTGAATGCAGTGAGAGAGTTCTTTACTTTTTCAACTGCTGAGTCTTTCACTGTTGCACTGGATGCTTCTAACCAGTCAGTTGAGTTTCTTGCAGAAAAATAGTGAGCATTGCTGGTCTTGGGCTGAACCAGTGTCCAATTTCCGGATTAACAAATGACAATGCACTTAACATTGGCCTCCAGTTTGTAGTGTATAGTATCTCTTGCTTAAAGAGAAAGTATTATGTGACAGCCATGTTTGTTTGCATAAACTATGTTGTGTCTCCAGCATTCTTAACAGCCTCATTAAGTACTTCTAAAATCAGCTTTGACAATGACTGGCTTATAAGGCTTTCTGCTTGTTGATGCAGTCCAGAGGATTGGTGTTTTGCAGCCTTTTCACATAGTTTGTCAGCATTGCCTTTGCTGATCAGTCTGGCAAACCAAGATCCTCCACTTTTACTATATAAATCCCTGGTATGCTCACATCTTGAATACTGCGTGCAGTCCTGATTGCCCCTGTCAAGGTTCCTTCCCCACTCTGAACTTTAGGGTACAGATGTGGGGGACCTGCATGAGAAGCTCTAAGCTCAATTACCATCTTAGATCTGGTCTGGCTGCCACCATTCACAAGCACTCCCTTCCTTGGGTAGCCTTGAGAAACTTCACCAATTTCCTGGTGAACACAGATCCAAACCCCTTGGATCTTAAAACAAGGAGAAATTAACCATCCCCTTCATTTCTCCCACCAACTCCTGGTGGATCCAGATCCAACCCACTTGGATCTAAAAACAAGGAAAAATCAATCAGGTATTAAGAAAAAGGCTTTTAATTAAAGAAAAGAAAGGTAAAAGAAAACCCTCTGGGAGAGATTAGCATACCAGCTACTCTCACAGACAACAGATTCAAAACACAGAGGATGTTCCCCTGGGCAAAAATCTAGTACACCAATGAAAATACCCAAATACCCAATTTGATTCTACCTCTAATTGCCCAAGACAGGTTACAAAGAAATAAACATAAACATATTTATTCCTTTCTATAACTTACTACTCTGATAAGAGGCTGGTTCCTTGATCTTTTTCACTCCGGCTGAAACTGAGACTCTAAACAAAGGAAAACTTCCCTCCTTCCTTTTGAACCATCTTGTTCCCCCATTGGTTCCTCTGGTCAGGTGTCAGATAGGCTAGGTGAACTTCTTAACCCTTTACAGGTAAAAGAGGCATTAACCCTTAACTATCTGTTTATGACACGCCCCCCAAATCTCAGACAGTGTTGGACCGCACTGGCTGTGATTTTTTCCTAGAACTTTAGAGTAAATAGATTAATAAAACACATTCACCTTTACACATACTACTAGTTATGTAAAAACGACAAGATTTTTTACATTTTAAGGACAATTTTAACCAGTTAACTCTGGGAAACTTTCATGGAGAGTGCATTAGCTCCTTGATCTGCTGTCGCTGCAGACGTCCAAGGGTCGTGGAAAGGTTCACCTCTTCCATTCCACCGTCACTTTTCCCTTTGTAGTAGACAACTTCAGGCCACTCCGCGTCATCTGTTCCCTGGGCTGTAAACTGGGAAGCTTTTAATTCTCTGGAATAAAAGGGCTTAAGAGAATTAACATGGTATACCTTAGGCTTTAGTTTGGAGGTGGGGGATGCTATGAGATAGTTAACAGCTCCTAGGCGCTCCTGAACCATGAAGGGCCCTTCCCATGAGGCCTTTAAGATCACGACTTGGTCTCCTACTTTGAAGGACCGTTCTCTGGACTGTTTATCATACCAGGCCTTTTTCTCTTTTTGGAAAAGGGCTGAAGGGCTAAAGAGTTTCGGAGGGTGCTTTGTAGGCTGCTTACAAAGTCTAGAATGTTAGTTTCTGGAGAAGGCGTAAACCCCTCCCATTGCTGCTTCACCAACTGTAATGACCCCTTAACCTCAGGGCCATACACAAGTTCAAATGGTGAAAACCCTAAACTGGGATGTGGTACAGCCCTGTAGGCAAAAAGCAACTGCTGCAACACTAGGTCCCAATCATTGGAGTGTTCATTTACGAATTTACGTATCATGGCCCCCAAAGTTTCATTAAACTTCTCCACCAGGCCATTGGTTTGATGGTGGTAAGGGGTGGCAACCAAGTGATTCACCCCATGAGCTTCTCACAGGTTTTTCATGGTCCCTGCCAGGAAATTAGTTTCTGAATTGGTAAGGGTGTCGGAGGGTCACCCTACCCAGGCAAAAATGTCTGCTAATGCCTGGCGCTCACTTTTAGCCCTGGTATTGCTTAAGGGTACTGCTTCCGGCCATCGGGTGGCAAAATCGATGAAAGTTAGTACGTATTGTTTTCCTTTGGGTGTTTTTTTTGGGAAAGGACCCAGAATCATAGAATCATAGAATCTCAGGGTTGGAAGGGACCTCAGGAGGTCATCTAGTCCAACCCCCTGCTCAAAGCAGGACCAAACCCAACTAAATCATCCCAGCCAGGGCTTTGTCTAGCCTGACCTTAAAAACCTCTAAGGAAGGAGATTCCACTACCTCCCTAGTGGAATGGTAACCCATTCCAGTTCTTCACCACCCTACTAGTGAAAAAGTTTTTCCTAATATCCAACCTAAACCTCCCCCTCTGCAACTTGAGACCATTACTCCTTGTTCTGTCATCTTCTACCACTGAGAACAGTCTAGATCCATCCTCTTTGGAACCCCCTTTCAGGTAGTTGAAAGCAGCTATCAAATCCCCCCTCATTCTTCTCTTCTGCAGACTAAACAATCCCAGTTCCCTCAGCCTCTCCTCAGAAGTCATGTGCTCCAGCCCCCTAATCATTTTTGTTGCCCTCCGCTGGACTCTCTCCAATTTATCCTTCTTGTCGTGTGGGGCCCAAAACTGGACACAGTGCTCCAAATGAGGCCTCACCAGTGCTGAGTAGAGGGGAATGATCACATCCCTTGATCTGCTGGAAATGCCCCTACTTATACAACCCAAAATGCCATTAGCCTTCTTAGCAACAAGGGCACACTGTTGACTCATATTCAGCTTTTCGTCCACCGTAACCCCTAGGTCCTTTTCTGCAGAACTGCTGCCCAGCCATTCGGTCCCTAGTCTGTAGCAGTGCATGGGATTCTTCCGTCCTAAGTGCAGGACTCTGCACTTGTCCTTGTTGAACCTCATCATATTTCTTTTGGCCCAATCCTCTAATTTGTTTAGGTCCCTCTGTATCCTATCCCTACCCTCCAGTGTATCAACCACTCCTCCCAGTTTAGTGTCATCTGCAAACTTGCTAAGGGTGCAGTCCACACCATCCTCCAGATCGTTAATGAAGATATTGAGTAAAACCGGCCCCAGCTCCGACCCTTGGGGCACTCCACTTGATACCGGCTGCCAACTAGACATGGAACCATTGATCACTACCCGTTGAGCCCGACCATCTAGCCAGTTTTCTATCCACCTTACCGTCCATTCATCCAGCCCAGACTTCTTTAACTTGCTGGCAAGAATACTGTGGGAGACTGTATCAAAAGCTTTGCTAAAGTCCAGAAATAGCACATCCACTGCTTTCCCCTCATCCACAGAGCCGGTTATCTCGTCATAGAAGGCAATTAGGTTAGTCAGGCATAACTTGCCCTTGGTGAATCCATGCTGACTGTTCCTGATCACTTTCCCCTCCTTTAAGTGGTTCAGGATTGATTCCTTGAGGACCTGTTCCATGATTTTTCCAGGGACTGAGGTGAGACTGACTGGCCTGTAGTTCCCTGGATCTTCCTTCTTCCCTTTTTTAAAGGTGGGCACTACATTAGCTTTTTTCCAGTCATCCGGGACCTCCCCCGATCGCCATGATTTTTCAAAGATAATGGCCAATGGCTCTGCAATCTCATCGGCCAACTCCTTTAGCACCCTCGGATGCAGTGCATCCGGCCCCATGGACTTGTGCTCGTCCAGCTTTCCTAAATAGCCCCGAACTACTTCTTTCTCCACAGAGAGCTGGTCACCTCTTCCCCATACCGTGCTGCAGAGTGCAGCTGTCTGGGAGCTGACCTTGTCTGTGAAGACAGAGGCAAAAAAAGCATTGAGTACACTAGCTTTCTCCACATCCTCTGTCACTAGGTTCCCTCCCTCATTCAGCAAGGGGCCCACACTTTCCTTGACTTTCTTCCTGTTGCTAACGTACCTAAAGAAACCCTTCTTGTTACTCCTAACATCTCCGGCTAGCTGCAACTCCAAGTGTGATTTGGCCTTCCTGATTTCACACCTGCATGCCTGAACAATACTTTTATACTCCTCCCTGGTTATTTGCCCAATATCCACAGCTACTCGCTGAAAGGGAACCTCAATTATGGGGAGTGGCTGGAGAGGGGCTTTGACCTAGTCTTGGGGCTGTCCCACTCATTGGTACACCTCACAAGACCGGACATAATTAGCAATGTCCTTGCCCATTCCCTCCCAGTGGAGGACTTCCCCAAACGGTCTTTGGTTCTGTTCACCCCAGAATGGCCACTAGGATGATCATGGGCTAAGCTCAAGAGCTTTACCTGGTATTTAGTTGGAACTACCACAGTGGGGTGAGAGGGTTCTGTGTGGGGCAATCTGGGTGCAGGCAGCTCAGCAGGGGGTCTAGGTGCAGAGGGGGGGAAGATCTGGATGCACAGAGGTGACCTATGACAGAGAGGGGCTGCTGAATCAGTACACTCAGCCAGAAAGTGTACCTACCACAGTTGGGACTGGATCACCCAGGCAACAGAAGTCAGGGACGCTTTGTGTTCTCACATTATGAACTTGCATGGCCCAATGGAAGAGAAGATATAGTACCTCTAAGAATGTGCTTTTGGAGGGGGGTAGGATCAATTAAATTGGGGCGTTCAGTGCTTGGGAGGTCTGGGGGCTTGCGTGCCATCCATACAATATGCTTATGAAAGACTTGATAAATTATGATATGGCAGGGAGAGGAGTCAGAGTATGGGTTCATATAAGGAAGTGATTGAAGTGTGATTTGCTATACATAACTTTATAGAGCAATAGTGTTTGCTTAGTAATGTCTAATTGCTCCTGATCATGTGTTTAACTTTATTATTTCAAATCAAAATTGTATGATTGTCACACTGTCTGGAGTGACTCACAGTGCCTCAGGGCAGACTGTCAGAAAACAGGGCCGATACCTCAAACTGGTGGTATGTTCTATAATTAGATTTCACCAAGCTAGTGACAAATGTGAATTTCTGGATCATTGTACCAGTCTTACCATGGAGTCACAGACAGTCTCCTTAGACTCTCCAGTCTACCTTATCATAGAATCATAGAATCATAGAATCTCAGGGTTGGAAGGGACCTCAGGAGGTCATCTAGTCCAACCCCCTGCTCAAAGCAGGACCAAACCCAACTAAATCATCCCAGCCAGGGCTTTGTCAAGCCTGACCTTAAAAACCTCTAAGGAAGGAGATTCCACTACCTCCCTAGGTAACCCATTCCAGTTCTTCACCACCCTCCTAGTGAAAAAGTTTTTCCTAATATCCAACCTAAACCTCCCCCTCTGCAACTTGAGACCATTACTCCTTGTTCTGTCATCTTCTACCACTGAGAACAGTCTAGATCCATCCTCTTTGGAACCCCCTTTCAGGTAGTTGAAAGCAGCTATCAAATCCCCCCTCATTCTTCTCTTCTGCAGACTAAACAATCCCAGTTCCCTCGGCCTCTCCTCATAAGTCATGTGCTCCAGCCCCCTAATCATTTTTGTTGCCCTCCGCTGGACTCTCTCCAATGTATCCACATCCTTCTTGTAGTGTGGGGCCCAAAACTGGACACAGTACTCCAAATCCATTTATCACCCAGACAAACTGGACTTTGTGATAAAAGGTCACTTAAACCAAAAAATCACACCACATCAGCTTGTGCCCTGTCCCAAGAGACTAGTCACCCCAGATGAAATTGGTACTCTGATCAGCGGTTCTCAAACTGTGGGTTGGGACCGCAAAGTGGTCCACAACCCTGTTTTAATGGCTGGCATTAACTTGCTGGGGCTCAGGCTTTGGCTTCAACCTTGGGCAGCAGGGATGAAGCCCTTCAGCTTCAGGTCTGGCCCCCCCCCTCCGCCCGGAACGGGCTCAGGATTTGCCTGGCACCTTGGGGTCACATCGTAATTTTTTTTGTCAGAATGGGGTCACGATGCAAAGATGTTTGAGAACCCCTGCTTTAGATCTTACACCAAAGACAATGCCTGGAGCCAATTCTATAGTAAACTAACTAAAGGTTTATTATCTAAGAAAAGAAAATGAGAGTTATTGAGAGGTTAAAGCAGCAAAGAGTCTTGTGGCACCTTATAGACTAACAGATGTTTGGGAGCATGAGCTTTCGTGGGTGAATACCCACTTTGTCAGATGCATGTAGTGGAAATTTCCAGGGGCAGGTATATATATGAGCAAGCAAGAAGCAGGCTAGAGATAACGAGGTTAGTTCAATCAGGGAGGATGAGGCCCTCTTCTAGCAGCTGAGGTGTGAAAACCAAGAGAGGAGAAACTGGTTTTGTAGTTGGCAAGCCATTCACAGTCTTTGTTTAATCCTGAGCTGATGGTGTCAAATTTGCAGATGAACTGAAGCTCAGCAGTTTCTCTTTGAAGTCTGGTCCTGAAGTTTTTTTGCTGCAGGATGGCCACCTTAAGATCTGCTATTGTGTGGCCAGGGAGGTTGAAGTGTTCTCCTACAGGTTTTTGTATATTGCCATTCCTAATATCTGATTTATGTCCATTTATCCTTTTCCGTAGAGACTGTCCAGTTTGGCCGATGTACATAGCAGAGAGGCATTGCTGGCATATGATGGCGTATATTACATTGGTGGACGTGCAGGTGAATGAGCTGGTGATGGTGTGGCTGATCTGGTTAGGTCCTGTGATGGTTTCGCTGGTGTAGATATGTGGGCAGAGTTGGCATCGAGGCTTGTTGCATGGATTGGTTCCTGAGCTAGAGTTACTATGGTGCTATAGTGCAGTGTGCAGTTACTGGTGAGAATATGCTTCAGGTTGGCAGGTTGTCTGTGGGCGAGGACTGGCCTGCCACCCAAGGCCTGTGAAAGTGTGGGATCATTGTCCAGGATGGGTTGTAGATCCCTGATGATGCGTTGGAGGGGTTTTAGCTGGGGACTGTATGTGATGGCCAGTGGAGTCCTGTTGGTTTCTTTCTTGGGTTTGTCTTGCAGTAGGAGGCTTCTGGGTACACGTCTGGCTCTGTTGATCTGTTTCCTTATTTCCTCGTGCGGGTATTGTAGTTTTGAGAATGCTTGATGGAGATTTTGTAGGTGTTGGTCTCTGTCTGAGGGGTTAGAGCAGATGCGGTTGTACCTCAGTCCTTGGCTGTAGACAATGGATCGTGTGGTGTGCCCAGGATGGAAGCTGGAGGCATGAAGGTAGGCATAGCAGTCGGTAGGTTTTCGGTATAAGGTGGTGTTAATGTGACCATCACTTATTTGCACTGTGGTGTCTAGGAAGTGGACCTCCCGTGTAGATTGGTCCAGGCTCAGGTTGATGGTGGGGTGGAAGCTGTTGAAATCATGGTGGAATTTTTCCAGAGTCTCCTTCCTATGGGTCCAGATGATGAAGATGTCATCAATGTAGCGTAGGTAGAGAAGGGGCGTGAGTGGACAAGAGCTGAGGAAGCGTTGTTCCAGGTCAGCCATAAAAATGTTGGCATATTGTGGGGCCATGTGGGCGCCCATAGCGGTGCCACTGATCTGGAGAAACTTCCAGTTTCCCAAACGTCAGGGTACCCAGATTGTCTCTGGGATCTCTGGTGTGCATTTGGTACACTTCTCTGTAGGAGTCCAAGCAGTCCAGAGATGAAGGATCTTTCCCTGAATCCGACTTGTAGCTTCTTTTCACAGAAAACAAGATCATGGTTTCACTACTCACATGGGCTTTTCCTCTGATGATGGAGAGTGAGGAATGCATTTTGAGGCTTTGACCTCCAGTCATCATACACAATGACCGCTTCCTTTGAAATTAGCACTTTTCGGTTAAAGTTCTTCATTTGCATTTCACAAATCTTGCTTGGTGGCTTGTATGACCATGAAGCAGCTTGCTTTTCAAAAGCCTTGTTCTGGCTGGTCTCCATTGCAAACACAGAAGGCTTTCTCATGGAGTGTTTGCAGCATGGTGGTCACAAGACAATGGAAGGATTAATGCTGATTCACTGAATTAGTGCTATGCGGGAGGGAGTGGGGTAGCTTCCATTTTCAGTTGAGTCAGCTGGAAATTTTTGGGCTAGAGAGGACAAAGGAAGTTGGCTGATAGGATTGTGGGATATCTTTGACAGACTCCTGGGACACATGCCAAAAGGGGCTGTGTCTATACTGTAAAGCAATAGGGCTCAAATCCTGGGTCATGGCTTGACACGGGCTTGGACCCTCCACCCATAGGCTCCTGGGACCCTAGCTTCTGAGCCCGAGTCTGAGAGATTTGTGTGTAGACAGAAGGGAGGTTTGGGCACATGCCTGAGTCTGGGCCCAGGTTTACATCGCACTGTAGGCAAACTCAAAGGCTTGGTATATCCCCAGCTCCAAGTGTGGACATAGCCTTAAGTAAATAAATTGAAGATAGTAAAATCTGAAATCAGTTTGATGCTTTCAGTGAGGTAAATTATTTTTTTTGAAGTTGAATTTGTTGGTAGCTTAACAGAAAATGTTTAGGGGGGGCATTTCAGATTAGACAGTTTAAAGTAAACAACTTTAGGTAGAAAGTTCAAATTAGTTTTGGGATTAAGGTAACTTTTTTGAAGGGGAATTTAGGTGGTTTGAGTGATTTAACTGATGTGACAAAAAGGGGTGTCAAATTCCAAAAACATGCCACTGAAAATAAGATGAATGTAGGCAGAAAAATGGCCAACAAGTTCAGTGGTTTAACTGAAGTGAACAAGTTTAATCAAGAAAAATTTAAATTGACTGGCATTTTAAGGAAAACAAATGCAGATTGCGAACCAGCAGGCATTGCTGTCCATGTATGACTTTGTAAATTGGACAGCTATCAACTATTCTCCTTGCACTGACTCAGAACAACTGGTTTCCTGCTCTGGGGCTTCAAAATGCTTACTTCCATTTGGTGATTCTCCCAAGTCACAGAAGATTTCTCTGGTTTGTTGTGGCAAACTATCACTTTCAGTACACAGTCCTTCCCTTTGGTCTGTCTCTTGACCCCTGAGTTTTTACTAAATGTATAGTTGTGGTGACAGCATACCTCAGGAAGAAGGGAATCCACGTCTTCTCATATCTGCATGACTGGCTACTCAGGGGCATGTCCAGGGAAAGAGTCCTTTCTCACATACTCATTACACTGTGTTTACTCGACTGTCTGGGACTCATCCCAAACACCAGAAAGTCAGTGCTGGTCCCCACACAGAAAATTGAGTTCACTGGGTTCCTAATAGACTGTACGATTTCATGAGCGTTTCTGCCAACTGACGAAATGCAGAGATAAAATTTCTCGATACTTTAAATGACTGCTTCATGGAGCAGCTGGTACAGGAACCCACAAGGGGAGAGGCGACTCTAGATTTAATCCTGAGTGGAGCGCAGGAGCTGGTCCAAGAGGTAACTATAGCAGGACCGCTTGGAAATAGTGACCATAATACAATAGCATTCAACATCCCTGTGGTGGGAAGAACATCTCAACTGCCCAACACTGTGGCCTTTAATTTCAAAAGGGGGAACTATACAAAAATGAGGGGGTTAGTTAGACAAAAGTTAAAAGGTACAGTGACTAAAGTGAAATCCCTGCAAGTTGCGTGGGCCCTTTTTAAAGACACCATAATAGAGGCCCAACTTCAATGTATACCCCAAATTAAGAAAAACAGTAAAAGAACTAAAAAAGAGCCACCGTGGCTTAACAACCATGTAAAAGAAGCAGTGAGAGATAAAAAGACTTCCTTTAAAAAGTGGAAGTCAAATCCTAGTGAGGCAAATAGAAAGGAGCACAAACACTGCCAACTTAAGTGCAAGAGTGTAATAAGAAAAGCCAGAGAGGAATTTGAAGAACGGCTAGCCAAAAACTCCAAAGGTAATAACAAAATGTTTTTTAAGTACATCAGAAGCAGGAAGCCTGCTAAACAACCAGTGGGGCCCCTTGATGATCAAAATTCAAAAGGAGCGCTTAAAGATGATAAAGTCATTGCGGAGAAACTAAATGGATTCTTTGCTTCAGTCTTCACAGCTGAGGATGTTAGGGAGATTCCCAAACCTGAGCTGGCTTTTGTAGGTGACAAATCTGAGGAACTGTCACAGATTGAAGTGTCACTAGAGGAGGTTTTGGAATTAATTGATAAACTCAACATTAACAAGTCACCGGGACCAGATGGCATTCACCCAAGAGTTCTGAAAGAACTCAAATGTGAAGTTGCGGAACTATTAACTAAGGTTTGTAACCTGTCCTTTAAATCGGCTTCGGTACCCAATGACTGGAAGTTAGCTAATGTAACGCCAATATTTAAAAAGGGCTCTAGGGGTGATCCCGGCAATTACAGACCGGTAAGTCTAACGTCGGTACCGGGCAAATTAGTTGAAACAATAGTAAAGAATAAAATTGTCAGACACATAGAAAAACATAAACTCTTGAGCAATAGTCAACATGGTTTCTGTAAAGGGAAATCGTGTCTTACTAATCTATTAGAGTTCTTTGAAGGGGTCAACAAACATGTGGACAAGGGGGATCCGGTGGACATAGTGTACTTAGATTTCCAGAAAGCCTTTGACAAGGTCCCTCACCAAAGGCTCTTACGTAAATTAAGCTGTCATGGGATAAAAGGAAAGGTCCTTTCATGGATTGAGAACTGGTTAATGGACAGGGAACAAAGGGTAGGAATTAATGGTAAATTCTCAGAATGGAGAGGGGTAACTAGTGGTGTTCCCCAAGGGTCAGTCCTAGGACCAATCCTATTCAATTTATTCATAAATGATCTGGAGAAAGGGGTAAACAGTGAGGTGGCAAAGTTTGCAGATGATACTAAACTACTCAAGATAGTTAAGACCAAAGCAGATTGTGAAGAACTTCAAAAAGATCTCACAAAACTAAGTGATTGGGCAACAAAATGGCAAATGAAATTTAATGTGGATAAATGTAAAGTAATGCACATTGGAAAAAATAACCCCAACTATACATACAACATGATGGGGGCTAATTTAGCTACAACGAGTCAGGAAAACGATCTTGGAGTTATCGTGGATAGTTCTCTGAAGATGTCCACGCAGTGTGCAGAGGCGGTCAAAAAAGCAAACAGGATGTTAGGAATCATTAAAAAGGGTATAGAGAATAAGACTGAGAATATATTATTGCCATTATATAAATCCATGGTACGCCCACATCTCGAATACTGTGTACAGATGTGGTCTCCTCACCTCAAAAAAGATATTCTAGCACTAGAAAAGGTTCAGAAAAGAGCAACTAAAATGATTAGGGGTTTAGAGAGGGTCCCATATGAGGAAAGATTAAAGAGGCTAGGACTCTTCAGTTTGGAAAAGGGAAGACTAAGGGGGGACATGATAGAGGTATATAAAATCATGAGTGATGTTGAGAAAGTGGATAAGGAAAAGTTATTTACTTATTCCCATAATACAAGAACTAGGGGTCACCAAATGAAATGAATAGGCAGCAGGTTTAAAACAAATAAAAGGAAGTTCTTTTCACGCAGCGCACAGTCAACTTGTGGAACTCCTTACCTGAGGAGGTTGTGAAGGCTAGGACTATAACAATGTTTAAAAGGGGACTGGATAAATTCATGGTGGCTAAGTCCATAAATGGCTATTCGCCAGGATGGGTAAGAATGGTGTCCCTAGCCTCTGTTCGTCAGAGGATGGAGATGGATGGCAGGAGAGAGATCACTTGATCATTGCCTGTTAGGTTCACTCCCTCAGGGGCACCTGGCATTGGCCACTGTCGGTAGACAGATACTGGGCTAGATGGACCTTTGGTCTGACCCGGTACGGCCTTTCTTATGTTCTATGTTCTTATGACCATTTCCAGACAATTCACTGCTTTTGTCTCAATCTGCATTCTCAGCTTTCCATGACAGTTTGTATGTGCCTCTCTACCAAGATGGACTATTCAGCAAAGTGGAAGCTTTTTTTCAATGTGGTCCTTGCCCTGCAGAGTTCAGCTTGACACTGGCTAGTATTATAGAGTATTTGCTGCATCATAGAGTATTTGCTGCATCTTCAGTTGTCAGCCTTAAGCTTAGCTCAGTGAGGATGCATCCAGTGGTGATCTCAGCCTTTCATCCACCCATTCATGGAAGATTGGTGTTTTCCAATGCGATGATGGTGAGATTCTCCATTCACTGGCATGGGAACTGGTGGGACCTTAATATGATGTTAAGAGCTCTCATGGGACCTCTGTTTGAGCCTCTAGCATCTTGCCCCTTTTCTCTGTTATGTAAAAAAATTCTGCATTCCTTGTGGCAATAATACCTACGAGGAGAGTGCATTAATTGCAGGCTTTGATGTCAGAGCCTTGTTACACACCATTCTCCAAAGACAAAGTGATGGTGGAGCTGCACCCAAAATTTGTGTCTAAAGTGGTCTCTCTATTTCATTTAAACCAGATTTGCCTGTGTTTTTTCCTAAGCCACATTCATCTCCCAAGGAGCAAGTGTCTTCACCCTTTGGACATCAGATGATGTTTGGTCTTTTATCTGGAAAGGACTAAGTCCTTTCAGTCTTCACCTCATCTGTTTGTGTCATTTCCAGACCATATGAAAGGACAGGCAGTCTCCTCAGAGATGATCTCTAAGTGGATAACTTCCTGCATCAAGACTGCATACGAAACAGCTTCGGCTACACCCCCTTCTATGGGTACAAGCTCATTCTATGAGAATGCAGTCTACGTCAATAACATTCTTAAGTGACGTCTCAATATTGGATATTTTCAGGGCTGCCACATGGCCATTGATGCATAGGTTTATGAATCATTATGCCATTACTGTGGCATCAAGAGTAGATGCAAACTTTAGGAAGGCAGTCCTGCAGTCCTTGTTTAAATAGACTCCAAGCCCTACCCCCGGTGGGTACTGCTTGTGAGTCACCTAAGAGGAATAAACAGCTGCATCTACTCAAAGAAGAAAAGATAACTTTCTATAACTGTGTTTTTTCTTGATGTGATACAGACGTGTATTCCATGATCACCCTCTGTCCATCCGTTGGAGTCTAGTGCAGGCCTGCACAACTCGTAAAGCAGCAAGGGCCATATTACTCCAAAGAAAACAGCTGAGGGCCGAACCTCCTGGCCCCACCGAAACACCCCCCCTAGCGCTGCCCAGCCCCCCCATTCCTCGCCCCAGCGCTGCCCGGCCCTGCGGAAACAACACCCCCCCAAGTATAAAGCCTCACCGCCACTGCCCGCCCGTGTGCTCATCATCCCCCCATGAAATAAGGGGAGGGGAAAGGGGGGCAGTGTGAAGGAATTGGATGTGACTGTCCAACACACAAACAGGAGCTGCAGGGAGCCTGGAGGGGGGGCAGTGTGAAAAGGGCCAGGGAGGGGGAAGATCTCTGGACCAGGGAAGGGGGCAGCAGTCGGAGCGGGGCAGGGCAGGTGCAACACACACACACAGACACACACACTCGTCTCCCCTGGAGATTTCCCGGCCGCCCACAGACAATTCAACCCCTGCCCCTCTGATCACTACGGAGGCTGCCCTGGGACCAACCAGTGCAGTAGCCACCCCGCCCCCAACCAAAGGGGGGAGTTTGGAGGGAGGGGGTCTCGGCCCAGTCACCCCCCACCCACCCGAGCTGCGGCTCGAGCCCAGGCCAGGCACCCCTCCCCTTACTCGGCACTTATTGGCTCTGCCTCATGCCCAGCACTTCCCGCCTCAGCAGGCCCCGGAAGTGATGGACCCGCTGTATGCCAGGCGGGGGGAGTGGGAGACGGAGATACGTGCGGTGCTGGCCGTTAGGGCGGTTGGAGCGCGGCACGCGGGGCTGTGAGGTGCCCCTCTGCCCCCCGCCGGGCAGGGGGCGAACCCAGCAGCCCCACCTTGCCGCTTGCCCGCGGGCCGCACAGTGAGCCCACACGGGCCGCATGTTGTGCAGGCCTGGTTTAGTCTCTGAGTGTTCACTGTGAAGGGACTGAGGGGGCTTGGGGTGGTGCCGCCTAATTAGCCAGGGGAGGGGCTATGGCCATGAGGCAGGCACAAGCCCCACTCCTCTGCAAGTATTACTAGGCAAAATTGTCTGGCTCTGGTGTGCTGGGTGTGCACACACCTAAGTGGAATACACATCTGCATCATAGAATCATAGAAGACTAGGCTTGGAAGAGACCTCAGGAGGTCATCTATTCCAACCCCCTGCTCAAAGCAGGACTAACCCAAACTAAATCATCCCAGCCAGGACTTTGTCAAGCTTTGTCACATCTCAAAGAACCACAGTTACAGTAAGTAACCATTTCTTTCTGACTATATGCCACTTTTATGCCTCCAGCTTATAGGGAATGCTGGGCCAAAATTGGTCACTAGTCCTTGCTTGCACCAGAAAATAATGCCCTGTGCCTGCTCAAGATTCCACCATGACAGGGGAATACTTCTCTACTGCCCAGTCCTCTTTGTGCTGCTGACTTACCAGGGGTTAAGGATCTGGTCTTATGTCTAATTAGTAGGGCTGCAGATTTGTCACAGTGGAGAAAATGTCACGGATACCATGATTTTTCTGTTTGTGTGGGAAGGCTCTAGGTGGGCCACCAGCACTGTATGGAGGACAGATCCCAGGGGGGCTGTTTGGAGGGTGAGTCTGGTGTGCACTTATCCTGCAGCGGTGGGTGGCTCCTGTGTCCTGCAGGGCTTGGGGTTTGCAACTTGGCACATGGGGTTGCGGTGCCTTTCAGGTTTGGCCTGACAAAGGGGTAGGAAGGTGTGACACAGAAGCTCCTAGGAGAAAGGTCCCTTGTTCTTTGCAAATAACTCTTACTTAGACTGGACAAACTCACTATACCAAACATGTCTTACAGGATATTTATCCATAAAGGGTAACATGTAAGATATCTATGAGAAAGCTTGTAACTTGTCAAGATTCATAATCATTATGAGGTGTATGTATGGGGTAATATATAAGGAATAATGTGTATATATATATATATTAAAAAAAGAGTTGTCCGGTGGCACCTTAAGACTAACAGATTTATTTGGGCGTAAGCTTTCATGGGTAAAAAACCATTCATCTGAAGAAGTGGGATTTTTTACCCACAAAAGCTTATGCACAAATAAATCTGTTAGTCTTTAAGGTGCCACCAGACTCCTCGTTGATTTTGTGGATACAGACTAACACAGCTACCCCTCTGATACTTTGTATTTATATTGAAAGTATGCTTTATGGATTTGGAATAACTCCTGGTCACCAGGGGATAATACGTCTCAGCAATGGTTCATTCAGGGTACGTCTACACTACGGGATTATTCCGATTTTACATAAACCGGTTTAGCAAAACAGATTGTATAAAATCGAGTGCGCGCGGCCACACTAAACACATTAAATCGGTGGTATGCGTCCACAGTCCGAGGCTAGCGTCGATTTCTGGAGCGTTGCACTGTGGGTAGCTATCCCGTAGCTATCCCATAGTTCCCGCAGCCTCCCCCGCCCCTTGGAATTTCCGGGTTGAGATCCCAGTGCCTGATGGGGCAAAAATCATTGTCGCGGGTGGTTCTGGGTACAGCCTCAGCCCTCCTTCCCTGAAAGCAGCAGACAACCGTTTCGCGCCTTTTTTGCTTGGTGAAGCAGACGCCATAACACAGCAAGCATAGACCCTGCTCAGCTCAATACCACAATCGTGGATGTTTTAAACACCTCGCGCACTCTCTTGCAGTATATGGTGAACCAGGACCTTCAAACCGAGGCGAGGAGGAGGCGGATACGGCAGCGCGGCGATGACAGTGATGAGGACGTAGACACAGGATTCTCTCAAACCGCGGGCCCCTGCGCTTTGGAGATCCTGATGGTAATGGGGCAGATTCTATCCATTGAACGCCGATTTTGGGCCCGGGAAACAAGCACTGACTGGTGGGACCGCATTGTGTTGCAGGTGTGGGACGATTCCCAGTGGCTGCGAAACTTTCGCATGCGTAAGGGCACTTTCATGGAACTTTGTGACTTGCTTGCCTCTGCCCTGAAACGCCATAATACCAAGATGAGAGCAGCCCTCACAGTAGAGAAGCGAGTGGCCATAGCCCTGTGGAAGCTTGCAACCCCAGACAGCTACCGGTCAGTCGGGAATCAATTTGGAGTGGGCAAATCTACTGTGGGGGCTGCTGTGATGCAAGTAGCCAAAGCAATCACTAAGCTTTCAATGGTGCTGCAAGCACTGGTGGATCACAAGGGACGTTTCACCAACATCCACGTGGGATGGCCAGGGAGGGTTCATGACGCTCGCGTATTCAGAAGCACTACACTGTTTAAACGGCTGCAGCAAGGGAATTACTTCTCAGACCAGAAATTAACAGTTGGGGATGTTGAAATGCCTGTCGTTATCCTGGGGGACCCAGCCTACCCCTTGATGCCATGGCTCATGAAGCCATACACAGGCAGCCTGGACAGTGGTCAGGATCTGTTCAATTACAGGCTGAGCAAGTGCAGAATGGTGGTGGAATGTGCATTTGGCCGTTTAAAGGCGCGCTGGCGCACATTACTGACTCGCTCAGACCTCAGCCAAACCAATGTCCCCTATGTTATTGCTGCTTGCTGTATTCTCCACAATCTCTGTGAGAGTAAGGGTGAGACCTTTATGGCGGGGTGGGAGGCTGAGGCAAATCACCTGGCCGCTGATTACGCACAGCCAGACACCAGGGAGATTAGAAGAGCACACCAGGAAGCGGTGCGCATCAGAGAAGCTTTGAAAACGAGCTTCATCAATGGCCAGGGTACAGTGTGACTGCTGTGTTTGTTGATGAACACCCACCCCCCTTGATTGACTCATTCCCTGTAAGCAACTCCCCCTCCCCCTTCGAGTACAGCTTACTTATGCAAATAAAGGCACTATATTTTAAAAATCATGATTTATTTATTAATTCATTATAAAAAGAGGGAGAGAAGTAAGGGTGTGGTTTGGGAGGAGGATAGGAGGGATGGAGAAGGGCAGTAAAAAAATTTCACATTAATGACAGCCTTCTGGTTGGGCTGTCCACGGGGGTGGAGTGGGCGGGTGCACGGAGCCTCCCCCCACGCATTCGTACACATCTGGGTGAGGAGGATGTGGAACATGGTGAGGGTTGAGGGTGGTTATACAGGGGCTGCAGCGGCACTCTGTGATCCTGCTGCCGTTCCTGAAGCTCCACCAGATGCCAGAGCATGTCAGTTTGATCACGCAGCAGCCCCAGAGTTGCATCCCGCCACCGCTGATCTTCCTGCCGCCACCTCTGATTTTCCTGCCGGTCTTCCTGACGCCACCTCTCATCTCGGGTGTCTCTCCTGTCCTCACGTTCACTGGCATCTTTCCTGTAATTTGATACCACGTCCTTCCACTCATTCAGATGAGCTCTTTCCTTGCGTGTAACTTCCATAATATCCGAGAACATTTCATCTCGCATCTTCTTTTTCCTCCGCCTTATCTGGGCTAGCCTTTGGGATGGAGTAGGGAGGCTTGAAAAATTTGCAGCTGCATGAGGGAGAGAAGTATTTAAAAAGATACATTTTACAGAACAATGGTTATACTCTTTCACAGTGAACAGCACTATTCACCTTACATAGCACATGTGATTTCCCTACAAGGTCGCATTTTTCATCTTAATACTGAGTGCCTGCAGCTCTGGGGTTACAGATCTCACAGACACAGGTCCGGGCATCAGAATTCACCTTGCATGCGGCCATGGTAAGCCACTGTCTTTCGGCTTCTGCAGTGATTTACCCCTCCCCCCAACACATGGCTAATACCATGCTAGCTCCCTGCTAATCAACACCCTCCCCCGCCCCCGCACTGCCTGTCTGGTAGCTTGGGGAAGATCCCCGCTGACCAAACACGAAAAAGATCATCGGCATTTCACTCCTCCCCTCCCCCTGCTTGGCTACGTGCAGAAAAGGATTTTTTTTAAGCTGCTGCAGTCCACGAACCCAGTAGGAAAATGGCCATCCCCCTTACTTAAATTCCTGATTTTCAACCGGTTACCCTGAATGATATCACTTTGCTGAGGATAACACAGCGAGATAAAGAACGGATGCTTCTTGAATGCCAGCAATCACTGGGACCATATGCAGCTATGCTTTGCCATGCAATGATACCTGATTACTTGCTACATGCATGGCGTGGTAAAGTGTCCTACCATGGTGGACGGAACAAGGCTGCCTTGCCCAGAAACCTTCTGCAAAGGCTTCTGGAGTACCTCCAGGAGCGCTTCATCGAGATGTCCCTGGAGGATTTCCGCTCAATCCTCAGACATGTTAACAAACTTTTCTAATTAACTATACTGTCAGCGAATGCATCCCAAGTCCTCAGGGCAAATTAATCATTAAAAAACGCTTGCTTAAAAAACAATCTTTGATATTTGCAAAGGTACACTCACCAGAGGTCCCTTCCATGGCTTCATTGTCTGGGGTAGTGGGTTGGGAGGGTAATTCCGTCAGGGTGAGAAAAAGCTCCTGGCTGTTGGGGCTCACGGAGTGCGGTGTGCTCTCTGCAAGGTCGTCCTCCTCACTTTCTTCATCGTCATCTTCCCCGTCTGCATAATCCTCAGCCATGGCAGAGATTACAACCCCCACCTCGGAATCCACGGACAGGGGTGGGGTACTTGTGGCGCAGCCCCCTAAAATTGCATGCAGCTCAGCGTAGAAGTGGCATGTTTTTGGCCCTGTCCCGGACCTTCCGTTTGCTTCTTTGGTTTTCTGGTAGGCTTGTCTGAGCTCCTTGACTTTCACTCTGCACTGCAGTGAGTCCCTGGTGTGGCCTTTATCTGTCATAGACCTTGCAATTCTTTCAAATACTTTTTCATTTCGTCTTTTTGAACGCAGTTCTGTTAGCACTGAATCCTCTCCCCAGATAGCGATCAGATTCAGTACCTCCCGTGCAGTCCATGCTGGGGCTCTTTTTCGATTCTTAGGAGACTGCATTGTTACCTGTGCAGATGAGCTGTGCGTGGTCACCTGTGCTGATGAGCTCTCCATGCTGGGGAAGCAGGAAATGAATTTCAAAAGTTCGCGGGGCTTTTCCTGTTTATCTGGCCAGTGCATCAGAGTTCAGAATGCTGTCCAGAGCGGTCACAGTAGTGCACTGTGGGATACCGCCCGGAGGCCAATACCGTCGATTTGCGGCCACACTAACCCTATTCCGATATGTTAATCCCGATATTAGCGCTACTCCTCTCGTCGGGGAGGAGTACAGAAACCAATTTAAAGAGCCATTAAAATCGATATACGGGGCCTCTTAGTGTGGACGGGTGTGGCTTTAAATCGGTTTAACGCTCCTAAAACCGGTTTAAACGCGTAGTGTAGACCAGGCCTCAGGCAGGAAGAAATTGTCATCCTGCCCTGTTTAGCTGGTGGTGCAATGCATGGCTCAATTGTTTAGCCTTTTACCCAATCCTAAGAAGTTCATTGGAAAACCATCAGAGACAACTGCAAACAATCAAAATCTCCTGAAGGTATATATAAAAAAGGAACATTACAACAAGACAGAGGTTTGCCCTGTCTATGAACAGCAACAAAAGACTATTTAATGAAAACATAAGCTGGGGAAAGACCCACTGCATCCTTTTTATTGAGGCGACATCCTGAGGAGAAGGGGTGTTCTAATGAAAAATTGGATTCCTGTGAAGCCAGCTCTGCAGCATACTGAACTTTGGGGCGGGGAACCTACTTTATTAGATAGGAAAGGTACTTATTAATAAGTATAGAGACAGGTTTGCATTTTATAGTTTTGTTGTGTATTTTAGCCATTTGTTTCTACTACACCTTCCTGTTTTTGTAGAATGTCTGTTTTTTCTTTTGTTTTATTGCAAGTGCTGTTACACAAGAAAGGGGGTTTAAAGTAAAACTAGTAAGCTGGGGCACAGTGTTCCTCTGGGGACAGAGGATCTGGGATTTCTGTGAATATCCAGTGTCAGGGGCTGGATATCCCAGAGGAATGATTCAAAGGGACTCGGTGACAGGCTTGCATCTCTTGTTTAATCTACAAGACAAAGATAGGGCTGGTATAACCCAGAGGAAAGTGCTGAGTATCTGAAAGGCTGGTGTTAGGGCACAGACACCCAGTCAGGCACAGGCAAGATTTCCTCAAATTGACCCAAGAACCATCATAGTGGGCCAAACCTGAGTGGCACTGCAATCCTGTGTGCCAGATCACAGTGCCTGGGGTGAGTGTTTGTGTGGGGAGCTTGCTCTCCATCTCTGGACCCAGCCTCCTGGGACACAGGAGCCACCACAGTAGGGTGAACGGAGGGTGGGCTTTCCAGCCCCTTGGCCACATGGGGGCTTTCTCATTTCCCTGGCCAGGTATTAGGGTTGTGGTGCTGGGGCAGGGGGTGTTACTGTAGCTGGTTGCTGTCCCTTTGGCTGTGGTGAGAAGGACACTATAGTTGAATTTCATATGTCATGGCTTTTTTTAATAAAAAATTATGGAGCGATAAACCTGTTACTTTTACTAGATTTACTGTGACTGCTTTGTGATTTGTGATTTCTTAAAAAAAAAATACTGTGACAAATTTGCAGCACTACTAATTAGCCATGTATTTTACTCACTGAAGTGTGTGTTTATTGATGGATGTTTTGAGTTGCTTCCAATTCTTATGTGATGCTGGCAAACTAGATGCCAACTCATGCCAAGGACCCATGCCTCACTTGGATATTGTCAAATATATAGTTGGAATCAGTCTTGTGCACCTGTATGTTAGTATTGTTAAAATAGATATTAGAGTTATAAAAATGTGCTGAACGTTTACTTCATTGAATGCTTTTAAATTGCTGCATGCTCTAATCTCTTAAAACATCTGTATCCCATATTTTAAGGTAATATTTGAGCATTTGCATTGTAAGGCTGTATAACTGTGTAAGGTCTGGTCTACACTACAGAGTTAGGTCGATGCAAGGTAGCTTATGTCAACCTAATTATGGAAGTGTCTACACTTAAATTTCACTCCTGCCAATGTAACTGCCCCCCTATGATGACTTAATAACTCCACCTCCAAGAGTGGCGTAGAACCAAGGTCGGTGTTGTTTTGTCAACACAGTATCGGTGTAGACACTGCCTTGCTTATGTTGACTGTTACTGGCTTTCTGGAGCTGTCCCACAATGCTCCACACTGGCAGTACAATTGATACAAGTGCTCCTGGTTAGGACATGCACCACTGACACAAGGAGCAAAGTGTAGACACACACAAGCGATGTAATTTCTGCTGTGGCTGTATGCCGATGTAAGTTAGGTTGATTTAATTTTATAATGTAGCCGTGGCTTAAATCACCAGACAGAAGAGAGACATTAATTAGTGTGAAATGTTGGCCTCCAACAGAAGGTGTTGTGTCCTGCCTCACAAGGAAGATCAAGCAACAGCAGACAAACTATTGTGGCACATCAAAATGGACTTTCTCCCCTCTTCCCCCACCATGAAGAGGAGATGTGCAAGTGAATTCTTCCCATCAGCTGAATTTGCAATTTGAAGCAGAAGGAGGGAAGGGATAAAAACCTCTAACAAGGAGGAACTATATCTTTATGCTGCTTGGACTATGAGGGGCAAGGATTATGAAGCATAAGCAAAAGATCCACAGTGCTTAGCCTGGGTTAGCCCTAAAGGACACGCAGAGGTTGCTTATTTAAAGAACTTCTTTTGAAACTTCAAATTGGAACTCATTTGTGTATGTATATATGTTTACTTGATTTAATCTTGTAAATCTATTTCTTTTTCCTATATAATAAATCTTTAGATAGTTTATTATAGGATTGGCTACAAGTGTTGTTTTTGGCGTGAAATCTAAGGTGCACTTGACCTGGGACTAATCTGAATGTTGCTGTGTTCTTCGGTGTAAGGGACCATCTATCATAAAGACAAGCCTACCTGGGTGGCAAGACAGATTGGAGTATCCAAGGGGACTATCTGTGACTCCGTGTTAAGGCTGTTTTAGTGCCCGAGGAGTTTACAGTTGATAATTGGCTGGTAAAATCTAAGTATAGAACTCTCAGCCAATTTGGGTTTTTTTGCTGTTTCCTAACAGTCTACCCTGAGATTGGTACCCACAGTCTTCAGCCACTGCAGGACAGACTGACATCTTAATTTTGTGGGGAGACCTTATCTTGGTGGGGCTGTGTTGCAGAGGCTGCAATATTTGTGAAGCTCATATGGAGCACAGACCATACGGATGCTCAGAAACTGACAGTAAGTGTTGGTGGGCAAAGCAAATGAAACTTCTTGTCCAATGGGAGGAGCAGAGCCCACTTGAGATACTCACCAGGGGCTGCATAGATGGATGGTAGATGCAGTGTTGAAGAGAGGGACGTCAATGCAGAATTAGGATCCTGAAGATTAAAAATGATGGGATTTGCAGGCAGATCTTGCAAAATATCTCAATGCAAAACCCACAGATTCCTATCTACAGGCACAGTGACTGAAGGTACCATTTGAAATAGGTATACTGAGTGGAGTCACCTATGGTTTCCTTTAGAAACCTTTATATTTTCAGAATTGTTCTTTGAAAATTGGCAGTGCTCAAGACAGCACATGAAACCTTAATGTTAAGGACAACCTTTTCAGACATGATCATTAGACATTCAGACATTAGGTGCCTCCTTTTGTGGGTTCTCAATTTGAGATGCATTGGGCCTAATATTTTAGAGGTGACGAGCAACTTCAACTCCCATTGATTTCATGTGTATTTGTGGTTGCTCAGTGCCTCTGATAATCAGATCCAAGCTATCCCAGGTTTTAAAACTGTCTGAAGGAAATTAAATCCAGCATATCAGTTCCACTCACTTAATAATTAAGGAGTAGAAGTTGGCTACAGATTTATGCTGGGAAAAAAGCCTCCAAATTTTTTGAATAGGCGTGAAAGTACTTTAATGTGGCTACCTAAGTTTAGTATTTTTAAATACAATAGTTCATTTTGTGTGTGCAGTAAGTAATGATAGAAACACAAGCCTAAACTCTAAGAGGAATTTTTTTTTCCTTTCAACAGTCAGCTGTGGTAGCACTAAATTGTTTTCATCTTATACATACACCAAATGTCCCTTTTACTACCAATTTTACTACTCTCAGCAATTAAATCTCCAGTTAGTAGCAAAATGTGCAGAATTATGGGGTTAGGTTCAAGGGAGATCCAGGGTACAGGTCTGACAGGCAAACTTGCTCTAGAATAAAAGTTGTATGTATAATACTCTTGTCTTCTACTATGAAAGATACAGACATGGATTGGGATGGATTTAATATTTTTAACATCTGATTTCTCTTGCTTACCTAGGTTGGTATTCTGAAAAAAGATGTTTTTAAAACCTTTTACATATCCACTACCCGAAACAAGGTTTCTTCATGCAGGCAGAAGTGTATATAAACTTAAAATCAGATATGGCAACTTCCTCAGGTAAGCAAGTTTCTTACTCCTAGGTATGAACCAAACCCATACTTTCAGCCCACAACAGCATGAGGCTACAGTAAGAATGTATTGTACTCAGTGGTTTCCCCAGGAATTGAAATTAGGGGGGGTGTTCGAATTTACAGGGGGGGGGTGTAAGGACCAATAAGAGATATGAATAAAGTAAATGTTTTGTTAGGATTATGCAAATTGAACATAAGAATAATGCAAGTTACACCAAAACACATAACAGGTCTAGATTTTTAAAAAAATATAATTTAAAAAAAAAAAGGATTTAATTTAAATTGACTTTTGAAAAGTAAGCCATCATGGGGAAAGTCCTCTCATGGATCAGTAACTGGTTAAAAGATGGGAAACAAAGGATAGGAATAAATTATCAGTTTTCAGAATGGAGAGAGATAAATAGTGGTATCCCTGAGGGGTCAGTACTGGGACCAGTGCTGTTCAACATATTCATAAATGATCTGGAAAAATGGGTAAACAGTGAGGTGGCAACATTTGCAGATGATACAAAACTATTCAAGATAGGTAAGTCCCAGGCAGACTGCGAAGAATTACAAAGGGATCTCATAAAACTGGGTGACTGGGCAACAAAAATGGCAGATGAAATTTAATGTTGATAAATGCAAAGTAATGTACATTGGAAAACAATCTCAACTATACATACAAAATGAAGGAGTCTGAATTAGCTGTTAACACTCAAGAAAGATCTTGCAGTCATTGTGGATAGTTCTCTGAAAACATCCTCTCAGTGTGCAGCGGCAGTCAGTGATTCCCAACATTCTGTTTGCTTTTTAAAAAAGAACAGGAGCACTTGTGGCACCTTAGAGACTAACAAATTTATTTGAGCATAAGCTTTCGTGGGCTACAGTCCACTTCATCGGATGTAGCCCACGAAAGCTTATGTTCTTTTTGCAGTACAGACTAACACGGCTGCTACTCTGAAACCTTCGCTTTTTTAAGAAAGGGGAGGCAGTGACCATGAGATGGTCGAGTTCAGGATCCTGATACAAGGAAGAAAGGAGAGCAGTAGAACAGAGACCCTGGACTTCAGAAAAGCAGACTTCAACTCCCTCAGGGAACTGATGGGCAAGGTCCCCTGGGAGAATAACATGATGGGGAAAGGAGTCGAGGAAAGCTGGCTGTATTTTAAAGAAACCTTATTGAGGTTGCAGGAACAAACCATCCCGATATGTAGGAAGAAAAGTAAATATGGCAGGCGACCAGCTTGGCTTAACAGTGAAATCCTTGCTCGTCTTAAACACAAAAGAACAGCTTACAAGAAGTGGAAGATTGGACAAATAACCAAGGAGGAGTATAAAAGTATTGCTCAGGCATGCAGGAGTGAAATTAGGAAGGCCAAATCACACTTGGAGTTGCAGCTAGCCGGAGATGTTAGGAGTAACAAGAAGGGTTTCTTCAGGTATGTTAGCAACAAGAAGAAAGTCAAGGAAAGTGTGGGCCCCTTGCTGAATGAGGGAGGGAACCTAGTGACAGAGGATGTGGAGAAAGCTAGTGTACTCAATGCTTTTTTTGCCTCTGTCTTCACAGACAAGGTCAGCTCCCAGACAGCTGCACTCTGCAGCACGGTATGGGGAGGAGGTGACCAGCTCTCTGTGGAGAAAGAAGTAGTTCGGGACTATTTAGAAAAGCTGGACGAGCACAAGTCCATGGGGCCAGATGCACTGCATCTGAGGGTGCTAAAGGAGTTGGCCGATGAGATTGCAGAGCCATTGGCCATTATCTTTGAAAAATCATGGCGATCGGGGGAGGTCCCGGATGACTGGAAAAGAGCTAATGTAGTGCCCATCTTTAAAAAAGGGAAGAAGGAAGATCCAGGGAACTACAGGCCAGTCAGTCTCACCTCAGTCCCTGGAAAAATCATGGAACAGGTCCTCAAGGAATCAATTCTGAACCACTTAAAGGAGGGGAAAGTGATCAGGAACAGTCAGCATGGATTCACCAAGGGCAAGTCATGCCTGACTAACCTAATTGCCTTCTATGATGAGATAACCGGCTCTGTGGATGAGGGGAAAGCAGTGGATGTGCTATTTCTGGACTTTAGCAAAGCTTTTGATACAGTCTCCCACAGTATTCTTGCCAGCAAGTTAAAGAGGTATGGGCTGGATGAATGGACGGTAAGGTGGATAGAAAACTGGCTAGATGGTCGGGCTCAATGGGTAGTGATCAATGGTTCCATGTCTAGTTGGCAGCCGGTATCAAGTGGAGTGCCCCAAGGGTCGGTGCTGGGGCTGGTTTTATTCAATATCTTCATCAATGATCTGGAGGATGGTGTGGACTGCACCCTCAGCAAGTTTGCAGATGACACTAAACTGGGAGGAGTGGTTGATACGTTGGAGGGTAGGGATAGGATACAGAGGGATCTAGACAAATTAGAGGATTGGGCCAAAAAAAATATGATGAGGTTCAACAAGGACAAGTGCAGAGTCCTGCACTTAGGACGGAAGAATCCCATGCACTGCTACAGACTGGGGACCGAGTGGCTAGGCAGCAGTTCTGCAGAAAAGGACCTAGGGGTTACGGTGGACGAAAAGCTGAATATGCGTCAACAATGTGCCCTTGTTGCCAAGAAGGCTAATGGCATTTTGGGTTGTATAAGTAGGGGCATTTCCAGCAGATCGAGGGATGTGATCATTCCATTCTACTCAGCACTGGTGAGGCCTCATTTGGAGTACTGTGTCCAGTTTTGGGCCCCACACGACAAGAAGGATGTGGATAAATTGGAGAGTGTCCAGCGGAGGGCAACAAAAATGATTAGGGGGCTGGAGCACATGACTTATGAGGAGAGGCTGAGGGAACTGGGATTGTTTAGCCTGCAGAAGAGAAGAATGAGGGGGGATTTGATAGCTGCTTTCAACTACCTGAAAATGGGTTCCAAAGAGGATGGATCTAGACTGTTCTCAGTGGTAGAAGATGACAGAACAAGGAGTAATGGTCTCAAGTTGCAGAGGGGGAGGTTTAGGTTGGACATTAGGAAAAACTTTTTCACTAGTAGGGTGGTGAAGCACTGGAATGGGTTACCTAGGGAGGTGGTGGCATCTCCTTCCTTAGAGGTTTTTAAGGTCAGGCTTGACAAAGCCCTGGCTGGGATGATTTAGTTGGGTTTGGTCGTGCTTTGAGCAGGGGGTTGGACTAGATGACCTCCTGAGGTCCCTTCCAACCCTGAGATTCTATGATTCTATGATAATAAGACAGAAAATATCATATTGCCTCTATATAAATCTATGGTACATGCACACCCTGAATAGTGTGTGCAGATCTGGTCACCCATCATAAAAAATATATATTGGAATTGGAAAAGGTACAGAGATGGGCAACTAAAATGATGAGGGGTATGAAACCGGAGGAGAGATTAAAGTGACTGGGAATTTTCAGCTTAGAAAAGAGATGACTAATGGGGATATGATAGAGGTCTATAAAATCTTGACTGGTGCGAACAAAGTGAATAAGGAAATTTTATTTAATCCTTCACATAACACAAGAACTAGCAGTCACCCAATGAAATTAATAGGCAGCAGATTTAAAAAAAACAAAAGGAAGTATTTCTTCACACAATATAAAGTCAACCCAGGGAACTCTTTGCCAGGGGATGCTGTGAAGACCAAAACTATAACAGGATTTTAAAAAGAACTAGATAAATTCCTAGAGAACAGATCCATCTGTGGCTATTAACCAGGATGAGAGGGATGCAACGCCATGCTCTGAGTGTCCCTAGCCTGTTTGCCAGAAGCTGGGAATGGGCAACAGGGGATGGATCACTTGATGATTCCCTGTTCTATTCATTCCCTCTGAAGCACCTGGCCTTGACCATTGTTGTAAAACAGGGTACTGGGCTATATGGACCATGGGTCTGACCCAGTATGACCAGTCTTATGTAAAAAATTAATTATAATAAAAATGTTTAGTACAGAAACTCCCCAACATAATGACCTCCCAAGATAGCAACAATGTGAGATAACAACCTTGGCAAATACTGCATTTTAAAAATCTTGGCCTACTGGGAAACATATTTATATAAGTTTCCATTCCCAGTCACAAATCTAGCATTCTGGAGCAAAGTGACTAAAATATAGTCCAACAAACAAATGTTTATTTAACGTGCCCCTCACTTTTCCCTCCACCGCACTCCACTCACCGGTGTTGTCCTTGGTCAGTGGAGACTCAGAGTTCAGAGGTGCTTTCACGTGAGTACACCTTCCAGGTGGGGGACAAAAAGGCACAGTTTGCTCTGGCCACGGCTGTTCATTGTGCCACCGTTCACTCCACCACTCTGTTGCCAATGGCCCTGCACAGTCACATTCTGCTGTCACCTACCACTGTGACCTCTGCGATTTGGTCTCTTGAGGTTCCACCAGCTCTCAGTGATTTCAGCTGAGCCCTCAGTGCAGGAACCTCGCTGCTAGTGCAGTCTGGGCTGTCTCTTACACGAAAACACTGTCCCCACAGGAACACTGTCCCCACAACAGGACTAAGCACTTAGACCTGATTGTCAGTGATTTCAGCTGCAGTGGTCACTTAACAGAACAAAAGTATCTATTGGAGCCTAATCAGCTCTGTCTTTAAACAGTGGAGAGGGACAGGTCCCCACCCTCTCTCTCGATGCCTTCAAATCATCAGACTAAGCACAGTTCTACTGCCCTTTACTCATATAATAAGAACAACATTTCATCCCCCCTTCCCCCCACATTCAAGTGGTTTGTAACCCAACCCCAGCCAAAATCTATCACTTGAACAACACAGCTGTCTGCTGGATACCTAGGTAGATTAAGTGTGAATGTAAATATAATCTGGCCCTGAAGCCTTAGCCCCCAGCTCATCACTAGCTGTCAGGGAGAGCTCATTTAGACTTTGCTTACAAATCATCATTTGAAATTATTAGGTTGGCCAACATCACCGAAATGAATGCACTGACATCATAAAAAACAGCTGTATAAGGAAGCTAGTCTATGTTCATACTTTTCAAATTATTATACTTTTTCAGATACACATATTTTATCATACACTGTATAAGCTTTTAAAGTGTGTATTAATGTTTCAGTTTAAATTCAGATTTCCAAACAGTCACTAAATTGGTATGTAACTAGCTCACAAAACTGGGGTGGGGTGTTGGGAAAATTCAGGGGGGGTGTAGGGAAATCACTGATTGTACTGCTATCTCAAAATGAGGATTTTGGGAGATTCTTCATTTACTAAGCACTAGCACCACTTCTGAAGGTTCCAAACTGCAACAGTTCTATTTTTGGTCATGTAGGACTGGATATTTCATCTTCAAAGTTAATTAACACCAGACTGAGCATGGCCAGAGGGAGTCATCCGAGACTATGAAATGGTCTTCATGCTCTCTCTTCCAGATGAGTTGAGGACACTGCCCTTTTATTATTATTGGTGGAGCTCATACCTATTACTGTAGTTAAGATTGCCTAACACTTTCCATTATAAGGCCTTGTTTTCAGTTGCTTATAACTTTAAAGATTAGCAGATGTTTTTCTGAAATTTTCCTGTTGAGTATCTGCCTCAGACTTTTTTGAAACTTTCATCAAGTAGTTCAGCTATTTACAAGAATGAAGTTAAGGAGAAAGACGTTAATTCATGTTAAAATAGTCTTACAAATGTTTAACTGAGAAGCTCTAGTGCCTCCATTGTTTGGAGCAGGGATTTGATAGGTTGCCCTAGTGTTAAGGATGTGCCTTTTGCTGTCTCTAGATAAGTTACAAGCCTCTGAAAATCTATTGGTACATGTTTAGTAGAGGTTTGCTTGCTATATTGACAGCCTTATTCCACAGAAGATTCCATTTGCACTGCAAGTGCTCCATCTCTATAGAGATGGAGCACTCTATAGAGCTCCCCATAGAGCAACAGCATGCCTCATTCTGGGGCTGCAGGGGCCAAGAAGGACTTCTTCTGTAATTGCTCATCTCCACTGACAGATGATGTTGTGGTGTCAGGCACTGGAACTGAGAACAATGAGACTGTTCTTGGATTCTCAGAGCTTCCACTGCTGTCACCTAAGCAGCAAGGAGGAGAAATCAGTATATTTTCTTTTAGGGCCTGATCCAGAGTAGACTCAAGTTAATATGTCTTTCCATTTAGGTCAAGGGCCTTGGGATCTGGCCCTTTCTGAATTGGGATTTTAAAAATGTATTTTATTTATGAAGATTTTCTGTTCAAGTGATTATGCATATGGATTCCATTCTTCATGCGCATGTGCCCCATGCATGTGAGATCAGATTCTGTTGGCCAGCGGTGTCTATTTCAGTTGCAACTGTGCCGTATATGTCCTTGTGACCTTCCCCAAGACATAAAGGGCAGAGCAGGCCCAACCATCGCTTAGTTCCTCCTTATCACTCATGACAGTGAGATGCCTGCCTTTTCTCTATGCTCGGTGCTGGAGTTATTTAGGGTTATTGTTAATCAGTTTATTTATTTTGTTTAGCTAATTAACTATATAAATATAGGAATTTGATTCTTTGTTATGTATTAGAGGGGTAGCCGTGTTAGTCTGGATCTGTAAAAAGAAACAAAGAGTCCTGTGGCACCTTAAAGACTAACAGATTTATTGGAGCATGAGCTTTCGTGGGTGAATGCCCACTTCGTCAAGACCCCATCCTGTGCTCCTGGGGCACTCTACTCAAAGGCCCCATTGATCTACTATTATTCAAGCATTTGTATCTTCTGACAAAGGCAGAAAGAAGCACCACCCAAAGGATAAGTGAAGGATCAGGTTATAGCCTCTGGCACCTAGAAAGCTAAGACACAAGAATCATCAGACTTCTAACTCGTCTCAGGTTCAACCTTCCAAGGGCCAGAAGACTGAGAAGGCCTCTTCTGGTGCCCTGATACAAATCACTAAAATGACACAAGTGGTGTGACTATATCTGCAGATTGTGTTTCTCTTGGTACTGACCTCTCAGCATCAGGTGTCTTAATTCTGCTGGCCATATATTTGGCCTTGTGTTCCTTGGCTTCCCTTATCAATTTTCTATAATTCCTGATTTCTGGTTTATATTCATTACTATCAACTTCCCCCTTTTTTACTTGCTATGTATTATTTATATCTGCATTCACTTTCCTTCTAAACCAGGTTGTTTTTTAGCCAGCAGGGCATTCTTCCTCAGTTGTGAGGATATGGCTTCTTTGGCATCTAGTAAGGTTTTCTTAAATGATTTGCAATTATCATTCAAATGTTTATGATTAAATTCTTCCTCCCAACTGATTTGGCTCATAATTGTTTTCAGCTTTGTGAAACTGATCTTATTAAAGCATTAAGTATATGTATTACTGGTATGGAGTTTATTCTGATTGCACATGATAAATGTGATCAAGTCATGATCACTTGTACCTAAGCTACTATTAATTTTTAGATCTCTGATCAGTTCCTCTTTGTCTGTTAGGGTGAGGTCTAATAAAGAATTCACTTGTGTTGACTGCAACATGTTTTGAATTAGGAAATTATCATCTATAATGTTTAGAAATTCCAAGGATGTTTTTAGTACTGGCAACATGAAACCTCAAGCTGAAGTTCCCCCATTATCACACTGCTTCCCCCCCCATAAAACTACATATAGGTGCACAGTGAGGTAGTTTCCCTAGTGTGATTTGGTGGTTTATAGCAGACACCAACTAATGGCCTGTCTTGGTTTTTATCTGTTAGGATATTGATCCATAAGCATTTAAGATAATTTTCATCTGAGTTATCAACCAACTTTATGACCACCCAAGAACATTAGTGAGAATATGACTCAGACTTTTGGGACCTATGATCCCATGCACCTATGTGATGCTGTTTGGCTTTTTTCTCCTGTGCCCTATGGAACGGTGGTTGAAATCAGTGTATCTACCCAGCAAGCAGCACATGGACATGTTGGTCATGGTCCCACAACAAGTCCTGACCTCATTAAACTGATGGAAAGACTCTCTTAAAGTGCGTACCTCCTCCTACCAACATTCTGGTGATGGATACCTCCAGTCAGGGATCAGGGCTCATCTAGATTACCTTCAGATTTAGGGCCTATGGTTCTCTGAAGAGGCTTGCCTCCCCATAAACGTTGTTGTGCTCAGAGCCATCGGTCTGACATGCATCTGATTCTTGCCTCTTCTCCAGCAATCTGCAGCACATGTGCTGACCGACAACACCACAGCAAGGTCATCTCCACTCTCTCAGGAAACCATGTGACTATTGAATTGGTGCATTCCAAAGCAAATCACACCGGTGGCTTTGCACCTTCTCTTCCTTATAAAGACCTAAGCTGATCAACTCACCAGGCACTTCTTAGACAACCAGGAGTGGTCTAACAATCAAACCTTCAGAACATCTTTTGCAAGTGTGGATGCCCAGAAATAGACTTGTACCACAGACCATAACAAGAAGTGTCAACATTCTGTTCCGGAGAGAGTGCAAGCCCAGGCTTCCTGATAAATGCCTTTTTCATTCCTTGGATATCAAGGTTGGTATATGCCTTTCTACTGATCTCCATGATGCTGAGGGTTCTGAGGAAATAGAGATAAGATGCAGGATAGATGATTATGATAACCACAGTATAGGCCAACCAGTTCTGGTATTGGGATCTGACAAACCTTTTAGCACAGCCTTCCATCACCCTACTAGTTCTGCCTGACAGTCTCCCAGAACAACAGTTGGATCTTGCATCAGGACCCAGCTTCCTTACAACTGAAAGACTGGATATTGGCTGGATGACAAACTAAAAGAAGCTGTTCCGCTGAAGTTTGGAACATTCTGCTCCAAAACAAGAAACCCTGAACCAAACTGACTTATAAAGCTAAGTTGGAAGAGGTATTCTATTTAAGCATCTCAATACTTTTCCCTTGACATCAAACAATCTCCCTTTGAGACCTTAGCAATATGTTCCCTAATCATCTGTCTATACCACCTATCAATGAATAATGCTTTTTTAGTAGCCATTGCATCAGCTAGAATGGTAGGGCAGATGCAGGCCCTCCTGGCCCTTTCTACAGTGCTTTGTAAAGACAGGGTTACTCTCAGGACACATCCCAAATTCTTGTCCAAAGTTGTTTTAACATTTCAAAGGAACTAATCCATCCATCTCCCAGTTTTCTCCCCAAAACTCACTTAACAGCAAGGGAAACTAAACTTCATACACTTGATGTATAAGGGCATTGTCGGACAACTTTATCAAGACAAAATCATTCAGGAACACACCTAGATTTTTCATGGCCTTTGCTGATAAAGCTAAGGGTCAAGCAGTATTATCTCAGAGGTTATCAAAGAGAGTCTCCACCTGTATAAGAACATGCTACAAGCTAGTAAGAATAGATTCCGTTAGCCACATTAGAGCTCATTCCACTAGAGCACAGGTAGCCTCTGTTGCCTGTTTGAAAAATGCCCGTGTCTGAAATCTGCTGGGTAGCTACATGTATTTCAGTCCACACCTTTACAAGACAATGTTTCTTGGCAGAAGCTTACAGATTGGATGCCTCTTTTGGTATGGCTGTCCTGCAGGCATTGTTTAAGTAGGACTCCTAGAACCCACCTGCAAGCAAACAGATAACTGTTAGTCAACAAGAGTGAAATCCATGTGGATGGACATTCACTTGAAGAACAAACAAACAGTTACTTATCCTTCAGTAACTGTGGTTCTTTGATATATGTTGTATATATGGGTTCCATGATACCCCCCTCCTTCTCTGCTACTTTGGAGTCCTATTCCTCTCAGATTCTGTGTTGGCAAAGGAACTGAGGGTGGTTGGACCCACTCTGAATTTTATGCCCTCAGTTGGGGAGGGGTTGTGGTCCCAGTGGACACTAGTGGCCAAAAAAAAAAAAGCGCCAACCTTGTGCGCATTGGGTGCAGTCATGCCAAGAGTGAAATCCTTGAGAACATAGTATTTTGAAGAACCAGAGTTACTGAGAGGTAAATAACTGTTCTTTCACCTTTTAAGAATTCATTTGTCTCTGCTTCATATTTTCCATGTGAAATCAGATTCCTCTGAGACATTTTATCACTATGGAAATAATTACAGTGCTCCATCTTGTCTTTCATTTTGTGAGGCTAAATATATTTTTTGTTTGTGTCACAGCAGTGATGATATAGACAACAATGAAAATACTGCCAAGGAACTAGAGGTAGGTTATCTAAATTTTACACTGGGTGCTCCTCTCAATAAATATTTTGTTCATTACAGGGTAATAGTATTCTGAAAAATGAAATATTCCCAGAGAAAAACACGTTTTTGGTCTACAGATTGAGGTTGACAAATATATTACCAGCTAAGAAACTTTATACTGTAGTTTTCATCCAAACCACAAGTGTCAGCTGTAAATGCAAAGTTTTAAGATTCCACCTTAAATATAGAAATATACCTAATAAATACCAAATCTAAAAAATAGAAATTGTCATGTTCATGGAGCTAGCTGCACCTCTCTTCCCTTTCTGGTCTCTCTCAGTGAGCCCACCTCAGATTCTGGGCCTCTTTTGGGGTGGAATCTCAGTTGTTTTATTCTTTGATAAGGAACTGGTTGTGCTATTGTGTGTATATCAGCTGCTTATTATCCTGCAGGTCTGATGGGCTTTTGGGCATCTGCAGGAACCTGTGACCAGTGATATTGACTAACAGACTCTTAAAACAAAAATGTCCCCACACTGTTAAAATTATTTCAACAGTATAAATTTGCATATGCTGTTAATATTTAATATTTCTCTCTAATTTTTTTAATCTTTCAGGAAGCCATTCGAGTAATCATTGGAAATCTTGATAATTTACATCCATTTGCTACAGAACACTTGACTATATTTCCATGTATCCTTTGCTCAGTGTGAAAGTAAATAAATTCAGTGAGCCAGTCTGTGGGAAATGGTTTATATTATTGCGCTGTGGAATTTATGGGCCAGATCCTCAGCTGGCATAAATGAATATTGAAGTCAATAGATCTATGCAGTTTACATCAGCTGTCCCTATGTTTGTCTTCAGTTGCAGAATTATTATTTGAGTGCACGCAGTGCTTTTCAATCTTTTTCGAGGGTGGTGGCCCCTTATTTGAAATCAATAATTTTCATAACTTTACATTTTAAAGTAAAAATATACCATGCTGAATGAGGGAGGGACCCTAGTGACAGAGGATGTGGAGAAAGCTAGTGTGCTCAATGCTTTTTTTGCCTCTGTCTTCACAGACAAGGTCAGCTCCCAGACAGCTGCACTCTGCAGCACGGTATGGGGAGGAGGTGACCAGCTCTCTGTGGAGAAAGAAGTAGTTCGGGACTATTTAGGAAAGCTGGACGAGCACAAGTCCATGGGGCCGGATGCGCTGCATCCAAGGGTGCTAAAGGAGTTGGCCGATGAGATTGCAGAGCCATTGGCCATTATCTTTGAAAAATCATGGCGATCGGGGGAGGTCCCGGATGACTGGAAAAAAGCTAATGTAGTGCCAATCTTTAAAAAAGGGAAGAAGGAAGATCCAGGGAACTACAGGCCAGTCAGTCTCACCTCAGTCCCTGGAAAAATCATGGAACAGGTCCTCAAGGAATCAATCCTGAACCACTTAAAGGAGGGGAAAGTGATCAGGAACAGTCAGCATGGATTCACCAAGGGCAAGTCATGCCTGACTAACCTAATTGCCTTCTATGACGAGATAACCGGCTCTGTGGATGAGGGGAAAGCAGTGGATGTACTATTTCTGGACTTTAGCAAAGCTTTTGATACAGTCTCCCACAGTATTCTTGCCAGCAAGTTAAAGAAGTATGGGCTGGATGAATGGACGGTAAGGTGGATAGAAAACTGGCTAGATGGTCGGGCTCAACGGGTAGTGATCAATGGTTCCATGTCTAGTTGGCAGCCAGTATCAAGTGGAGTGCCCCAAGGGTCGGTGCTGGGGCCGGTTTTATTCAATATCTTCATTAACGATCTGGAGGATGGTGTGGACTGCACCCTTAGCAAGTTTGCAGATGACACTAAACTGGGAGGAGTGGTTGATACGCTGGAGGGTAGGGCTAGGATACAGAGGGACCTAGACAAATTAGAGGATTGGGCCAAAAGAAATATGATGAGGTTCAACAAGGACAAGTGCAGAGTCCTGCACTTAGGACGGAAGAATCCCATGCACTGCTACAGACTAGGGACCGAATGGCTAGGCAGCAGTTCTGCAGAAAAGGACCTAGGGGTTACGGTGGACGAAAAGCTGAATATGAGTCAACAGTGTGCCCTTGTTGCCAAGAAGGCTAATGGCATTTTGGGTTGTATAAGTAGGGGCATTTCCAGCAGATCGAGGGATGTGATCATTCCCCTCTACTCAGCACTGGTGAGGCCTCATTTGGAGTACTGTGTCCAGTTTTGGGCCCCACACTACAAGAAGGATGTGGATAAATTGGAGAGAGTCCAGCGGAGGGCAACAAAAATGATTAGGGGGCTGGAGCACATGACTTATGAGAGAGGCTGAGGGAACTGGGATTGTTTAGCCTGCCGAAGAGAAGAATGAGGGGGGATTTGATAGCTGCTTTCAACTACCTGAAAGGGGGTTCCAAAGAGGATGGATCTAGACTGTTCTCAGTGGTAGAAGATGACAGAACAAGGAGTAATGGTCTCAAGTTGCAGAGGGGGAGGTTTAGGTTGGATACTAGGAAAAACTTTTTCACTAGTAGGGTGGTGAAGAACTGGAATGGGTTACCTAGGGAGGTAGTGGAATCTCCTTCCTTAGAGGTTTTTAAGGTCAGGCTTGACAAAGCCCTGGCTGGGATGATTTAGTTGGGTTTGGTCGTGCTTTGAGCAGGGGGTTGGACTAGATGACCTCCTGAGGTCCCTTCCAACCCTGAGATTCTATGATTCTATGATTCATGTAATAGAATGCAACCTCTACTAATACATTTGACCTCACAAACTTTTAAGGTTTTGACCACCTAAAGTTATTCTCAAAATTTTATTTTCTTTGTTTTAGAATTATAATGAAAACTTCCATTACCTTTTGTGATCTCACTGGGGGGAAGAGGATGTCAGGCCACAACCCCAATGATTGAGAAACACTGAAATGCACAAAAGTAAATATTAGCAACACCTGAAATTGCACTGTTCTTTGAGTATTTATCCATATGGATTCTGCTTCTGTTGTGCCTCTGCTCCATGCTTTTGAGGTTGAATTTTCTTGGCCAGCAGCTTTGGTTGAGGCATCACCTGTGCTTTGCACTACCTTGTACCTTTCTTTGGAGGGCATAAAAGGTAGAGCAGCCCTCAGTTTCTTCTTACCACCCATGGCAGAGAGATGGAACTTCAATAGCTTCATAGAGTTTAGGGCCAGAAAGGATCATCAAATCATCTAATCTGACCTGCATATCGTTGAGTGGAATTTAATGCCCTAACACTCTTATGCTGAGCCCAATGTCTTTAGTTTAACTAAAGCATTTCGGTCCTCTGGTAGTGCCATATGCCAGATGTTCTGCCTCGGCCTGGTTTGAGGACTCAAATCTGAGCCCCACCTACCTCCAGCTGCAAAAAATAAATAAATAAACAAATCCTACACTCACATAGACATTTGCATATACTGTTAATATTGTAATATCCCTCCCTATTTTTTAAAAATCTTTTAGAAAGCCATTCGAATAATGATTGGAAATCTTGATAATTTACATCTGTTTGCTACAGAACACTTTACTATATTTCCCTGTATCCTTTGCTTGGTGTCAAAATAAATTCAGTGAGCCCATTTATGGGAGCTTGTTTAATTTATATTATTGGTATGTGGAATTTATGAGCCAGATTCTCAGCTGGCATAAATCAATATTGAAGTCAAGAGAGCTATGCAGCTTACATCAACTGAGGATCTGTCCCTATGTTTGTCTTCTGTTGCAGAATTTTTATTTGAGAATTTAGTCTTACAAAGAGACTTTCCTAGCCTTCTCTGAAACAATATCATGCCTTGTTTCCTAATTCTCTATAGAAACCAGCTGCCAGATAGTTTGGCCTTTCCTGTCCCCATGGATGTTCTTAGGTAGGTCCTGATTAATTTTAGCTTGCTGAAACTCCTTTCATTAGCAGCCATGGTTATAGGAAGATGGCAAAAAATATGCAGTGCTGTTTCCCTTTTTAGGGAAACTCATTTAAAAGCCTTTTGTGAATGTAGCTAAGAGCTCAGTCTCATCCTTTCCACTTTCAGAATTTAAATCCTTAGGGCAGCTGCTTGCTATGTTTTGAGCATGCCTCTTTAGACCTTTGCTGCTTGTCCATTTAAAAAGCAAATCTTTCTCTCACTCTATCTTACTTACACATCCTATTGTCCAGTTGTGATTAATATTGTGTTTAAGAGGGAGTTGAAAACCTTGTGTTCAGAAACTTTTTCAGGATCAGGTGACCTTTTTTCTTTTGCAAGTTCACCTGGCATTACTTCCCTTCTCTGAAATGGTTTTTCTTTGGACTGTGTGGATATTCTTAATGTTTCAGCCTGTGAAGCAGTAGCTTCCTTACTTGCAATGAACCCAGAAGACTGTAATTCTGATAAAGCATCTCAAAAGCCACCAAGTAAACTGCAAGCTGTTTAACTGTGAAGAACTGGACTCTGCAATTTTTTTCTCACAACATTTTTTTTTATGATATAGTTACCATATCTTGTCCAAAAAAAGAAACACAAACTCTGAAATGTTCATTTGCAAGCTATCTGCTTTCAGCATAAATTCTGGCATATGATTGTATGCCAGATCTTGTCTAAAGTATCAAACACCTGATTTCTACCTTTTCAGACCATCTTATTGTGCTTAGGCATTTTAATGTAAATGCACATTTGCTTTTTTAACACACCCTAATGATTAATAGAAGTGGAAAACAGGGTACACAATCTTTGAACAATTCCAAAAAGTAGAACAATTTGGAACAATCATTGCAGCAGCTTCTCCAAAAACATTCAGTGAGTGGGCAGCACATGAGACAAAATATGTGTGCTGATTTACCTGCTCAATTTGATTTTGAACACCTTTTGTGTCGTGCTGGCATGTTATCGCAGTTGTCATAGCTTTGTTCCTTGCAGTGAGCCATGTCCAAGCCATCTTTTTTCATCTTCTCTAAAATAACCTCCATAATATTGTCAAAGTTAGACTCAGGACTCACAGTTTGTCAGACCACTCTGTTTTATTAGCACAGCGCTCTGCTAATAACACCCCGATAATGTGAACACCGTGCAAGACACAAACTATCTTATTTATGCAGATAAATGGGCGAGAACTTAACAAGATAACAAAGGAAGCAGAATCTGATAAGTTTACTTGGGCTAGGCATGCATATCTTATTTCCTTACTAACTATTACCGATCTTCTGTTAATGTTTCGCCATTAGCACCATTGTTTATGCCTAATGTTTCTTTTCCTGGCACCTGTATTTTAACATTTCTTATTTCTGCTTAAAGGTACATACAACATTTGTTTAATCCATTCTTATTTTTACAATATAATTCATTCTACTTTCACAATATCCTCCCTGGTTTTGGTGTGGATATCACAGGAGCTGACTTATTTTTCCCAGTGGATGCTCCACCCTCTTCTCTGAACCCCACCCTTGCTCCACCTCTTCCCGCTCTGCTCTGCCCCCTCCCCAGAGGACCTTCCCCTGCTGTGCCCCTTCCCCTGAAAACTCCCGCTCCATCCCTCGAGCGCCTCCTGCCAGCCACCAAATAGCTGATTGGAGGGCCTGCTGAACAGCTGTGGCTGGTGGGTGTTGAACACCCCTTATTTTTTTTCCATGGGTACTTTGTGCTCCAGAGCACCCATGGAATCAGTGCCTATGGTGGATATTAGTGAAATCTATAAAGCTCTCAACAACCTTCTCTCTGAGCTTACCAAAATCTGAGGGGAATCAAGACTGAGGGGAAAAACAACTGAGGAGAGTTGGCAGTATTTCAAAGGGACACTATTAAGGGCCCAAAAGCAAGCTATTCTGCTGGGTAGGAAAGATAGAAAATGTGGCAAAAGACCAGCTTGGCTTAACCACAAGATCTTGCATGATCTAAAAAATAAAAAGGAGTCCTATAAAAAATAGGAACTAGGACAAATTACAAAGGATGGATATAGGCAAACAACACAGGAATGCAGGGGCAAGAGTAGAAAGGTAGAGGCACAAAATGAGCTCAAACTAGCTACAGGAATAAAGAGAAACAAGAAGACTTTTTATCAATACATCAATACAAGAGGAAGACCAAGGATAGGGTAGGCCTACTGCTCAGTGAGGAGGGAGAAACAGTAACAGGAAGCTTGGACATGGCAGAGATGCTCAATGACTTTTTTGTTTCGGTCTTCACCGAGAAGTCTGAAAGAATGCCTAATATAGTGAATGCGGGTAGGTTTGGAAGATAAAATAAAAAAAGAACAAGTTAAAAATCACTTAGAAAAGTTAGATGCCTGCAAGTCACCAGGGCCTGATGAAATGCATCCTAGAATACTCGAGCTAATAGAGGAGGTATCTGAGCCTCTAGCTGTTATCTTTGGAAATACATGGGAGACAGGAGAGATTCCAGAAGACTGGAAAAGGGCAAATATAGTGCCCATCTATAAAAAGGGAAATAAAAACAACCCAGGAAACTACAGACCACTTAGTTTAACTTCTGTGCCAGAGAAGATAATGGAGCAAGTAATTAAGGAAATCATCTGCAAACACTTGGAAGGTGGTAAGGTGATAGGGAATAGCCGGCATGGATTTGTAAAGAACAAATCATATCAAACCAATCTGATAGCGTTCTTTGATAGGATAACGAGCCTTGTGGATAAGGGAGAAGCGGTGAATGTGGTATACCTAGACTTTAGTAAGGCATTTGATACGGTCTCGCATGATATTCTTATCGATAAACTAGGCAAATACATTTCAGATGGGGCTACTATAAGGTGGGTGCATAACTGGCTGGATAACCATACTCAGAGAGTAGTTATTAATGGTTCCCAATCCGGCTGGAAAGGTATAACAAGTGGGGTTCCGCAGGGGTCTGTTTTGGGATTGGCTCTGTTCAATATATTCATCAACAACTTAGATATTGGTATAGAAAGTACGCTTATTAAGTTTGCAGATGATACCAAATTAGGAGGGATTGCAACTGCTTTGGAGGATAGGGTCATAATTCAAAATGATCTGGACAAATTGGAGAAATGGTCTGAGGTAAACAGGATGAAGTTTAACAAAGACAAATGCAAAGTGCTCCACTTAGGAAGGAACAGTCAGTTTCACACATACAGAGACTGTCTAGGAAGAAGTACGG